>NC_092149.1:41139542-41464126 GCF_045791955.1 Oncorhynchus clarkii lewisi | reverse complement strand
ACTCTATCTCCAGCCCCCGTCTGCTGGTTTTCATTAATGCCCCCCTCTACATCAGACATGTTCTTATGCATGGGATGGATGGTGGTTATGTAATTGAAAGATCATGCCAGCTGGTTTAACAATTAACATTGATTTGACTGACAGTTATGTAGTTAGTCATGATTAATTAATCCAGGATTTTAGGATGTGGTAGTGGATATTTTCAACCTTTATGATAAATGCTTGATTGACTATGCAGGTGCTGTTCCATATTTTGGAACAGGGTGTTCCCCAGGATTAGTGAGAACCATATGTCATCTTCCCAGCCTGACTTTCATAACAACCCCATTTGCTTGCTGAAATAGTTACCAATAAACTGGACACACTTCAGTTCTGTTCAAACAAAAACTTCACATTTTACTCTATAAGCCTCTTCTGAAGAAAAGTAAGTGTTATAACAAACATGAATGAGTCTCTGAAGATCAGCTTGATTTTATGTTCTTTAAATAGTTTTAGTGTTTTTTGGACTTTCTTATGGCACCACTCATAGGAATAGAATAATTGTTACCCAATAGTGTTTTGGGAACATACGTTTGACAACATTTCTGCTGTGAGTGTCAACATACTAAATACTGTGAGTGTCAACATACTCAAATAATGTGTTGACAATAGTGTTTGCGCGATATTGTCATCTGCTGTTGTCACTTGCCAGTCGCTATAGCATCCTCAAGTCAGGAACGTTCTCTTGTGATCAGTGGCGGTTCTAGCTTGTTTGGCTCACTGGAACCCCCCCCCCCCCAGGCTTGTCTGGGATAAAAAAACATTTTAGTTGATACACCTGTGTCTTAAATACATGACTAAAAATGTTTTCACCCTGGACATGAGACTTGCATTGATTTTAGACCTTTTAGAGTCCTAAGCACCAAGTCTTGATGGAGAAAGTATGCATGTTGTTTGATGTTTAAGTTACCATAGTAATTATTAAGAATGTGAAGAACTTATATTAGAACCGGCTATGAAAAATGTATTGTTTTGTAACAACTTGAAAATGAACATGAGTAGTTTATACAAAACTTTGTTTGGTGATCATCCCCCAAATGTAGCTGCTAAAAAGCTTAATAGTTACATCCTTCCTCCGGGAACTGTCTGCTGACAACAGGATGGCAGGTCTTTTTGATGTGCTGCTCTAGAGTTCCATGGCCCAGCAGACACACCTGGATATAAGGGGATGGACACACATTGGTATGAGTTTTGGAGTGAGTACAGTAAATCCAATCCAACCAGTCACACCTAGGATAATAAGGCAGGGTAGCCTAGTGCAGGGTAGCCTAGTGGTTAGAACATTGGACTAGTAACCGAAAGGTTGCAAGTTCAAATCCCCGAGCTGACAAGGTACAAAATCTGTCGTTCTGCCCCTGAACAGGCAGTTAACCCACTGTTCCTAGGCCGTCATTGAAAATAAGAATTTGTTCTTAACTGACTTGCCTAGTAAAATAAAGGTACAATTAAATATGTCATCCCACAGACGGCCATAGCGAAGGAGGTTTACATAGTTTACAGAGTGCATACTTCTCTGATCTGGAGAGATCGCAGGTAGTTGGTCAGAAGGTTCTGGAGGTCCTAGGAATATAGAGAGATGGATAGAGGTACTGAATGCAATTGAAAGAGCGAGTTAACATTTACATTGTTGATTATTGAGGACTACAAGGGTGCCTACCAATCAGACACATGGATGCGTAAAAGACACAGCATCCCAATGGCGTTCGAAGTAGAGGTCGACCGATTAATCAGAATGGCCGATTAATTAGGGCCGATTTCAAGTTTTCATAACAATCGGAAATCTGTGTTTTTGGACACCGATTTGGCCTATTTTTTTAAATATATATTTTTTTACACCTTTATTTAACTAGGCAAGTCAGTTAAGAACACATTCTTATTTTCAATAACCTAGGAACGGTGGGTTAACTGCCTTGTTCAGGGGCAGAACGACAGATTCTTACCTTGTCAGCTCACTGATTCAATCTTGCAACCTTAGATTAACTAGTCCAATGCTCTAACCACATGACTCTCATTGCACTCCTTGAGGAGCCTGCTTGTTACGCGAATGCAGTAAGCCAAGGTAAGTTGCTAGCTAGTATTAAACTTATCTTATAAAAAAACAAATCTATCATAATCACTAGTTAACTACACATGGTTGATGATATTACTAGTTTATCTAGCTTGTTCTGCGTTGCATATAATCGAGGCGGTGCGCATTCGCGAAAAAGGACTGTCGTTGCTCCAACGTGTACCTAACCATAAACGTCAATGCCTTTCTTAAAATCAATACACAAGTATATATTTTTAAACCTGCATATTTAGTTAATATTGCCTGCTAACATTCATTTATTTTAACTAGGTAAATTGTGTCACTTCTCTTCTTGCAACAGAGTCAGGGTATATGCAGCAGTTTAGGCCGCCTGGCCTGTGTGAAGACTATTTCTTCCTAACAAAGACAGCCGACTTCGCCAAACGGGGGATGATTTAACAAAAGCACAATCGTTGCATGACTGTACCTAACCATAAACACCAACGCCTTTCTTAAAATCAATACACAGAAGTATATATTTTTAAACCTGCATATTTAGCTAAAAGAAATACAGGTTAGTAGGCAATATTAACCAGGTGAAATTGTGTCACTTCTCTTGCGTTCATTGCACGCAGAGTCAGGGTATATGCAACAGTTTGGGCCGCCTGGCTCGTTGCGAACTAATTTGCCTGAATTTTACGGAATTATGACATAACATTGAAGGTTGTACAATGTAATAGCAATATTTAGACTTATGGATGCCACCCGTTAGATAAAATATGTAACGGTTCGTAATTTCACTGAAATAATAAACGTTTTGTTTTCGAAATGATAGTTTACGGATTCGACCATATTAATGACCAAAGGCTTGTATTTCTGTGTTATTATGTTATAATCAAGTCTATGATTTGATAGAGCAGTCTGACTGAGCGATGGTAGGCAGCAGCAGGCTCGTAAGCATTCATTCAAACAGCACGTTAAGGTTTTCTTCCGGTGAAGGAAAGGAGGAACAAAATGCAGCGTGGTTATTATTAAACATCTTTAATAAATATAACGAACAATACAAAAACACTAAACGTAACGTGAAAAACCAAAACAGCCCTATCTGGTGCAAACAAACACAGAGACCGGAACAATCACCCACAAAACACTCAAAGAATATGGCTGCCTAAATATGGTTCCCAATCAGAGACAACGATAAACACCTGCCTCTGATTGAGAACCACTCCAGGCAACCATAGACTTTCCTAGACTACTATACTATACCACAATCCCATAACCTACAAAAAAACCCAAGACAAAACACACCACATAAATAACCCATGTCACACCCTGGCCTGACCAAAATAATAAAGAAAACACAAAATACTAAGACCAGGGCGTGACACAGCAGCTCTTCGCTGTGCTTCAAGCATTGAACTACTTATGACTTCAAGCCTATCAACTCCCGAGATTACGCTGGTGTAACCGATGTGAAATGGCTAGCTAGTTAGCGGGGTGCGCGCTAATAGCATTTCAGACGTCACTCGCTCTGAGACTTGGAGTAGTTGTTCCCCTTGCTCTGCAAGGGCCGCGGCTTTTGTGGAGTGATGGGTAACAATGCTTCGAGGGTGGCTGTTGTCGATGTGTTCCTGGTTCGAGCCCAGGTAGGGGCGAGGAGAGGGACGGAAGCTATACTGTTACACTGGCAATACTAAAGTGCCTATGAAATACAAATCGTATAGAGATAAATAGTCATATAAATACTATATTAACCTCAACCTAAAACCTCTTACCTTGGTATATTGAAGTCTCATGTTAAAAGGAACCACCAGCTTTCTTATGTTCTGAGCAAGGAACTTAAACGTTAGCTTTTTTACATGGCACATTATTGCACTTTTACTTTCTTCTCCAACACTTTGTTTTTGCATTATTTAAACCAAATTGAACATGTTTCATTATTAATTTATTTGAGGCTAAATTTGAGGCTACATTTTTATTGATGTATTATATTAAGTTAAAATAAGGGTTCATTCAGTATTGTTGTAATTGTCATTATTACAAATAAATTAACAAAATCGTCCGATTAATCGGTATCGGCTTTTTTTGGTCCTCCAATAATCGGTATCGGCGTCGAAAAATTATAATCGGTCGACCTCTAGTTCAAAGGGAGGGGTCAGTTGGGGAGAGGCTTGTGTTGTGCTGTCCGTCAGAAAAGTTGGAAAGACTCTCGTTCAGCCAATTAATAACGTAGAACAGCGTTTTCCCCGACCAAACAGCTGCATTGGACATGCGTTTTAGTTTGAAGGCAGCCTTACTCTGTGGTTCAAGTTGTATCTCATTTCCCCCTAAGTCCTCAGCCTCTCACCCTTGACCTTCCATTGACCCAGGGCCTCCTGCCAAACCCTCTGAGTCTCTTTGATAGGGAGTTCCTCCATGAGTAGACATGTTTATGGTGCATAGGGCTTCTCCACTCCTCATATTAGTGGCATATCTTGTATACTGAAGGAAAATGTAAATGCAACAATTTAAGATTTTACTGAGTTACAGTTCGTATAAGGAAATCAGTCAATTCATTAGGGCCTAATCTATGGATTTCACATGACTGGGAATACAGCTATGCCTCTTTTGGTCATATATAGAATACCTTAAAAAAAAAGCTAGAGGCGTGGATCAGAAAACCAGTCAGTATCTTGTGTGACCCCCATTTGCCTCATGCAGCATGATCCATCTCCTGGAAGAACTGGGACATTTTCAACTTCCAGGAATTGTGCACAGATCCTTGTGTATTATCATGCTGAAACATTAGGTGTTGGAGGCAGGTGAATGGCACGACAATGGGCCTCAGGATCTCATCACGGTATCTCTGTGCATTAAAATGGCCATCGATAAATTGCAATTGTTTGTTGTCCGTAGCTTATGCCTCCCCATACCATAACCCCACCACCACCATGGGGAACTCTGTTCACAACGTTGACATCAGCAAACCGCTCGCCCACACAATGCCATCCACGCGGTCTGCCATCTTCCCGATACTGTTGAAACCGGGATTCATCTATGAAGAGCACACTTATCCAGTGACGTTCGAAGGTGACGTTCATTTTTCTACTGAAGTCAGTTATGACGCCGAACTGCAATCAGGTCATGACTCAAGGTTTGATTTTTCAAGAGGCTTTATTACTGCCACTTTAAATTAGTTTGGTACACATCCGGTGGATAGGGAGCCATTTATTATATTCAACATAGGAGGGCCAAGCACAGGAAGCAGCTCTTTCAGTAGTTTAGTTGGAATAGGGTCCAGTATGCAGCTTGAAGGTGTAGAGGCCAAGACTATTTTCATGAATGTGTCGAGATATAGTATTAAAAAACTTGAGTGTCTCCCTTGATCCTAGGTCCTGGCAGTGTTGTGCAGACTCAGGACAACCGAGTTTTGGAGAAATACGCAGATTTAAAGAGGAGTCCGTAATTTGATTTCTAATGATCATGATATTTTCGTCAAAGAATTTCATGAATTTATCACTGCTGAAGTGAAAGTTTGGGGATTGCTGCTTTTTAGTTATAGTATCAAATTTTTATGTGATAGTATCAAAAATACATTTAGGATTGTTCTTATTCTCCTCAATTAAGGATTAGGGTTAGGGCTCTAAGTACCATGCAGTATCGGTCTTTCCAAGCTAGTCGGAAGACTTCCAGTTTGGTGTAGCGCCATTTCTGTTCCATTTTTCTGGAAGCTTGCTTCAGGGCTTGGGTATTCTGTATACCAGTTTCTTATGACAAATGTTTTTTGTTTTAAGGGGTGCGACTGCATCTATGGTATTACGCAAGGTTAAATTGAGTTCCTCAGTTAGGTGGTTAACAGATTGGACTACAACAATGTCATTGGGTAGGCAGAGGGAGTCTGGAAGAGCATCAAGGAATCTTTGGGTTGTCTGAGAATTTATAGCATGACTTTTGATGATCCTTGGTTGGGGTCTGAGCAGATTATTTGTTGCGATTGCAGACGTAATAAAATGGTGGTCCGATAGACCAGGATTATGAGGATAAACATTAAGATACACAATATTTATTCCACGGGACAAAACTAGGTCCAGAGTATGACTGTGACAGTGAGTAGGTCCGGAGACATGTTGGACAAAGCCCACTGAGTCGATGATGGCTCCGAAAGCCTTTTGGAGTGGGTCTGTGGACTTTTCCATGTGAATATTAAAGTCACCAAAATATATATTTTTTATATTTGAATATGCCATGACTACAAGGTCCGATAGGAATTAAGGGAACTCAGTGAGGAACGCTGTATACGGCCCAGTAGGCCTGTAAACAGTAGCTATAAAAAGTGATTGAGTAGGCTGTATAGATTTCATGACTAGAAGCTCAAAAGATGAAAACAGACTTTTTTTTTTCTTAATTGAAATTTGCTATCGTAAATGTTAGCAACACCTCCGCATTGTGAAGGATGTGCGGGGGATATGGTCACTAGTGTAACCAGGAGGAGAGGCCTCATTTAACACTAAATTCATCAGGCTTAAGCCATGTTTCAGTCAGGCCAATCACATCAAGATTATGATCAGTGATTAGTTAATTGACTATAACTGCCTTGGTAGTGAGGGATCTAACATTTAAGTAGCCCTATTTTGAGATGTGAGATTTCACAATCTTTTTCAATAATGACAGAAATGGAGGAGGTCTTTATTCCAGTGAGATTGCTAAGGCGAACACTGCGATGTTTAGTTTTGCCCATCCTAGATCGAGGCATAGACACAGTC
Source organism: Oncorhynchus clarkii lewisi (assembly GCF_045791955.1). NCBI lineage: Eukaryota > Metazoa > Chordata > Actinopteri > Salmoniformes > Salmonidae > Oncorhynchus > Oncorhynchus clarkii. The sequence continues at coordinate 41,457,337 of NC_092149.1, read as the reverse complement.
TCAAAGAGGATAGCTGAGCTGACTATGCTAGTGGCAGACTCTACTAGATGGCAGGGTGGCTAACAGCCTGCTGCCTGGCCTGTACCCTATCTTATTGTGGAGCTAGTTGAGTTAGACAGGGCACTACATTCATAGATAAGATGAGAGCACCCCTCCAGCTAGGATGGAGTCTGTCACTCCTCATCAAGCCAGGCTTGGTCCTGTTTGTTGGTGAAGAGTGCCAATTATCTACAAATTCTATATTGTGGGAGGGGCAGAAAAGTTTTCAACCAGCGATTGAGTTGAGACTGCTGTAGAGCTCATCACTCCCCCTAACTGGGAGGAGGCCAAAGACAATTACTCGATGCTGATCTTTCCATCTGATTTACACGCTGAAGTTATGTTGCGCTTGGTGACCTCTGACTCTTTCATCCTAACGTCATTGGTGCCAACGTGGATAACAATATCCCTATACTCTCTACACTCACCAGTTTTAGCCTTAGCCAGCACCATCTTCAGATTACCCTTAACGTCGGTAGCCCTAACCCCTGGTAAAGAGTGTATGATCGCTTGATTATTATTTTTTAAGTCTAATACTATGGGTAATGAACTAGGGTGTTCTCGGGTAATGACTAGGGTGTTCAATTTGTCAGAGCTAATGGTGGGAGGCTTCGGCGTCTCAGACCCGGTAATGGGTGGAGGAGAGACCAGAGAAGACTCGGACTCTGACTCCGACTCGTTGCTTAATGGGTTGAATGTTTCTGTCGGCTGAATGAGTGACACCGGTTGAGCATTCCTACAGTATTTCCTTCCAGAAGCCATGAGAAAATTGTCCAGCAGCGGGGACCGTGCGAGAGGATTTATGCTACCATCTGTACTTATTGGTGGCACAGACGCTGTTTCATTCCTTCCTACACTTAAATGTCCCTTTCCTACACTTAAATTACCCTTGCCTAAACGATTGCGTCTGAAGCTGGGCTTCCTCGCCATAAGGCGATCGCTCTCCTGTATATTATGAGTACAGCGACTGCATTTAGAAAGCATAATGTTAATGTTACTAGTTAGCTTCGGGTGGTGGCGGTCGTGTAGAACCATGTCCAGATAAAGTGTCCGGGGTGAAAAAGTTGAATGAAAAAAAGTTGAGCGAGGGAGAAAAATAAAAAATATTAAACGGTAATTAAAAAGTAAAAATCTTAAAGTTGGCAGGTAGCAAAGAAATGTTAGCAACAAACCGCACAGCAGCACGTAAACAAGTTTACAAGTTGTGACCGGAAATGACGATAAGGAAAATGATGTTTAAGATGGTTAAACTAGCAAATATTTTATTTGTTTTCTCCTCTCATTTAAAGCTTCCTGATTTTAAGCTAGCCAGTTGATAGTAATGCTAGGATGAATGTCATTACACTTCTTTGGACACTGTGTTATCAAACCTCCAAACAAGCTTCAATGCCATACAACACTCCTTCCGTGGCCTCCAAATGCTAGTAAAACAAAATGCATGCTCTTCAACCGATCGCTGCCCAAACCCTCCCGCCCGACTAGCATCACTACTCTGGATGGTTCTGACTTAGAATATGTGGACAACTATAAATACCTACAGTTGAAGTCGGAAGTTTACATACACCTTAGTCAAATACATTTAAACTCAGTTTTTCACAATTCCTGACATTTAATCCTTGTAAAAATTCCCTGTCTTAGGTCAGTTAGGATCACCACTTTATTTAAAAAAAATTGAAATGTCAGAATAATAGTAGAGTTATTTATTTCAGCTTTTATTACTTTCATCACATTCCCAGTTGGTCAGAAGTTGCCATACACTCAATTAGTATTTGGGTAGCCTTCCACAAACTTCCAACAATAAGTTGGGTGAATTTTGGCCCGTTCCTCCTGACAGAGCTGGTGTAACTGAGTCCGGTTTGTAGGCCTCCTTGAGTGGCACACGCTTTTTGATGGCCACTCCAATACCTTGACTTGGTTGTCCATAAGCCATTTTGCCACAACTTTGTATGCTTGGGGTCACTGTCCATTTGCGACCAAGCTTTAACCTGACGGATGTCTTGAGATGTTGCTTCAATATATCCACATAATTGTCCTTCCTCATGATGCACCAGTCCCTCCTGCAGCAAAGCACCCCCACAAAATGATGCTGCCACCCCTGTGCTTCATGGTTGGGATGGTGTTCTTCAGCTTGCAAGCATCCCCCTTTTCCCTCCAAACATAACGATGGTCATTATGGCCAAACAGTTCTATTTTTGTTTCCTCAAACCAGAGGAAATTTCTCCAAAAAGTATGATCTTTGTCCCCATGTGCAGTTGCAAACTGTAGTCTGGCTTTTTTGTGGCTGTTTTGGAGCACTCGTTTCTTCCTTGCTGAGCGGCCTTTCAGGTTATGTCGATAAAGGACTCGTTGTACTGTGGATATAGATACTTTAGTACCTGTTTCCTCTAGCATCTTCACAAGGTCCTTTGCTGTTGTTCTGGGATTCATTTGCACAGTACGTTCATCTCTAGGAGATAGAATGTGTCTCCTTCCTGATAGGTATGACGGCTGCGTGGTCCCACTGTGTTTATACTTGTGTACTATTGTTTGTACAGAAGAATGTGGTACCTTCAGGCATTTGAAAACTGCTCCCAAGGATGAACCAGACTTGTGGAGGTCTACAATATTTTTTTGGCTGATTTCTTTTGATTTTCCCATGATGTGAAGCAAAGAGGCACTGAGTTTGAAGGTAGGCCTTGAAATGCATTCACAGGTACACCTCCAATTGACTCAAACGATGTCAATCAGAACCTTCTAAAGCTGTGACATAATTTTCTGGAACCTTCCAAGCTGTTGAAAAGGCACAATCATCTTAGTGTATGTAAACTTCTGACCCACTGGTATTGTGATAGTGAATTATAAATGAATTAATCTGTCTGTAAACAATTGTTGTAAAAATGACTTGTGTCACGCACTAAGTAGATGGCCTAACCGACTTGCCAAAACTATAGTTTGTTAACAAGAAATTTGTGGAGTGGTTGAAAAACTAGTTTTAATGACTCCGACCTAAGTGTATGTAAACTTCCGACTAACTATAGGTGTCTCGCTAGACTGTAAACTTTCCTTCCAGACTCATATTAAGCATCTCCAATCCAAAATTACATCTGGAATTGGCTTCCTATTTCGCAACAAAACCTCCTTCACTCATGCTGCCAAACATACCCTCGTAAAACTGACTATCCTACTGATCCTTGACTTCGGCGATGTTATTTACAAAATTGTCTCCAACACTCTACTCAGCCAATTGGATTCATTCTATCACAGTGCCATCCGTTTTGTCACCAAAGCCCCATATACTACCCACCACTGCGACCTGTATGCTCTCGTTGGCTGGTGCTCGCTTCATATTCGTCACCAAACCCACTGGCTCCAGGTCATCTATAAGTCTTTGCTAGATAAAGCTCCGCCTTATCTCAGCTCACTGGTCACCATAGCAACACCCACCCGTAGCGCGCACTCCAGCAGGTATATTTCACTGGTCATCCCCAAAGCCAACACCTCCTTTGGCAGCCTTTCCTTCCAGTTCTCTGCTGCCAATGACTGGATTGAATTGCAAAAATCACTGAAGTTGGAGACTTATATCTCCCTCACTAACTTTAAGCATCAGCTGTCAGAGCAGCTTACCGATCACTGCAGCTGTACACAGCCCATCTGTAAATAGCCCATCCAACCAACTACCTATCTCGTCCCATATTTGTTTTTGTGCTTTTTTACACACCAGTATTTCTACTTGCACATCCTCATCTGCACATCTATCACTTCAGTGTTAATTGCTAAATTGTAATTACTTTGCCACTATGGCCTATTTATTGACTTACCTTCTTACTTCATTTGCACACACTGTATACAGATTTTTTCTATTGTGTTCTTTACTATACGTTTGTTTATCCCATGTTTAACTCTGTTGTTTTTGTTGCACTGCTTTGCTTTATCTTGGCCAGGTCGCAGTTGTAAACTGCCTAACTGGTTAATCGGGATAGCCCCCCTTTTTTTAAATTTTCGCCTAAAATTACATATTAAATCTAACTGCCTGTAGCTCAGGCCCTGTAGCAAAATATATGCATAGTCTTGGTACCATTTGAAAGGAAACACTTTGAAGTTTGTGGATTTGTGAATTGAATGTGGGAGAATATAACACAATAGATATTGTAGAATAATATACAATGAAAAAAACAACTTTTTTTTTCTTCCTACAACCATCTTTGAAACGCAACAGAAAGGTCCCAAATCTAGCCATCACTCTGGTTGTAATTCCAATGGTGTCCACAAGAGGGCAGCAGTGTATGTGCAAAGTTTCAAACTGATAACTTGAAGTAGGAGCAAGCTACTTGACATTTAGAGTGAAGTCACCCAGGTACATTTGGGCTAATCGTGAAGGCCACATTTACATTTGCATTACATTTATCTGTAAGAATGTTGTCAAATCTGTATACTTAGACTTTGATTTAGCTCTTCCATACCTTACAGTATTAATAGCCATATTGTAAGTTCAACATTAGCAAAACACCCCATTTTCAAAACTTCATAACTCTCCATATTCTTGCAATTTTTGTCTAAAAGGAAAAGGCTTGCTGTCAAAAGTCAGCAGCAACATTTTGCGACAGATACGGGGTTTCCGCATAATACCGCAAAGCCCAGCTCATTGGCTATCTAGCTAGCTTTGTTTGACCCTGATTGGTGCTTATTTGACAAAGTTAGTCAATCAAGTGAAGACCGCCTGTGTCATTAGGCGTCGCTCTCTGACCAAATTTGGTGTCCTATAGGATATACTACTCTCCTCATGATATAGTGAAGTCTGGTTACGTTCTAGGATCTCTGAGGAAAAAATAAATATGTAATTTGACTGGTTGAAACAACGTTTAGGGTAAAATTTTCAGATTCCCTTCTTTGCAAATTGAATGAGTGGAAATACAAAATCGATCGTGCATGCCATATGGACCTTTTTATGGATCTGAAAAAGGATTTTATCTAACAACTAAACTTCATGTTATTTCTGGGACCCTTGGGATGATAAATCAGAGAAAGATTTCAGAATGGAAGTACACATTTCAACTTCAGAGGTGAATTTATCAAACCTGTCGCCGTGTTGTTAGGAGCTCTCCTCAAACAATAGCATGGAATTTTTTCGCAGTAATAGCTACTCTAAATTGGATAGTGCAGTTATATTAACAAGAATTTAAGTTTTTAGCCGATATAAGACACGGACGGTCATGACAAACGGCGCTCCATGATTTACATTTGGCGGAACTCTTATCTCTAAGATGTAATAAAGGTGAAATAAAAATAAATATATATAAAAATGAGCTGCTGTCAATTTAATCTGAAATGTACCATTGTTAAACAAATTACCATTACTTTGTAGACATGACTTCTCCTCTTCAAGCTACTTCCTTAGATTTGATTGATGGAACAATCCAGCCAATGGTTGCAGCAATACTGCAAATCTTTTTATACCAACGTACAAAACTTTCTATAAGCTTATGAATCTCTTGGTAACGTGACAAGTGTGTGCAGATAAATCTGCAAGTGTGTTTTTGATTCACAGCAGAATATTAATAGTTGTAAATGGACTTCTGCAAATCTTATTGAATGTCATGTTTCAAGTTTGTGACTAGGGATGCACCGATATGATATTTTTGGCTGATACCGATATCCTCCTTGCCAAAAAAGGATAGAGATATTTTAACATTTTAGCGGCCTTTTAAGCATTCTAGTAGACTTAAATAGTTTAAACACACACGCACTCTGACCCAAAAAGTTATACGTAAATGCCAACAATTTTTGGTTACTACAAGTTTTGGTTATTACATGATTCCATATGTGTTATTTCATAGATTTGATGACTTCACTATTATTCTACAATGTAGAAAATAGTAAAAAAATAAAGAAAAACCCTGGAATAAGTAGGTGCCCAAACTTTTTACTGGTACTGTTGTTGGAAAAGTTATGATTAAATGACTGAACAAATCATTTTAAATGGAACTGTAACTAAGTAAAACTTATACTCTGTTTTATTATATCTGATTAACAATATGAGTTCATAAGAAGGGATTGTGAGACACGGACAAGGAGTAATTCAAGTTAATGAACACCATTCCAACTAGGAAGAAACGAATGGGTTGTGGACTGTGTAAACACATAAGGTCGTTAGCCTATGGTTGAACCTACGGAACTGAGCTCTGGGGTTTTTAGATAAGACAGTGAGTGCGTTTTCTGTTAATTAGAACTGTCAGCTCAGTGTTGATCGATAATGTTGAGGGGTCAAAAGTTACCTGGGAGTGTGTTAGTAAGTTAGAATGAACTTTTCACCTCACTTTGTCCCGGTCGAGAGGAGGGGATTCTGTTTAGCAATGAAATGACGTCATGATTTGTATATAAACTGTTGCTCGTGGTAAAGTGGCAGCGCGCTCCGAGAATAAATTCTGTTACCTATTATTGAAAAGACTGGTCTCCATCTATTTTATGCAAACAAGAATCTTACAAATTCTCATAAAATAGATTAAGGGTTTTCAATTAATGAAAGCACATTGGCATAATTAAATTACACTAGCAACTGTATGTAAATTTGCTTTCTGTATTACATTTTCAATAAATGGGTGAGAAAAAGATTATATTAATTCATTTGAATTCAAGCTGTAACCCGACAAAATCTAGGGGTATGAAGTCAAGAGGTATGAAACATTTCTGAATGCACTATTAAGTGTTGAGTCTAGCTTAGTCTAGTTTCACAGCATCTGTAGTCCCTGTCCAATTGATAATTGTAATCTGACTGGACACTGCTACTTTGTTGCAAAAAGCAATATAAGGCTACTGATCAAAAAGTTACTAAGAATTTAATATCATTTGGCATTAAGGTGACCCACACCATTCAATTAGCTTTAATTATATACATACCAATCATGGAGCCCATGTCTGTCTTTGCTGTAGAGCCCATGATGTATGCGCTTAGGGGTGTACTGTTGAATGAAACTGCAGGCCTTTGTCTGTCTGCAGCCTAACCCATTATGTATAAATAGAGGCAGCTTATGATCTGATGGACATGATGAGAGTGTTAATTACTGTCAGACTGACACTAATCTGTCAGGACGAGGAGATTTGAAGGCTGCAATGGGAGGAGGTAGGGAGGTAAGAGTTGGAGAGGTGTTTTGCTAAAGTGTGATGCAAGTACTTGAGATATAATATGTGTAGGATCTGTACAATAGGTTAGTCCAGTTGTATTTAAGATTGTTTGCTCTTTGATATTTTTTAAGGAATTTTTTTTCTCATTTACAACTGAGACCTGGCCAAGATAAAGCAAACCAGTGTGACACAAACATCAACACAGAGTTACGCATGGAATAAACAAACATACAGTCAAAAACACAATAGAAAAAAAGTCTATATACTGTGTGTTCAAACGGCGTGATGAGGTAAGGCAATAAATAGGCCATAGTGGCGAAGTAATTACAATTTAGTAAACTAACACTGGAGTGATAGATGTGCAGATGATGATGTGCAATTAGAAATACTGTTGTGCAAAAGAGCAAAAAAGTAAATGAGAAAAGATTGGGGATGAGGTAGGTAGATTGGATGGGCTATTTACACACCTATCAGTGTGTGGGCTTTTTATAAACATTAGCTAAAATGATTCATTCTTAAATTAAAAGTTTCTCTGTATTTCATTGCATTTTACTGCATATTGTTACATGCAAAATAAGTTAAAAAAATGTATGGTAGAACATGGTAGTACAGCCTACCATGTTCTACCATAATTTTTTTAAATTGGTGAAATGTAGACTACACATTTCCTAGCATCTAGCTTACATATCTGCCTGTGCTAAAGCCTTATTGAGAGTGTTGAGGATTCTGACTGAAAGCTGTGATCACTTTCAAATGCAAGTTACACCGATTCTTAACCGAAAGAGCTCTTTGGATTTTAAGAGTAAATTACATGTTTCCTTTACATGCACGAACTGTGCATTTTAATGGTGCCAACCCACCAAGTGGATTGAGTTTAGCTTTAGAGTGTGCTGTTAGTGCCACATCTTTGTATTTCCTGAGGTCTTCTAGACACACTTTCTCAGTGTGACTGCCAGTGTCTGTTAGCGTGCCATTCCTACCACTATCTAACTATGGAGCATAGACCCAGTGATGTCAGACTTGGGACACCCTCTTCACAGATGATTGTGGCGGCCTCTTTGCTGAACTGGTCCTGCAGATCACCGGGCCTCTGAAAGTGAAACCTTTGACCCAACGGTTGTGGAGATTGGAGCAAGATTTTCTCATTGTCTGCTCCACTAGGGCCTATGCTAAGGCAAGTGCTTACTACCGGTGTGAATCGCAGTGCAGGGGTATAAATCCTATAGCACTAACTGCTGCCGTCTGGGTTGTGTTCATTAAAGCATGCAACAGAAAGCGTTTGAAAAAGTTTTGCAATGGAAACCGAAAATTAGTTTTTCTTATTTAATTTTGTTCCTACTGAACATGGCCCTTGTGAAACAGGCATGACCCAGACAGTGAGTCAGATCCTCAGTGAGTAGTCCTAACTCTTCTGCTATCCTTCTGGGCCTGTTAGTTTCCATTCAAACTGATGGCGGTGATGATTAAATGTATTTTCGTGAGCAGTGTATTGATCTCTGCCTAGTGCTTACACAGCCTATTGACTTTTCCAGAGGCCCATGTTGGAACTTATTGAGAAATGTCTCAAGATGTTTACTTGAGTCTTTGCACGTCCGTGTGTGTGTGTGTGTGTGTGTGTGTGTGTGTGTGTGTGTGTGTGTGTGTGTGTGTGTGTGTGTGTGTGTGTGTGTGTGTGTGTGTGCTTTGGTTGAATAATGTTGGCAAGGAGGAGGCAGGTGGTCTGGCACCAAAGTCAGCAAATGTTCCACAAGGGAAAGGCATGTCTGTCCTGTATGGGCAAGGAGTGCCTTTGGACATAACCAATTACATTTATATTACTTCAGAAATGTATTTTTTGTAATTGAACATAAAAATGAAAAGCGTTTGAGCGTATGTCTAATACATACTCTGTCTCCTTTACCCAGGTGGTGCGGGCGCGGCTGGAGGAGAGGGGCGTGTCAGTACGAGACGTGCGGCTGAACGGCTCTGCAGCCAGCCACGTGCTCTACCAGGACACTGGCATGGGCTACAAGGACCTGGACCTGATCTTCGGTGTGTCTCTGAAGGACGACCAGGCTTTCCGGCTAGTCAAGGACGTGGTAATGGACTGCCTATTGGACTTCCTACCAGCGGGGGTCAGAAAGGAGCGCATCTCGCCGCTGACCCTTAAAGAGGCCTACGTGCAGAAACTGGTGAAAGTATGCAACGACACAGACCGCTGGAGCCTCATCTCACTGTCCAACAACACGGGCAAGAATGTGGAGCTCAAGTTCGTGGACTCTCTCAGGCGGCAGTTTGAATTCAGCGTGGACTCCTTCCAGATTGGCTTGGACTCGCTGCTGCTGTTTGACCACTGCTCAGAGACGGCCATGTCCGAGAGCTTCCACCCCACCGTGATTGGGGAGAGTGTGTATGGGGACTTTGAGGGTGCCATGGGTCATCTGTGTCAGCGGATCATTGCCACGCGCAGCCCCGAGGAGATCCGAGGCGGGGGGCTACTTAAGTACTGCCACTTGCTGGCGCAGGGGTTCAGGCCCATCTGTGAAACAGAGATGAAGGCTCTGCAGCGCTACATGTGCTCGCGCTTCTTCATCGACTTCTCTGACATCTGCGAGCAGCAGCGTAAGCTGGAGGCCTACCTGCAGAACCACTTTGCCGGCATGGAGCACAAGCGCTATGAGTGCCTGATGACTCTGCACCAGGTGGTGAATGAAAGCACTGTGTGTCTGATGGGCCATGAGCGGCGCCAGACGCTCAGCCTCATCTCTATGTTGGCGCTACAGGTGCTGGCTGAGCAGAACGCCATCCCCACGGTGACCAACGTCACCTGCTTCTACCAGCCCGCACCCTACGTGCGTGACATCAACTTCAGCAATTACTACATAGCACATGTGCAGCCACAGCCACCGCTAGTTCACTACAGTAACTCTCACCATACTTGGCTGCACTGTAACTGAGCTAACAAGCATGTGCAGGGCAGAGGTGGATGTGGATGTGGCATCCAATGTTTCTCTCCATTGGGTTGGAGCTGCGGAATGGCAGCATTGCTCTTTGTCTTTCAAAATAAATAAATAAACTAAGCAAATGGAAATGTGACTTGACTGAAACGATCCTTTACTGCTGTATGATTTTAGCCAATCTTCTCTCAACAATTGTATTTCTCCTCACACAACGTTTGTTAAGTTGACGGTCCTTTTCACATGTAACAAGAATGTTGAAGTAGTTCCTTAAGTGAGAAAGAAATCTTAGATTTTTTTAAAATAAGAAAATAAAAACATTTATTTTGGAAGAAACAAACTATGAAGCTTTATTTTCAGACTGCTGCTTCAGTTATTTTTTAAACAACAGTTACAGGACCAAAGATGTATTTTGTTCAGAACAGAAGGGATTATTGTGATTCCAAGTGCCTAAAATGATCTGAGCAATTTACGAAAATGCCTCTAAAGTGAGAGCTGTGTTTTTTTTTTTTAGGGGTTTGTGTTGCCTAGATTACTCCAAATCTCTTTTCAGGAACAGACATTCATCTTCATGCGATTTTAAATAAATAAAAAAATAAAAAAATCCCTATCCTCGTGTTTTTTAAATTCTGAAATATGTGTATTATAAGCATAGCCTGTGTAAATGGGAAAGAAAGGCCTTGATATTGTTGGGTTCTGAGAATATGAAATATACTTATTCATGTCACTGAGGGAGTGCTGAGGTTTAGAGTGTACACCAGAAGGGAATGGTTATAGGAGGAACGTATATAGTGTGCAATTAAGCTTGGAATGTGGCAGGCATTGGGGAGAGAGCCATGGATTAGTGATGGAGGGGGGTTCAGGTCAGGTCACATTAAGGGAGAAATAAAAGTTTACAGGATCCATAAACTAGTATCACTAGTGTCCTGCCTAGCAGTAAAGAACAATGTTTGTACCGATGTGTAGGAGTGCTTGTGTAAATATCAGTGCTTGTGTGAAAATGTTTTTGTCTAATGCAGCTGCATTGATCCTCTGGGAAGAATAAACTTGGATAAGCTTTCATAGTGTCTGAGTTTTTTAGTCTGAGAATTAGAACCTAACAATACCAAAATAGCTCCTAGTTTATGGATCCTGTCATCTGTTGTACATGCATCTTTAACTACCCATAAAGGGATAGGATTTCTACACCATAAAAACTGTGGGGACTGTAAGTTGCTCTAGATAACAACAAAAATGCAGCTGTCCACCCTTTTAAGAGGGTAATGTAGCTATGATTATCTTGATGACATACTGACAACTAAGACAACCCAGACCAGTTCCAGGAATTAGCCTGTGGAAAAACATAGTGTCTGTTGAGTGAGTGCCACTTCTTAAACTGGGCTTGTAAGATCCATTACAATCTGAGGACATGAACCATAAGAAGGCCTTTCTGAAGCACAATGGCCTCTCTCTGGTGTGATACTAAAGCTTTGACAAAGGCTGGTTTGTTCTCCCACCCATGTTGCCAGTGGAAACTGAATCCTATTTGCTTGAATAACGCCATATCCATGTTATTTTGCTTGTGTATATATCGGAATATGATTGCGTCACTGGTTGAGTGGCCAGCGTGGATTAATACATGGTAAAATGTGGCGGAGGGAGTGGATGCCCATCTGGAATTGTAATTTCCTTTCACTTGCTTGATTGATACTTGGGAGCATACATTAATGGTAACATTAAAAACTTACCGAACATTACAAATTGCAATCATAATGTGCAATCATTTAGCTTAAATGATCCAAATCCAGACATTCCCGAGAAGATGTATTCAGTTTAGCATGCATACACACATAATGGTACTCAAAATGTCAGTGCATGGAACGTGATGTAGCTTCTCTCTTGCTATGTCGCTGCCATTTTATTTTCTCTCCAACAAATCCAAAAACAACACATTGAGCTACAGTATACATGAGTAGTTTATATTGGTCTTAATGTGTACCAGTCTGCTTATACAGTGGCAAGAAAAAGTATGTGAACCCTTTGGAATTATATGGATTTCTGCATAAATTGGTCATACAATTAGATCTGATCTTCATCTAAGTCACAACAACAGACAGTCTGCTTAAAACTAAAAACACCAAAATTATTGCATTTTTCTTGTCTTTATTTAATACATAATTTAAACATTCACTGTGTAGGTTGGGAAATGTATGTGAACCCCTAGGCTAATGACTTCTCCAAAAGCTAATTGGAGTCAGGAGTCCGCTAACCTGGAGTACAATCATTGAGACGAGATTGGAGATGTTGGTTAGAGCTGCCCTGCCCTATAAAAAACACTCACAAAATTTGAGTTTGCTATTCACAAGAAGCATTGCCTGATGTGAACCATGCCTTGAACAAAAGAGATCTCAGAAGACCCAAGATGAAGAATTGTTGACTTGCATAAAGCTGGAAAGGGTTACAAAAGTATCTCTAAAAACCATGATGCTCATCAGTCCACGGTAAGACAAATTGTCTATAAATGGAGAAAGTTCAGCACTGTTTCTACTCTCATGAGGAGAGTTCTGCAAAGATGACTGCAAGAGCACAGCGCAGAATGCGCAATGAGGTCAAGAAGAATCCTAAATTGTCAGCTGAAGACTTACAGAAATCTCTGTAACATGCTAGCATCTCTGACGAGTCTACGATACGTAAAACACTAAACAAGAATGGTGTTCATGGGAGGATCTGGATGTTCCACAGCGCTACTGGCAAATATTCTGTGGAGTTGAGTTGTTTGGAAGGAACACACAACACTACAGTAGCTTGCAAAAGTATTCACCCCCTTGGCATTTTTCCTATTTTGTTGCCTTACAACCTGGAATTATAATAGATTTTTGGGGGGTTTGTATCATTTGATTTACAATACATGCCAACCACTTTGAATATTCTAAATATTTTTTTATTGTGAAACAAACAAGAAATAAGACAAAAAAACAGAACTTGAGCAATTCACGTCTGATTCTGAAATCCTTCCCTTACTCCCCCTCACATTCTCTCTCTCTGTCTGTCTGCAAGCCGTCCTCTCTCTGTCAGGGATGTTGGCTTCCAGAACATTGTCTAGATTAATGAGATCTATTTGCAATGATTCCACTTCTTTGGTTGACATTAATCTCTGATATGCAAAGATATGACCTGATTCTGGATGTTGTGCCATGGTAAAGTACTCTTGAATTTATGATAGTTATTCACCCCCAAAGTCAATACTTTGTAGAGACAACTTTTGCAGCAATTACAGCTGCAAGTCTCTTGGGATATGTCTCGATTTGTATTTATTATGGATCCCTATTAGCTGCTGCCAAAGCAGCAGCTACTCTTCTTGGGGTCCAGCAAAATTAAGGCAGTTTATACAATTTTAAAACATTACAATACATTCACAGATTTCCCTCAGGCCCCTACTCCCACCACTACCACATATCTACAATATTAAATCTCTGTCTGTCTGTGTGTGTGTGTGTGTGTGTGTGTGTGTGTGTGTGTGTGTGTGTGTGTGTGTGTGTGTGTGTGTGTGTGTGTGTGTGTGTGTGTGTGTGTGTGTGTGTGTGTGTAACTGATTTTTATACTACAAAGGGTGAGTCTAATCCTGGATGCTGGATTGGATTAGTTAAAACCGCATTCCAGCCAGTGTCTATTCCACAAGTTACCACCGGCTAAATGTATGATGTTGAAAAGCTTATTTACTCTGTTACGTCTGACTGCGCAATCCACTGTCTCATAAGCTCAGCCAGGCAATTTATATACTAGATCTACACTGTAGACATCATCTCCCATGTCTTTTAGACTAGCATTTGGTTTTCAACACTAGAGAATTGTAATAACCTTGCTGTCTCTCTCCCACATTTACAACATTGTTTCAATATTGAAATTTGACCTCTAGCTGTTCCATGGTATTTGTATTTGAATTTATTATGGATCCCCATTAGCTGCTGCCAAAGCAGCTAATATATCTACATTACTAAATCCGTGTGTGTGTGTGTGTGTGTGTGTGTGTGTGTGTGTGTATGTATGCATGTGTCTGTGCCAATGTTTGTGTTGCTTCACAGTCCCCGCTGTTCCATAAGGTGTTTTATTATCTGTTTATCTGCCACTCCTGAATACTTGTGATAAATGTGATATTCAGTTTTTAAAAAAAAGTATATACATTTGCAACATTCCACATAACAAAATGTGGAAAAAGTCCAGGGGTCTGAATAGTTTTACGAATACACCGTATGTGTGTGGTGTGTGGAGAAGAGATGACAAGGCAGAGACATGCTAATGACAGCTTGCTTTTCACACTTCCACAATTTATTATGGTCTGTAGTGTAGAAGGGTTGGTCCTGGTCGGTCCCTGGATGGGAGACCAGATGCTGCTGGAAGTGGTGTTGGGGGACCAGTAGGAGGCACTCTTTCCCCTGACCGCAAAAAAATATCCCAATGCCCCAGGGCATTGATTGGGGACATTGCCCTGTGTAGGGTGCCGTCTTTCAGATGGGACGTTGTTAAACGGGTACCCTGACTCTCTGTGGGCACTAAAGATCCCATGGCACTCATTGTAAGTGTGTCCTGGCTAAATTCATAATCTGCCCCTCATACCCTCATGGCTACCTAATCATCCCCAGCTTCCAATTGGCTCATTCATCCCCCCTCCTCTCCCCTGTAACTATTTCTCATGTCGGTGCTGTAAATGAGAATGTGTTCTCAGTCAACTTACCTGGTAAAATAAGGGTCCAATAAATACAATCTATAGTACTCATCTCCAGTAATGAAAAAGGGAATGTTCGCCAAAGGGAGGGTTCACAACCTCTTGATCCCCGTCATCTATGGGATTTGCTCCCAGGAATCTGCCCAGATTTCGTCTTCAAATTGTACGTTGTAGAACAGATTTCATTGTCTGTCAGATTGAACAGGGAATTGTGTCAGCTCTGTTGTCTATCTATGCAAAAATCGCTGAAGTTGGAGACTTTTATTTCCCTCACCAACTTTAAACATCAACTATCGGAGCAGCTAACCGATCGCTGCAGCTGTACATAGTCCATCTGTAAATAGCCCACCCAATCTACCTACCTCATCCCCATACTGTTTTTATTTTATTTACTTTTCTGCTCTTTTGCACACCAGTAGCTCTACTTGCACATCATCATCTGCTCATTTATCACTCCAGTGTTAATCTGCTAAATTGTAACTATTTGTTCCTATGGCCTATTTCATGCCTTTTGCACACACTGTATATAGACTTTCTTTTTTCTACTGTGTCATTGATTTGTTTATTATGTTATTGGCTTGTTTATTGTTTACTCCATGTGTAACTCTGTTGTTGTTGTCTGTGTCACACTGCTTTGCTTTATCTTGGCCAGGTCGCAGTTGCAAATGAGAACTTGTTCTCAACTTGCCTACCTGGTTAAATAAAGGTGAAATAAATCAAATAAATCTGCAGGGTTCAGAATGTTTCACATCACTGAATACACTGCAAGTCCATTGAGCATTGGGAGACTGGCAGGATATAGGTGTTTTTCATGAAGCTTTATAATGGTGATCACATGGCCTTTAGTGGAGTTACGTCATGCTGTAGGAGTTGAAGGGAAACACCGATGTCACCGCTGAACGGGATGATGGGCCAGAACTGATGGGCCAACTCCAGCTCAGAGACGTCTAACGATTAGCTTTGCCATGGCACCACTTTCTGTCCCCCACCATTTGGGATTTTCACTCTATCCTCAGAATAGATTGAAAGATTGAGACAGTGAGGAATATGCATCTTAATTTTGTTTATCTCTGTCTCTTCAATATAAACTCTCCTATCTCTGTAATAAACCAACAGATGCTACCGCTTTCACACAGTAACCAGACGGTTGTGCACACGTGGGTGTATGAATGCCTGTGAGTGTCTGTGCGTGTCTATCTGCATGTGTCTGTGTGTGCATGTGTGCCTGTTTGTCTTTTCTGGTTCGCTCCATTGTCTTTGCCCTCTTTCAATGTCCAAAAAGTTATTGTTCATCTTGATGTCTTGAGTTCATCATGTGAAGTCTTTGTCAGAACAAAAAATCTAACTGTCTGGTAATAATGGTCATAGAAGTTTTCACTTATTTTAGCTGTAAGCGTATATTGTTGAAGACATCAGAATGTTGATGTAAGTTCTCCAGTTGCCTCCATATGAAACTGAAAAACAGTCTACAGTCGGATCAGGTGATGGGTTAGGACCTCACTTTTCCATGGGCCCACCTACACAGCCTGGCGTCATGTGGAGCTCGTCTAAGGCCCCTCTTTGTCTCCACAGCCTGCATTCCTGGAAGCAGACGGGATGTTTGATGGAGAAGGGGTCGTCTTGCTCTTCATCATTGGTGGAGAGGTGCTTCGCAGGCCTCTCAGTGGCTGTATCAGGAGACATGGTTCGTCCCCTGGGGTTGGTGGGTTAGATGTTTAGATTATTATCCAATCAGATGTCGGTTTGTTTTAAAGTTTTCCACGTCTGATTCTGAAATCCTTCCCTCACTCCCCCTCATATTCTCTCTCTCTCTGTCAGTCTGCAAGCCGTCCTCTCTCTGTCAGGGATATTGGCTTCCAGGACATTGTCTAGATTAATGAGATCTATTTGCAATGATTCCATTTCATTGGTTGACATTAATCTCTGATATGCAAAGATATGACCTGATTCTGGATGTTGTGCCATGGTAGAGTACTCTTGAATTTATGATAGTTATTGTCCCGAAATGACATGTTCTTTAAACTGCTCCTCAGGAGTCTCAATAATCCAGACTGCAGTGTTCAATAATCCAGGCACTGGTTCACAATGCGTATGCTTTGGCCAGAGTTCTAGTTTCATCCGCAGTCTCTGGTTTTACCCAGAGCAGGTGCAGGCCTGTGTGGGATCAACAACCTATCTGTTTCGTCCAGTCATGTCAACTGGCATCACATTTACAAGCCTCCACTTGTCCAATTTTCCCTCTGAGGCCTGGTGGACCCACCCTACACACCACTTTCTCCAGATGTGTAGTCCAAATGTATTGATATTTCTCCCCTGTCTTTGGACAATGGTTCATCCTGTTCACATTGCTTTCCTCTCACTGAAGTAAGGGGTTCCAGTCAGGGATGTGATTTGTAGCAGCTATCTCACTCTTGGCTCACAGGGAGGGGAAGGGGATTAAATCAAATGTTATTTGTTACATGCTTCATAAACAACAGGTGTAGACTATCAGGTGTAGAGGTCCTAGATAGCAGGGAGCTTGGCCCAAGTGATGTACTGAGCCGTACATTTTACCATCTGTAGCCCCTTGTGGTCGGATGCCAAGCAGTTGCCATACTAAGTGGTGATGCAGCCAATCAAGATACTCTCAATGGTTCAGCTATATAACTTTTTGAGGATATGAGGGCCCATGCTGAATCTTTTTAGCCTCCTGAGGGGGAAGAGGCATTGTTGTGCCCTCTTAAAGAATGTGTTGATGTATGTGGCCAAGGATAATCCTTAGTGATGTGGACACCGAGGAACCTCTCGACCTGCTCCACTACAGCCCTGTCCATGTGGATGGGGGCTTGCTCAGCCCTCCGTTTCCTGTAGTCCACTATTAGCTGTTGGAGTCATGCGTGGCCACGCAGTCATGGCTGAACAAGGAGTACAGGAGGGGACTAAGCACACACCCCTGAGGGGCCCCCGTGTTGAGGCTCAGCGTGGTGGATGTGTTGTTGACTACCCTCCTCACCTATGGGCGGCCCCTCATGAAGTCCAGGATCCAGTTGGAGGAGGAGGTGTTTAATCCCAGGGTCCTTAGTTTAGTGATGAGTTCGGAGGGCACGAGGGTGTTGAACACGGAGTCAATGAACAGCAATGAACAGCATTCTCACATACAGTGCCTTGCGAAAGTATTCGGCCCCCTTGAACTTTGCGACCTTTTGCCACATTTCAGGCTTCAAACATAAAGATATAAAACTGTATTTTTTTGTGAAGAATCAACAACAAGTGGGACACAATCATGAAGTGGAACGACATTTATTGGATATTTCAAACTTTTTTAACAAATCAAAAACTGAAAAATTGGGCGTGCAAAATTATTCAGCCCCTTTACTTTCAGTGCAGCAAACTCTCTCCAGAATTTCAGTGAGGATCTCTGAATGATCCAATGTTGACCTAAATGACTAATGATGATAAATACAATCCACCTGTGTGTAATCAAGTCTCCGTATAAATGCACCTGCACTGTGATAGTCTCAGAGGTCCGTTAAAAAGGCAGAGAGCATCATGAAGAACAAGGAACACACCAGGCAGGTCCGAGATACTGTTGTGAATAAGTTTAAAGCCGGATTTGGATACAAAAAGATTTCCCAAGCTTTAAACATCCCAAGGAGCACTGTGCAAGCGATAATATTGAAATGGAAGGAGTATCAGACCACTGCAAATCTACCAAGACCTGGCCGTCCCGCTAAACTTTCTGCTCATACAAGGAGAAGACTGATCAGAGATGCAGCCAAGAGGCCCATGATCACTCTGGATGAACTGCAGAGATCTACAGCTGAGGTGGGAGACTCTGTCCATAGGACAACAATCAGTCGTATTTTGCACAAATCTGGCCTTTATAGAAGAGTGGCAAGAAGAAAGCCATTTCTTAAAGATATCCATAAAAAGTGTTGTTTAAAGTTTGTCACAAGCCACCTGGGAGACACACCAAACATGTGTGCTCTGGTCAGATGAAACCAAAATTGAACTTTTATGTTTTACGTTATGTTTTACGTTATGTTTGGCGTAAAAGCAACACAGCTGAACACACCATCCCCACTGTCAAACATGGTGGTGGCAGCATCATGGTTTGGGCCTGCTTTTCTTCAGCAGGGACAGGGAAGATGGTTAAAATTGATGGGAAGATGGATGGAGCCAAATACAGGACCATTCTGGAAGAAAACCTGATGGAGTCTGCAAAAGACCTGAGACGGGGACAGAGATTTGTCTTCCAACAAGACAATGATCCAAAACATAAAGCAAAATCTACAATGGAATGGTTCAAAAATAAACATATCCAGGTGTTAGAATGGCCAAGTCAAAGTCCAGACCTGAATCCAATCGAGAATCTGTGGAAAGAACTGAAAACTGCTGTTCACAAATGCTCTCCATCCAACCTCACTGAGCTCGAGCTGTTTTGCAAGGAGGAATGGGAAAAAATTCCAGTCTCACGATGTGCAAAACTGATAGAGACATACCCCAAGCGACTTACAGCTGTAATCGCAGCAAAAGGTGGCGCTACAAAGTATTAACTTAAGGGGGCTGAATAATTTTGCACACCCAATTTTTCAGTTTTTGAGTTGTTAAAAAAGTTTGAAATATCCAATAAATGTCGTTCCACTTCATGATTGTGTCCCACTTGTTGTTGATTCTTCACAAAAAAATACAGTTTTATATCTTTATGTTTGAAGCCTGAAATGTGGCAAAAGGTCGCAAAGTTCAAGGGGGCCGAATACTTTCGCAAGGCACTGTAGGTGTTCCTTTCTTGATGGTGGGAGTGTGGAGTGCAAAATGCATGGAGTGCATCATCTGTGGATTTGTTGAGGCAGTATACAAATTGGAGTGGGCCCAGGGTGTCTGGGATGATCGAGTTGATGTGAGCTATGACCAGCCTTTCAAAGCATTTTATGACTACAGATGTGAGCGCTACAAGGTGATAGTCATTTAGATAGGTTAACTTGGCATTTTTGGGCACAGAGACTATGGTGGTCAGCTTGAAACATGTAGGTATTACAGACCTGGTCAGATAGTGGTTGAAAATGTCAGTGAAGACACTTGCCACCTGGTCAGCGTATGCTCTGAGTATGCGCCCTGGTAAACTGTCTGGCCTAGGGTGGTTGCTGTGACCATATTACCGCCACACCGGCAGTTATGAGTCATGAACGCAGTAAAATTCTATGTGATGGTAATCTCCTCTTATGTACTCTGGACATGTGTTGGTACTCAATTTGCTAAAGACCATCAGGTTAATAATGGCCTGGTACTCAGGGCTCTATTGTCCCTGTAACCACACTGATATCAATGCAATCAAAAATCACATCAAACACTTACAGTTGAAGTCGGAAGTTTACATATACTTAGGTTGGAGACATTAAAACTCGTTTTTCAACCACTCCACAAATTTCATGTTAACAAACTGTAGTTTTGGCAAGTCGGTTAGGACATCTACTTTGTGCATGACAAGTCATTTTTCCAACAATCGTTTACAGACAGATTATTTCACTTATAATTCACTGTATCACAATTCAAGTGAGTCAGAAGTTTACATTCACTAAGATGACTGTGCCTTTAAACAGCTTGGAAAATTCCAGAAAATGATTTCATGGCTTTGGAAGCTTCTGATAAGCTAATAGACATCATGTGAGTCAACCTTCAAACTCAGTGCATGACATCATGGGAAAATCAAAAGAAATCAGCCAAGACCTCAGAAAAATATATTGTAGCCCTCCACAAGTCTGGTTCATCCTTGGGAGCAATTTCCAAATGCCTGAAGATTCCACGTTCAACTGTACAAGCAATAGTACGCAAGTATAAACACCATGGGACCACGCAGCCGTCATACCTATCAGGAAGGAGACGCGTTCTGTCTCCTAGAGATTAACGTACTTTGGTGCGAAAAGTGCAAATCAATCTCAGAACAACAGCAAAGGACCGTGTGAAGATGCTGGAAGAAACAGGTACAAAAGTATCTATATCCACAGTAAAACTAATCCTATATCGACATAACCTGAAAGGCCGCTCAGCAGGGAAGAAGCCACTTCTCCAAAACCGCCATAAAAAAGCCAGACTACGGTTTGCAACTGCACATGGGGACGAAGATTGTACTTTTTGGAGAAATGTCCTCTTGTCTGATGAAATGAAAATAGAACTGTTTAGCCATAGTGACCATCATTATGTTTGGAGGAAAAAGGGGGAGGCTTGCAAGCCGAAGAACACCATCCCAACCGTGAAGCACAGGGGTGGCAGCATCATGTTGTGGGGTTGCTTTGCTGCAGGAGGGACTGGTGCACTTCACAAATAGATGACATCATGAGGTAGGACAATTATCTGGATATATTGAAGCAACATCTCAAGACCTCAGTCAGGAAGTTAAAGCTTGGTCACAAATGGGTCTTCTAAATGGACAATGACCCCAAGCATACTTCCAAAGTTATGGCAAAATGGCTTAAGGGCAACAATGTCAAGGTATTGGAGTGGCCATCACAAAGCCCTGACCTCAATACTATAGAAAATTTGTGGGAAGAACTGAAAAAGCGTGTGCGAGCAAGGTGGCCTGCAAACCTTACTCAGTTACACCAGTTCTGTCAGGAGGAATGGGCCAAAATTCACCCAACTTATTGTGGGAAGCTTGTGGAAGGCTACCCAAAATGTTTGATCCAAGTTAAACAATTTAAAGTCAATGCTACCAAATACTAATTGAGTGTATGTGAACTTCTGATCCACTGGGAATGTGATGAAAGAAATAAAAGCTGAAATAAATCATTCTCTCTACTATACTTTTATACTATACTATTATACTGTATTATACTATACTACTATACTATTATACCTAAGCGGTATGACAAATGCGTGGTCTCATGGTGTTTATACTTGCGTACTATTGTTTGTACAGATGAACATGGCGCTTGGCGCTTGGAAATTGCTCCCAAGGATGAACCAGACTTGAGGAGGTCTACAATTTATTTTCTGAGGTCTTGGCTGATTTCTTTTGATTTTCCCATGATGTGAAGCAAAGAGGCATTGAGTTTGAAGGTAGGCCTTGAAATACATCCACAGGTACACCTCCAATTGACTCAAATGATGTCAATTAGCCTATCAGAAGCTTCTAAAGCCATGACATAATTTTCTGGAAATGTACAAGCTCTTTAAAGGCACAGTCAACTTAGTGTATGTAAACGTCTGACCCAGTGGAATTGTGATACAGTGAATTATACATTAAATAAACTGTCTGTAAACAATTTTTGGAAAAATGACTTGTCATGCACAAAGTAGATGTCCTAACCGACTTGCCAAAACTATAGTTTGTTAACAAGAAATGTGTGGAGTGGTTGAAAAACGAGTTTTAATGACTCCAACCTGCTTGAATGATGCCTGTGAGTATAACAGAACTCATATGGCAGGCAAAAACCTGAGAAAAATCCAACAAGGAAGTGGGACATCTGAGGTTTGTAGTTTTTCAAAGCTTGGCCTACTGAATAAACATTGAGATATGGATGAGGTTGCACTTCCTTGGGCTTCCACTAGATGTCAACCGTCTTTTGAAACTTGAAAGAGGATTCTACTATAAAGGAGGGGCTCATGAGAAATGTTTGAGTCAGTGGTCTGTCAGAGAGCCTTGGTCTCATGACGCGCGCTCCTGACAGAGTCACCTCTCGTTCAAGTGCTTTTCTTCAGGAAAACAAATTCTCCTGTTAGAACATTATTGATGTTTTATATTTAAAACATCCTAACGATTGATTCCATACATCGTTTGACATGTTTCTAAAGGACTGTAACGGAACTTTTCGAGTTTTTGTCTGGATGAAATGCTCGCGCCTCATGAAAATGGATTACTGGGCTGAACACGCTAACAACAAGTGGCTATTTGGACATAAATTATGGAATTTTATGGAACATCAGTCTGGGATTCCTGGGAGTGCCTTCTGATGAAGATCATCAAAGGTAAGTGAATATTTATGGTGTTGTTTCTAACTTTGTTGATTCCAAAATGGCTCTGAGTGCCGTTCTCAGATTATGCTTTTTCCTTAAAGTTTTTTTGAAATCTGACACAGCGGTTGCATTAAGGAGAAGTCTATCTTTAATTCTGTGAATAAGACTAGTATCTTTTATGAATGTTTATTATGAGTATTTCTGCAAAATCCCCGGATGTTTTGGAATCAAAACATTACTGCAAGTAACGCCCCAATGTAAACTGAGATTTTTGGATATAAATATGCACATTATCGAACAAAAACATACATGTATTGTGTAACATGATGTCCTATCTGATGAAGATCATCAAAGGTTAGTGATTAATTTAATTTATATTTCTGCTTTTTGTGACTCCGATCTTGACTGGAAAAATGGCTGTGTTTTTTCAACTTGGTGGTGATCTAACATAGTAATATGTTGTGCTTTAGCTGTAAAGCATTTTTGAAATCGGACACGATGGGTAGATTAACAAGATGTTTATCTTTCATTTGCTGTATTGGACTTGGTCATGGCTGTGATCCCTGTACAGGGATCAACATCAGCAGACTCAGGCCTCTGGGTGAAAACCCTGTAATAACAAATTACATTTTTTACATTATCACAAAAATGTGGATCCCCAGAATAGACCCAACACCTTAACATGCTGATGACACTACCATGGTACACCTGATCACCAGTGATCATGAGTACATGAAGGAGCTGTGGGACCTGGCATAATGGTGATAGGACAACAGCCTCAGCGTAAGCAGAACAAAGTAGATAGACTTAATGACCATTCTCCCATCTACTGTACATTGCCATGGAGATGATCAGCAGTTTCAAGTTCCTAGGCACCCTGATATCCTTTACTGCCCTTAGACACTCAACTCAAAAAGTCCCACCGGCGCTTCTCCCTAACCCTCATCAACTTGCTGCAACTACAGTGTCTGTTTTTATTGCCATAGCACATGTAAATGAAATGTCCATATTTACTTAAAGATGTATTTATGGTAACATTGCACATATTGTAACATTGTATAGTCCCTTGACATACATTACTTAACCATATTGCATAATGCTCAGTTTACCCACTCTAAGAAATCATACGTTTATTTAAATATTACTGCTGCATTATGTATTCATGTGTCCAATTGATTCTGGTTGGTTGTAATGTTTTTGAAAACTTTCACTAAACAACTTTTTTTTGCTGATGGCCGATCCTGTTGGAAACTTAATATATCAATAATTTTGGGACACATCACTGGCTGCAGTATTCCGAACTTTACTAGGTAGTCATGCAATAAACATTTAGGATTGTCACGACTTCTGCCGAAGTTGGTTCCGCTCCTTGTTCGGACGCCGGTCTTCTAGCCATCATCGATCCACTTTTCATTTTCCATTTGTTTTGTATTGTCTTCCCACACACCTGGTTTCAATCCCATCATTACATGTTGTGTATTTAACCCTCTGTTCCTCCACATGTCCTTGTCCGGAATTGTTTATTGTAAGTGCATATGCACATTTATCTGGTGTGCGACGGGTTTTGTACCCATTGATTGTTTGTTCTGTTTCCGGTGGTTTTTATTATTAAACTGCTCCGTTGTAGTAAACACAGTTTTTGCTCTCCTGTGCCTGACTTCTCTGCCGCCAGTACACAAACTTTACAGAATTCCGGAGCAGCTATATGGAGTCAGCAGGAGCAGGTACGTCCGGGAGCACGCAGCAATGCTCCACCATCTTGGCACCGCCATGGATCGCGTTGTCCAGACAATGGACTGCTGGGAGAGACAGGGAGTTCTACCAGTGCCTCCACCAGCACAACCGGGGTCTCCACAACTCCCCCTTCCTAGGATAAGGCGCTTGTTGATTCAGGCGAGGCTGGGAATTTTATAGATAGATTGTTTGCCCATAGTTTAGGGACCGCCATTGTTCCCGTGGCTGTGCCCTTCCCCGTTCACGCCTTAGATGGTGGACCATTAGGGTCAGGGTTGATTAGGGAGGCCACCGCTCCTCTGGGTATGGTGATTGCAGGGGGTTCACAAGGAGAGAATTAGTCTCTTCCTCATTGACTCTCCTGCGTTTCCCGTGGAGCTAGGCTTACCCTGGTTAGCTTGTCATGACCCCACTGTTTCTTGGCAACGGGGGGCTCTCACGGGGTGGACACGAGAGTACACAGGGAGGTGTTTAGGGGTTTCCGTTAGAGCTACCGCAGTGGAAAGTCTCTACCGTGCGCATTCCCCCTGAATATGCCGATTTGGCTCTCGCCTTCTCTAAGAAGAATGTGACTCAATTACCACCTCATCGACAGGGGGATTGTGCGATAAATCTCCTAGTAGACGCCGCACTTCCTTGGAGTCACGTGCATCCTCTGTCACAAGCGGAGACGGTGGCTATGGAAACATATGTCTCCGAATCCCTGCATCAGGGGTACATTCGGTCCTCCACATCACCCGCCTCCTCGAGTTTCTTTTTTTTTTATTCAGCCCCTTTACTTTCAGTGCAGCAAACTCTCTCCAGAATTTCAGTGAGGATCTCTGAATGATCCAATGTTGACCTAAATGACTAATGATGATAAATACAATCCACCTGTGTGTAATCAAGTCTCCGTATAAATGCACCTGCACTGTGATAGTCTCAGAGGTCCGTTAAAAAGGCAGAGAGCATCATGAAGAACAAGGAA
This sequence comes from Oncorhynchus clarkii lewisi, assembly GCF_045791955.1. Classification (NCBI taxonomy): domain Eukaryota; kingdom Metazoa; phylum Chordata; class Actinopteri; order Salmoniformes; family Salmonidae; genus Oncorhynchus; species Oncorhynchus clarkii. The sequence goes on along the minus strand of NC_092149.1, from coordinate 41,431,929 downwards.
CACACCAGGCAGGTCCGAGATACTGTTGTGAATAAGTTTAAAGCCGGATTTGGATACAAAAAGATTTCCCAAGCTTTAAACATCCCAAGGAGCACTGTGCAAGCGATAATATTGAAATGGAAGGAGTATCAGACCACTGCAAATCTACCAAGACCTGGCCGTCCCGCTAAACTTTCTGCTCATACAAGGAGAAGACTGATCAGAGATGCAGCCAAGAGGCCCATGATCACTCTGGATGAACTGCAGAGATCTACAGCTGAGGTGGGAGACTCTGTCCATAGGACAACAATCAGTCGTATTTTGCACAAATCTGGCCTTTATAGAAGAGTGGCAAGAAGAAAGCCATTTCTTAAAGATATCCATAAAAAGTGTTGTTTAAAGTTTGTCACAAGCCACCTGGGAGACACACCAAACATGTGTGCTCTGGTCAGATGAAACCAAAATTGAACTTTTATGTTTTACGTTATGTTTTACGTTATGTTTGGCGTAAAAGCAACACAGCTGAACACACCATCCCCACTGTCAAACATGGTGGTGGCAGCATCATGGTTTGGGCCTGCTTTTCTTCAGCAGGGACAGGGAAGATGGTTAAAATTGATGGGAAGATGGATGGAGCCAAATACAGGACCATTCTGGAAGAAAACCTGATGGAGTCTGCAAAAGACCTGAGACGGGGACAGAGATTTGTCTTCCAACAAGACAATGATCCAAAACATAAATGGAATGGCCAAGTCAAAGTCCAGACCTGAATCCAATCGAGAATCTGTGGAAAGAACTGAAAACTGCTGTTCACAAATGCTCTCCATCCAACCTCACTGAGCTCGAGCTGTTTTGCAAGGAGGAATGGGAAAAAATTCCAGTCTCACGATGTGCAAAACTGATAGAGACATACCCCAAGCGACTTACAGCTGTAATCGCAGCAAAAGGTGGCGCTACAAAGTATTAACTTAAGGGGGCTGAATAATTTTGCACACCCAATTTTTCAGTTTTTGAGTTGTTAAAAAAGTTTGAAATATCCAATAAATGTCGTTCCACTTCATGATTGTGTCCCACTTGTTGTTGATTCTTCACAAAAAAATACAGTTTTATATCTTTATGTTTGAAGCCTGAAATGTGGCAAAAGGTTGCAAAGTTCAAGGGGGCCGAATACTTTCGCAAGGCACTGTAGGTGTTCCTTTCTTGATGGTGGGAGTGTGGAGTGCAAAATGCATGGAGTGCATCATCTGTGGATTTGTTGAGGCAGTATACAAATTGGAGTGGGCCCAGGGTGTCTGGGATGATCGAGTTGATGTGAGCTATGACCAGCCTTTCAAAGCATTTTATGACTACAGATGTGAGCGCTACAAGGTGATAGTCATTTAGATAGGTTAACTTGGCATTTTTGGGCACAGAGACTATGGTGGTCAGCTTGAAACATGTAGGTATTACAGACCTGGTCAGATAGTGGTTGAAAATGTCAGTGAAGACACTTGCCACCTGGTCAGCGTATGCTCTGAGTATGCGCCCTGGTAAACTGTCTGGCCTAGGGTGGTTGCTGTGACCATATTACCGCCACACCGGCAGTTATGAGTCATGAACGCAGTAAAATTCTATGTGATGGTAATCTCCTCTTATGTACTCTGGACATGTGTTGGTACTCAATTTGCTAAAGACCATCAGGTTAATAATGGCCTGGTACTCAGGGCTCTATTGTCCCTGTAACCACACTGATATCAATGCAATCAAAAATCACATCAAACACTTACAGTTGAAGTCGGAAGTTTACATATACTTAGGTTGGAGACATTAAAACTCGTTTTTCAACCACTCCACAAATTTCATGTTAACAAACTGTAGTTTTGGCAAGTCGGTTAGGACATCTACTTTGTGCATGACAAGTCATTTTTCCAACAATCGTTTACAGACAGATTATTTCACTTATAATTCACTGTATCACAATTCAAGTGAGTCAGAAGTTTACATTCACTAAGATGACTGTGCCTTTAAACAGCTTGGAAAATTCCAGAAAATGATTTCATGGCTTTGGAAGCTTCTGATAAGCTAATAGACATCATGTGAGTCAACCTTCAAACTCAGTGCATGACATCATGGGAAAATCAAAAGAAATCAGCCAAGACCTCAGAAAAATATATTGTAGCCCTCCACAAGTCTGGTTCATCCTTGGGAGCAATTTCCAAATGCCTGAAGATTCCACGTTCAACTGTACAAGCAATAGTACGCAAGTATAAACACCATGGGACCACGCAGCCGTCATACCTATCAGGAAGGAGACGCGTTCTGTCTCCTAGAGATTAACGTACTTTGGTGCGAAAAGTGCAAATCAATCTCAGAACAACAGCAAAGGACCGTGTGAAGATGCTGGAAGAAACAGGTACAAAAGTATCTATATCCACAGTAAAACTAATCCTATATCGACATAACCTGAAAGGCCGCTCAGCAGGGAAGAAGCCACTTCTCCAAAACCGCCATAAAAAAGCCAGACTACGGTTTGCAACTGCACATGGGGACGAAGATTGTACTTTTTGGAGAAATGTCCTCTTGTCTGATGAAATGAAAATAGAACTGTTTAGCCATAGTGACCATCATTATGTTTGGAGGAAAAAGGGGGAGGCTTGCAAGCCGAAGAACACCATCCCAACCGTGAAGCACAGGGGTGGCAGCATCATGTTGTGGGGTTGCTTTGCTGCAGGAGGGACTGGTGCACTTCACAAATAGATGACATCATGAGGTAGGACAATTATCTGGATATATTGAAGCAACATCTCAAGACCTCAGTCAGGAAGTTAAAGCTTGGTCACAAATGGGTCTTCTAAATGGACAATGACCCCAAGCATACTTCCAAAGTTATGGCAAAATGGCTTAAGGGCAACAATGTCAAGGTATTGGAGTGGCCATCACAAAGCCCTGACCTCAATACTATAGAAAATTTGTGGGAAGAACTGAAAAAGCGTGTGCGAGCAAGGTGGCCTGCAAACCTTACTCAGTTACACCAGTTCTGTCAGGAGGAATGGGCCAAAATTCACCCAACTTATTGTGGGAAGCTTGTGGAAGGCTACCCAAAATGTTTGATCCAAGTTAAACAATTTAAAGTCAATGCTACCAAATACTAATTGAGTGTATGTGAACTTCTGATCCACTGGGAATGTGATGAAAGAAATAAAAGCTGAAATAAATCATTCTCTCTACTATACTTTTATACTATACTATTATACTGTATTATACTATACTACTATACTATTATACCTAAGCGGTATGACAAATGCGTGGTCTCATGGTGTTTATACTTGCGTACTATTGTTTGTACAGATGAACATGGCGCTTGGCGCTTGGAAATTGCTCCCAAGGATGAACCAGACTTGAGGAGGTCTACAATTTATTTTCTGAGGTCTTGGCTGATTTCTTTTGATTTTCCCATGATGTGAAGCAAAGAGGCATTGAGTTTGAAGGTAGGCCTTGAAATACATCCACAGGTACACCTCCAATTGACTCAAATGATGTCAATTAGCCTATCAGAAGCTTCTAAAGCCATGACATAATTTTCTGGAAATGTACAAGCTCTTTAAAGGCACAGTCAACTTAGTGTATGTAAACGTCTGACCCAGTGGAATTGTGATACAGTGAATTATACATTAAATAAACTGTCTGTAAACAATTTTTGGAAAAATGACTTGTCATGCACAAAGTAGATGTCCTAACCGACTTGCCAAAACTATAGTTTGTTAACAAGAAATGTGTGGAGTGGTTGAAAAACGAGTTTTAATGACTCCAACCTGCTTGAATGATGCCTGTGAGTATAACAGAACTCATATGGCAGGCAAAAACCTGAGAAAAATCCAACAAGGAAGTGGGACATCTGAGGTTTGTAGTTTTTCAAAGCTTGGCCTACTGAATAAACATTGAGATATGGATGAGGTTGCACTTCCTTGGGCTTCCACTAGATGTCAACCGTCTTTTGAAACTTGAAAGAGGATTCTACTATAAAGGAGGGGCTCATGAGAAATGTTTGAGTCAGTGGTCTGTCAGAGAGCCTTGGTCTCATGACGCGCGCTCCTGACAGAGTCACCTCTCGTTCAAGTGCTTTTCTTCAGGAAAACAAATTCTCCTGTTAGAACATTATTGATGTTTTATATTTAAAACATCCTAACGATTGATTCCATACATCGTTTGACATGTTTCTAAAGGACTGTAACGGAACTTTTCGAGTTTTTGTCTGGATGAAATGCTCGCGCCTCATGAAAATGGATTACTGGGCTGAACACGCTAACAACAAGTGGCTATTTGGACATAAATTATGGAATTTTATGGAACATCAGTCTGGGATTCCTGGGAGTGCCTTCTGATGAAGATCATCAAAGGTAAGTGAATATTTATGGTGTTGTTTCTAACTTTGTTGATTCCAAAATGGCTCTGAGTGCCGTTCTCAGATTATGCTTTTTCCTTAAAGTTTTTTTGAAATCTGACACAGCGGTTGCATTAAGGAGAAGTCTATCTTTAATTCTGTGAATAAGACTAGTATCTTTTATGAATGTTTATTATGAGTATTTCTGCAAAATCCCCGGATGTTTTGGAATCAAAACATTACTGCAAGTAACGCCCCAATGTAAACTGAGATTTTTGGATATAAATATGCACATTATCGAACAAAAACATACATGTATTGTGTAACATGATGTCCTATCTGATGAAGATCATCAAAGGTTAGTGATTAATTTAATTTATATTTCTGCTTTTTGTGACTCCGATCTTGACTGGAAAAATGGCTGTGTTTTTTCAACTTGGTGGTGATCTAACATAGTAATATGTTGTGCTTTAGCTGTAAAGCATTTTTGAAATCGGACACGATGGGTAGATTAACAAGATGTTTATCTTTCATTTGCTGTATTGGACTTGGTCATGGCTGTGATCCCTGTACAGGGATCAACATCAGCAGACTCAGGCCTCTGGGTGAAAACCCTGTAATAACAAATTACATTTTTTACATTATCACAAAAATGTGGATCCCCAGAATAGACCCAACACCTTAACATGCTGATGACACTACCATGGTACACCTGATCACCAGTGATCATGAGTACATGAAGGAGCTGTGGGACCTGGCATAATGGTGATAGGACAACAGCCTCAGCGTAAGCAGAACAAAGTAGATAGACTTAATGACCATTCTCCCATCTACTGTACATTGCCATGGAGATGATCAGCAGTTTCAAGTTCCTAGGCACCCTGATATCCTTTACTGCCCTTAGACACTCAACTCAAAAAGTCCCACCGGCGCTTCTCCCTAACCCTCATCAACTTGCTGCAACTACAGTGTCTGTTTTTATTGCCATAGCACATGTAAATGAAATGTCCATATTTACTTAAAGATGTATTTATGGTAACATTGCACATATTGTAACATTGTATAGTCCCTTGACATACATTACTTAACCATATTGCATAATGCTCAGTTTACCCACTCTAAGAAATCATACGTTTATTTAAATATTACTGCTGCATTATGTATTCATGTGTCCAATTGATTCTGGTTGGTTGTAATGTTTTTGAAAACTTTCACTAAACAACTTTTTTTTGCTGATGGCCGATCCTGTTGGAAACTTAATATATCAATAATTTTGGGACACATCACTGGCTGCAGTATTCCGAACTTTACTAGGTAGTCATGCAATAAACATTTAGGATTGTCACGACTTCTGCCGAAGTTGGTTCCGCTCCTTGTTCGGACGCCGGTCTTCTAGCCATCATCGATCCACTTTTCATTTTCCATTTGTTTTGTATTGTCTTCCCACACACCTGGTTTCAATCCCATCATTACATGTTGTGTATTTAACCCTCTGTTCCTCCACATGTCCTTGTCCGGAATTGTTTATTGTAAGTGCATATGCACATTTATCTGGTGTGCGACGGGTTTTGTACCCATTGATTGTTTGTTCTGTTTCCGGTGGTTTTTATTATTAAACTGCTCCGTTGTAGTAAACACAGTTTTTGCTCTCCTGTGCCTGACTTCTCTGCCGCCAGTACACAAACTTTACAGAATTCCGGAGCAGCTATATGGAGTCAGCAGGAGCAGGTACGTCCGGGAGCACGCAGCAATGCTCCACCATCTTGGCACCGCCATGGATCGCGTTGTCCAGACAATGGACTGCTGGGAGAGACAGGGAGTTCTACCAGTGCCTCCACCAGCACAACCGGGGTCTCCACAACTCCCCCTTCCTAGGATAAGGCGCTTGTTGATTCAGGCGAGGCTGGGAATTTTATAGATAGATTGTTTGCCCATAGTTTAGGGACCGCCATTGTTCCCGTGGCTGTGCCCTTCCCCGTTCACGCCTTAGATGGTGGACCATTAGGGTCAGGGTTGATTAGGGAGGCCACCGCTCCTCTGGGTATGGTGATTGCAGGGGGTTCACAAGGAGAGAATTAGTCTCTTCCTCATTGACTCTCCTGCGTTTCCCGTGGAGCTAGGCTTACCCTGGTTAGCTTGTCATGACCCCACTGTTTCTTGGCAACGGGGGGCTCTCACGGGGTGGACACGAGAGTACACAGGGAGATGTTTAGGGGTTTCCGTTAGAGCTACCGCAGTGGAAAGTCTCTACCGTGCGCATTCCCCCTGAATATGCCGATTTGGCTCTCGCCTTCTCTAAGAAGAATGTGACTCAATTACCACCTCATCGACAGGGGGATTGTGCGATAAATCTCCTAGTAGACGCCGCACTTCCTTGGAGTCACGTGCATCCTCTGTCACAAGCGGAGACGGTGGCTATGGAAACATATGTCTCCGAATCCCTGCATCAGGGGTACATTCGGTCCTCCACATCACCCGCCTCCTCGAGTTTCTTTTTTTTTTATTCAGCCCCTTTACTTTCAGTGCAGCAAACTCTCTCCAGAATTTCAGTGAGGATCTCTGAATGATCCAATGTTGACCTAAATGACTAATGATGATAAATACAATCCACCTGTGTGTAATCAAGTCTCCGTATAAATGCACCTGCACTGTGATAGTCTCAGAGGTCCGTTAAAAAGGCAGAGAGCATCATGAAGAACAAGGAACACACCAGGCAGGTCCGAGATACTGTTGTGAATAAGTTTAAAGCCGGATTTGGATACAAAAAGATTTCCCAAGCTTTAAACATCCCAAGGAGCACTGTGCAAGCGATAATATTGAAATGGAAGGAGTATCAGACCACTGCAAATCTACCAAGACCTGGCCGTCCCGCTAAACTTTCTGCTCATACAAGGAGAAGACTGATCAGAGATGCAGCCAAGAGGCCCATGATCACTCTGGATGAACTGCAGAGATCTACAGCTGAGGTGGGAGACTCTGTCCATAGGACAACAATCAGTCGTATTTTGCACAAATCTGGCCTTTATAGAAGAGTGGCAAGAAGAAAGCCATTTCTTAAAGATATCCATAAAAAGTGTTGTTTAAAGTTTGTCACAAGCCACCTGGGAGACACACCAAACATGTGTGCTCTGGTCAGATGAAACCAAAATTGAACTTTTATGTTTTACGTTATGTTTTACGTTATGTTTGGCGTAAAAGCAACACAGCTGAACACACCATCCCCACTGTCAAACATGGTGGTGGCAGCATCATGGTTTGGGCCTGCTTTTCTTCAGCAGGGACAGGGAAGATGGTTAAAATTGATGGGAAGATGGATGGAGCCAAATACAGGACCATTCTGGAAGAAAACCTGATGGAGTCTGCAAAAGACCTGAGACGGGGACAGAGATTTGTCTTCCAACAAGACAATGATCCAAAACATAAATGGAATGGCCAAGTCAAAGTCCAGACCTGAATCCAATCGAGAATCTGTGGAAAGAACTGAAAACTGCTGTTCACAAATGCTCTCCATCCAACCTCACTGAGCTCGAGCTGTTTTGCAAGGAGGAATGGGAAAAAATTCCAGTCTCACGATGTGCAAAACTGATAGAGACATACCCCAAGCGACTTACAGCTGTAATCGCAGCAAAAGGTGGCGCTACAAAGTATTAACTTAAGGGGGCTGAATAATTTTGCACACCCAATTTTTCAGTTTTTGAGTTGTTAAAAAAGTTTGAAATATCCAATAAATGTCGTTCCACTTCATGATTGTGTCCCACTTGTTGTTGATTCTTCACAAAAAAATACAGTTTTATATCTTTATGTTTGAAGCCTGAAATGTGGCAAAAGGTTGCAAAGTTCAAGGGGGCCGAATACTTTCGCAAGGCACTGTAGGTGTTCCTTTCTTGATGGTGGGAGTGTGGAGTGCAAAATGCATGGAGTGCATCATCTGTGGATTTGTTGAGGCAGTATACAAATTGGAGTGGGCCCAGGGTGTCTGGGATGATCGAGTTGATGTGAGCTATGACCAGCCTTTCAAAGCATTTTATGACTACAGATGTGAGCGCTACAAGGTGATAGTCATTTAGATAGGTTAACTTGGCATTTTTGGGCACAGAGACTATGGTGGTCAGCTTGAAACATGTAGGTATTACAGACCTGGTCAGATAGTGGTTGAAAATGTCAGTGAAGACACTTGCCACCTGGTCAGCGTATGCTCTGAGTATGCGCCCTGGTAAACTGTCTGGCCTAGGGTGGTTGCTGTGACCATATTACCGCCACACCGGCAGTTATGAGTCATGAACGCAGTAAAATTCTATGTGATGGTAATCTCCTCTTATGTACTCTGGACATGTGTTGGTACTCAATTTGCTAAAGACCATCAGGTTAATAATGGCCTGGTACTCAGGGCTCTATTGTCCCTGTAACCACACTGATATCAATGCAATCAAAAATCACATCAAACACTTACAGTTGAAGTCGGAAGTTTACATATACTTAGGTTGGAGACATTAAAACTCGTTTTTCAACCACTCCACAAATTTCATGTTAACAAACTGTAGTTTTGGCAAGTCGGTTAGGACATCTACTTTGTGCATGACAAGTCATTTTTCCAACAATCGTTTACAGACAGATTATTTCACTTATAATTCACTGTATCACAATTCAAGTGAGTCAGAAGTTTACATTCACTAAGATGACTGTGCCTTTAAACAGCTTGGAAAATTCCAGAAAATGATTTCATGGCTTTGGAAGCTTCTGATAAGCTAATAGACATCATGTGAGTCAACCTTCAAACTCAGTGCATGACATCATGGGAAAATCAAAAGAAATCAGCCAAGACCTCAGAAAAATATATTGTAGCCCTCCACAAGTCTGGTTCATCCTTGGGAGCAATTTCCAAATGCCTGAAGATTCCACGTTCAACTGTACAAGCAATAGTACGCAAGTATAAACACCATGGGACCACGCAGCCGTCATACCTATCAGGAAGGAGACGCGTTCTGTCTCCTAGAGATTAACGTACTTTGGTGCGAAAAGTGCAAATCAATCTCAGAACAACAGCAAAGGACCGTGTGAAGATGCTGGAAGAAACAGGTACAAAAGTATCTATATCCACAGTAAAACTAATCCTATATCGACATAACCTGAAAGGCCGCTCAGCAGGGAAGAAGCCACTTCTCCAAAACCGCCATAAAAAAGCCAGACTACGGTTTGCAACTGCACATGGGGACGAAGATTGTACTTTTTGGAGAAATGTCCTCTTGTCTGATGAAATGAAAATAGAACTGTTTAGCCATAGTGACCATCATTATGTTTGGAGGAAAAAGGGGGAGGCTTGCAAGCCGAAGAACACCATCCCAACCGTGAAGCACAGGGGTGGCAGCATCATGTTGTGGGGTTGCTTTGCTGCAGGAGGGACTGGTGCACTTCACAAATAGATGACATCATGAGGTAGGACAATTATCTGGATATATTGAAGCAACATCTCAAGACCTCAGTCAGGAAGTTAAAGCTTGGTCACAAATGGGTCTTCTAAATGGACAATGACCCCAAGCATACTTCCAAAGTTATGGCAAAATGGCTTAAGGGCAACAATGTCAAGGTATTGGAGTGGCCATCACAAAGCCCTGACCTCAATACTATAGAAAATTTGTGGGAAGAACTGAAAAAGCGTGTGCGAGCAAGGTGGCCTGCAAACCTTACTCAGTTACACCAGTTCTGTCAGGAGGAATGGGCCAAAATTCACCCAACTTATTGTGGGAAGCTTGTGGAAGGCTACCCAAAATGTTTGATCCAAGTTAAACAATTTATAGTCAATGCTACCAAATACTAATTGAGTGTATGTGAACTTCTGATCCACTGGGAATGTGATGAAAGAAATAAAAGCTGAAATAAATCATTCTCTCTACTATACTTTTATACTATACTATTATACTGTATTATACTATACTACTATACTATTATACCTAAGCGGTATGACAAATGCGTGGTCTCATGGTGTTTATACTTGCGTACTATTGTTTGTACAGATGAACATGGCGCTTGGCGCTTGGAAATTGCTCCCAAGGATGAACCAGACTTGAGGAGGTCTACAATTTATTTTCTGAGGTCTTGGCTGATTTCTTTTGATTTTCCCATGATGTGAAGCAAAGAGGCATTGAGTTTGAAGGTAGGCCTTGAAATACATCCACAGGTACACCTCCAATTGACTCAAATGATGTCAATTAGCCTATCAGAAGCTTCTAAAGCCATGACATAATTTTCTGGAAATGTACAAGCTCTTTAAAGGCACAGTCAACTTAGTGTATGTAAACGTCTGACCCAGTGGAATTGTGATACAGTGAATTATACATTAAATAAACTGTCTGTAAACAATTTTTGGAAAAATGACTTGTCATGCACAAAGTAGATGTCCTAACCGACTTGCCAAAACTATAGTTTGTTAACAAGAAATGTGTGGAGTGGTTGAAAAACGAGTTTTAATGACTCCAACCTGCTTGAATGATGCCTGTGAGTATAACAGAACTCATATGGCAGGCAAAAACCTGAGAAAAATCCAACAAGGAAGTGGGACATCTGAGGTTTGTAGTTTTTCAAAGCTTGGCCTACTGAATAAACATTGAGATATGGATGAGGTTGCACTTCCTTGGGCTTCCACTAGATGTCAACCGTCTTTTGAAACTTGAAAGAGGATTCTACTATAAAGGAGGGGCTCATGAGAAATGTTTGAGTCAGTGGTCTGTCAGAGAGCCTTGGTCTCATGACGCGCGCTCCTGACAGAGTCACCTCTCGTTCAAGTGCTTTTCTTCAGGAAAACAAATTCTCCTGTTAGAACATTATTGATGTTTTATATTTAAAACATCCTAACGATTGATTCCATACATCGTTTGACATGTTTCTAAAGGACTGTAACGGAACTTTTCGAGTTTTTGTCTGGATGAAATGCTCGCGCCTCATGAAAATGGATTACTGGGCTGAACACGCTAACAACAAGTGGCTATTTGGACATAAATTATGGAATTTTATGGAACATCAGTCTGGGATTCCTGGGAGTGCCTTCTGATGAAGATCATCAAAGGTAAGTGAATATTTATGGTGTTGTTTCTAACTTTGTTGATTCCAAAATGGCTCTGAGTGCCGTTCTCAGATTATGCTTTTTCCTTAAAGTTTTTTTGAAATCTGACACAGCGGTTGCATTAAGGAGAAGTCTATCTTTAATTCTGTGAATAAGACTAGTATCTTTTATGAATGTTTATTATGAGTATTTCTGCAAAATCCCCGGATGTTTTGGAATCAAAACATTACTGCAAGTAACGCCCCAATGTAAACTGAGATTTTTGGATATAAATATGCACATTATCGAACAAAAACATACATGTATTGTGTAACATGATGTCCTATCTGATGAAGATCATCAAAGGTTAGTGATTAATTTAATTTATATTTCTGCTTTTTGTGACTCCGATCTTGACTGGAAAAATGGCTGTGTTTTTTCAACTTGGTGGTGATCTAACATAGTAATATGTTGTGCTTTAGCTGTAAAGCATTTTTGAAATCGGACACGATGGGTAGATTAACAAGATGTTTATCTTTCATTTGCTGTATTGGACTTGGTCATGGCTGTGATCCCTGTACAGGGATCAACATCAGCAGACTCAGGCCTCTGGGTGAAAACCCTGTAATAACAAATTACATTTTTTACATTATCACAAAAATGTGGATCCCCAGAATAGACCCAACACCTTAACATGCTGATGACACTACCATGGTACACCTGATCACCAGTGATCATGAGTACATGAAGGAGCTGTGGGACCTGGCATAATGGTGATAGGACAACAGCCTCAGCGTAAGCAGAACAAAGTAGATAGACTTAATGACCATTCTCCCATCTACTGTACATTGCCATGGAGATGATCAGCAGTTTCAAGTTCCTAGGCACCCTGATATCCTTTACTGCCCTTAGACACTCAACTCAAAAAGTCCCACCGGCGCTTCTCCCTAACCCTCATCAACTTGCTGCAACTACAGTGTCTGTTTTTATTGCCATAGCACATGTAAATGAAATGTCCATATTTACTTAAAGATGTATTTATGGTAACATTGCACATATTGTAACATTGTATAGTCCCTTGACATACATTACTTAACCATATTGCATAATGCTCAGTTTACCCACTCTAAGAAATCATACGTTTATTTAAATATTACTGCTGCATTATGTATTCATGTGTCCAATTGATTCTGGTTGGTTGTAATGTTTTTGAAAACTTTCACTAAACAACTTTTTTTTGCTGATGGCCGATCCTGTTGGAAACTTAATATATCAATAATTTTGGGACACATCACTGGCTGCAGTATTCCGAACTTTACTAGGTAGTCATGCAATAAACATTTAGGATTGTCACGACTTCTGCCGAAGTTGGTTCCGCTCCTTGTTCGGACGCCGGTCTTCTAGCCATCATCGATCCACTTTTCATTTTCCATTTGTTTTGTATTGTCTTCCCACACACCTGGTTTCAATCCCATCATTACATGTTGTGTATTTAACCCTCTGTTCCTCCACATGTCCTTGTCCGGAATTGTTTATTGTAAGTGCATATGCACATTTATCTGGTGTGCGACGGGTTTTGTACCCATTGATTGTTTGTTCTGTTTCCGGTGGTTTTTATTATTAAACTGCTCCGTTGTAGTAAACACAGTTTTTGCTCTCCTGTGCCTGACTTCTCTGCCGCCAGTACACAAACTTTACAGAATTCCGGAGCAGCTATATGGAGTCAGCAGGAGCAGGTACGTCCGGGAGCACGCAGCAATGCTCCACCATCTTGGCACCGCCATGGATCGCGTTGTCCAGACAATGGACTGCTGGGAGAGACAGGGAGTTCTACCAGTGCCTCCACCAGCACAACCGGGGTCTCCACAACTCCCCCTTCCTAGGATAAGGCGCTTGTTGATTCAGGCGAGGCTGGGAATTTTATAGATAGATTGTTTGCCCATAGTTTAGGGACCGCCATTGTTCCCGTGGCTGTGCCCTTCCCCGTTCACGCCTTAGATGGTGGACCATTAGGGTCAGGGTTGATTAGGGAGGCCACCGCTCCTCTGGGTATGGTGATTGCAGGGGGTTCACAAGGAGAGAATTAGTCTCTTCCTCATTGACTCTCCTGCGTTTCCCGTGGAGCTAGGCTTACCCTGGTTAGCTTGTCATGACCCCACTGTTTCTTGGCAACGGGGGGCTCTCACGGGGTGGACACGAGAGTACACAGGGAGGTGTTTAGGGGTTTCCGTTAGAGCTACCGCAGTGGAAAGTCTCTACCGTGCGCATTCCCCCTGAATATGCCGATTTGGCTCTCGCCTTCTCTAAGAAGAATGTGACTCAATTACCACCTCATCGACAGGGGGATTGTGCGATAAATCTCCTAGTAGACGCCGCACTTCCTTGGAGTCACGTGCATCCTCTGTCACAAGCGGAGACGGTGGCTATGGAAACATATGTCTCCGAATCCCTGCATCAGGGGTACATTCGGTCCTCCACATCACCCGCCTCCTCGAGTTTCTTTTTTTTTTGAAGAAGGATGGAGGTCTGCGCTCGTGTATTGACTATCGAGGTCTAAATCAGATCACTGTGAGGTACAGTTACCCGCTCCTCTCATCGCCACACGCTTCTTCACCAAACTAGATCTCAGGAGTGCTTACAACCTGGTGCGTATCCGGGAGGGAGACGAGTGGAAGGCGACATTCAGTACCACCTCAGGGCATTATGAGTACCTCGTCATGCCGTACGGGTTAATGAATGCTCCATCAGTCGTCCCAGCCTTTGTAGACAAGATTTCCAGGGATCTGCACGGGCAGGGTGTAGTGGTGTATATGGATGACATTCTGATATACTCCGCTACACATGTGGAGCATGTGTCCCTAGTGCGCAGGGTGCTTGGACAATTGTTGGAACTTGACCTGAATGTCAAGGCTGAGAAGTGCCTGTTCTTCCAACAGACTGTCTCCTTCCTAGGGTACCGCATTTCCACCTCAGTGGTGGAGATGGAGAATGACCACATTGTACCCGTGCGTAATTGGCCGACTCCCACCACGGTAAAGGAGGTTCAGCGGTTTCTTGGGTCTGCCAATTACCTCCGGGGTTTTGGTCAGGTAGAGGCTGAAGGGGGCCTGGTGAGTTTGCAGTGGTCAGCTGAGGCGGACAGGGCTTTTGGTCACCTAAGGGCTCTGTTTACCTCTGCTCCCGTGCTGGCCCATCCGGATCCCTCTTTGGCATTCATAGTGGAGGTGGATGCGTCCGAGGCTGGGATAGGAGCTGTGCTCTCTTAGCGCTCGGGTACACCACCGAAGCTCCACCCTTGTGCCTTCTTCTCGAAGAAGCTCAGCCTGGTGGAGCGAAAATATGACCTGGGGGACCGGGAGCTGTCGGCTGTCGTAAAGGCTCTGAAGGCGTGGAGACATTGGCTTGAGGGGCTAAACACCCTTTTCACATCTGGACTGACCACCGCAATCTGTACATCCGGGCAGCGAGGAGACTGAACCCTCGCCAGGCAAGGTGGGCCATGTTTTTCACCCGATTTGTGTTCACCCTTTCCTACAGACCAGGCTCCCAGAACGTGAAGGCAGATACATTGCCCTGGCTGTATGACACAGAGGAGCGGCCCATGGATCCAACACCCATATTCCCAGCCTCCTGCCTGGTGGTGCCGGTAGTGTGGGAGCTGGACGCGGATATTGAGCAGGCGTAAGTGCAGAGCCAGCTCCCGTCCAGTGTCCCACTGGGCGTCTGTGCATACCGACTGCTGTCCGTGACCGGTTGATCTATTGGGCCCACACGTCACCCTCCTCCAAAAAAATAATGCAGACCGTCATCACAGTGAAGCCCCGGTGTTCGCACCGGGGGACCGGGTCTGGCTCTCAACCTGAAACCTTCCCCTCCGCCTGCCCTGCCGGAAGCTGGGTCCTCGGTTTGTGGGGCCATTCAAAGTCCTGTAGAGAGTGAACAAGGTTTGTTATAGGTTACAGCTTTCCCCCGATTACCGTATTAACCCCTCGTTCCATGTGCCTCTCCTCAGGTGGCTGGACCGCTCCAGGAGTCTGAGGTGCGGGAGGTTCCTCCGCCCCCTCTGGACATCGAGGGGGCCCCAGCGTACTCCGTTCGCTCCATACTGGATTAGAGGCATCGGGCGAGGGGCCTTCAGTATCTCGTGGAGTGGGAGTGGTACGGAGGAGAAGTGCTGGGTTCCGTTCGAGGACGTGTTGGACCCTTCAATGCTGTTCCACTGTCTCCGTCCAGATCGCCCTGCACCTTGCCCTCCGGGTAGTCCGAGGCCGGTGTCAGTGCGCTGCTGGAGCCGCGCGTCAAGTCGGGGGTACTGTTACGACTTCCGCCAAAGTTGGTTCCTCTCCTTGTTCAGGCAGCGTTCGGTGTCGCCGGTCTTCTAGCCATCATCAATCCACTTTTCATTTTCCATTTGTTTTGTCTTGTCTTCCCACACACCTGATTTCAATTCCATCATTACATGATGTGTATTTAACCCTTGGTTAAATCTGGTGTGCAACGGGTTTTGTACCCATTGATTGTTTGTTCTGTTTCCGGTGTTTTTTATTATTAAACTGCTCCGTTGTACACAGTTTTTGCTCTCCCTCACCTGACTTCTCTGCCGCCAGTACGCACCCCTTACAAGGATAATTCCCCTTAAATGAATTCCCTTTAACCTTTCTAGCGCAGAGGTTCCGCTAGCGGAAAAGGCAGCGCCCCCCTGAAAAGGCAGCGCGCGAAATTCAAAAATGTTTTTCCGAAATATGTAACACATTAATTTATGTCATTTCCAAGTTTAAGTAAGTTGAACAGCAGGGGGGACTGTTGGGTTCTGAGAATATGAAATATACTTATTCATGTCAGGATATGTTATTGTTAGCCATCAGGGATCCTATGGGAGGGATGCTCTGGGAGGAGAAGAGGCACAATCTCGTACCAGACACCATGACAGCCATGAGTTGGGGTGTGTCAGTCTCAGGGGTTCGGCGGAGGTCAAGACACACATCCGACTCATATGATTCGTGATGACACACCCCGCTTGGCCATCATTGGCAGCAGGTGATCACGCTACATAGCTTGGCCTATCTGTGCTGCAGGGAATTTGGTGCCCTCAGTAGTCGACTTGTGACTGTCGTGATGTCTTGTGATTTCTTTCTTAATATTTTAATCCCTTCATACTTACTTCAAGCAAAAAAAGAAAGTGGTCGGACGAATATGTACAATATGGATTCACGTGTATAACGGAACGTGATGGGAGTCAGCGTCCTACCTGCATGATTTGCAATGCCAAGTTGAGCAATTCTAGTCTAGCACCGGCAAAACTAAGAGAACACTTCCTTAAGCTGCATGGAGATGGAAAATACAAGAACACAACGCTCGCTGAATTCAAGGTGAAGAGAGACAGATTCGATGAAAAGGCTACTCTGCCTGTACTCGGCTTTGTACCCATCAACAAACCGATCCTCACAGCATCGTACGAAGTTGCTTACCTGATCGCAAAGCAGGGGCAAACCACACACCATTGGTGAAACACTCATAAAACCAGCTGTGTTGAAGATGGCGAATATCATGCTGGGAAAAGAGGCTGAAGTTAAGTTATCCCAAATTCCTCTTTCAAATGACACCATCAGCGACAGAATAGAGGACATGAGCAAAGACATCTTGGCTCAAGTAGTTGCAGATCTGATTTCAAGCCCGGCAAAATTCAGCCTTCAACTCGACGAGACCACAGACGTTTCCAATCTAAGCCAGCTTGCTGTATTCGTGCCCTATGTGAAAGACGACGTGATAAAGGAAGATTTTTTATTTTGTAAGCCTCTTACAACAACAACTAAGGCAGCCGATGTAAAGAAACTTGTGGATGACTTCTTCAAAGACAACAATCTTTCGTGGGATATGGTTTCTGCAGTTTGTTCGGACTGAGCTCCAGTCATGCTGGGAAGAAAGTCTAGTTTTGGTGTGCTAGTGAAAGCCGATGCACCACACATCATTGTTACGCATTGTATTCTGCACAGGCATGCGTTGGCAACAAAAACCTTGCCTCCAAAACTGGCAGAAGTATTAAAAATTGTAGTGGAATGCATGAACTATCTGCAAACTAGTGCTCTGAGGCACCGCATCTTCAGTGAGCTGTGTAAAGAAATGGGCTCTGAATTCGAGGTACTTCTGTACCATTCTAACGTTCAGTGGTTATCCCGGGGACAGGTGCTGAATCGTATTTTTGCCGTGCGTATGGAATTAGCCCTGTTTTTGCAAGAGCACCAACATGCAGATTGCTTCAAAAATTCTGAGTTCATTCTCATTTTAGCATACATGGCTGATATCTTTGCAGCTCTCAATTATCTCAATCAAAAGATGCAGGACGGTGGAGTCAACATCATCGAAGCGGAGGAAAACCTGAAGGCTTTTCAAAAAGAGCTACCGTTATGGAAACGACAAACAGAGAACGATAACTTCGCAAACTTTCCCCTGCTGGACGACTGTGTAAGTAAGATCGAAGATGTATCTGGAATCGGAGACATTTCTGTACCCGCGGAACTGAAGCAAGCAATTGCCACGCACTTAGATGAGCTTGCAAAGTCTCTCGACGGATACTTCCCTACAAGAGAGTCATATGCAGCATGGGTGAGGCAGCCATTCACATTTAGTGTTGAGACAACAGATGTCAATGATGAATACCTCGATGAAATCATTGAAATTCAGCAGAGCCAGGTTAAACAGCAACTCTTCAGAACAACAACGCTTTCAACGTTTTGGTGTCAACAAATAATTGCTAAGAAAGCTCTGGAGATTTTCATACCGTTTGTTACAACATATCTTTGCGAGCAATCCTTTTCGAGGATGCTGGACATAAAAACGAAGAAAAGGAACAGACTTTGTTATGAAAATGACATGAGAGTGGCACTTGCCAAGGTGAAGCCGCGCATTTCTGAACTGGTCTCTGAAAGGCAACAGCAGAAGTCACACTGATTTGCAGTAAATATTCATTATTATGTTTTTGTGTGAAAATCATGTTTTGATGATTTTGTTCTTTGAACACAGTGATGTTGATGCACGGTTCATTTTGTGCACCAGTAAAATATATACCTATGTTTTGAATTTGAAAAAAATCAAATTTTATTTTTCCAATTAAGAAGGGTTCGGTGAATGCGCATATGAAACTGGTGGGGTTCAGTATCTCCAACAAGGTTAAGAACCACTGGCCTAGGAGGAAGTGTTAAACGTGTTTATGTATTTGTTAAAGGTATATTTGACATGTTATCAGTTTAGAGTCAGTTTAGAAGTTATATATGATAAGAGATTAAGTAATGTGACATAAACGGTCATATTTATGGAAAGTACATTTTTATCTTTAACGACCATTTTCTCAAAATGGCATGTTCCCCGTGCGCCAAAACATTTTTCTCAGTTTTCAAAGGACGTATATTCACATTATTCCACACACAGGTTCTTAGGTCTTACAGTCAGACTAATGCAGAGGCTTTTTTGATATCTTCTGTTGTTTTGATTTTGTGTCATTTTATCAGTAAATACAGTGCCTTCAGAAAGTATTCAGACCCCTTGACCTTTTCCACATTTTGTTACGTTACAGCCTTATTCTAAAATTGATTGAATAAAAAAAAACATCCTCAGCAATCTACACACAATACCCCATAATGACAAAGCAAAAACAAGTTTTTTTTAAATGTTTAATAATTAAAAAACAGAAATACATTATTTGCATAAGTATTTAGACCCTTTGCTATGACATTGGAAATGGAGCTCAGGTGCATCTTGTTTCCATTGATCATCCTTGAGATGTTTCTACAACGTGATTGGAGTCCACCTGTGGAACATTTAATTGTTTGGCCATGATTTGGAAAGGCACACACCTCTGAGAGAGCATTGTGTCTAGGCACAGATCTGGGGAAGGGTACCAAAAATGTATGCAGCATTGAAGGTCCCCAAGAACACAGTGGCCTCCATCATTCTTAAATGGAATTACTTGGACCAACCAAGACTTATCCTAGAGCTGGCCGCCCGGCCAAACTGAGAAATCGAGGCAAAAGGGCCTTGGTCAGGGAGTTGGCCAAGCTCCCAATGGTCACTCTGACAGAGCTCTAGAGTTCCTCTGTGGAGATGGGAGAACGTTCCAGAGGGACAACCATCTGTGCAGCACTCCACCAATCAGGCCTTTATGGTAGAGTGGCCAGACGGAAGCCACTGCTCAGTAAAAGGCACATGACAGCTCGCTTGGAGTTTGCCAAAAGGCACCTAAAGACTCTCAGACCATGAGAAACAAGATTATCTGGTCTGGTTAAACCAAGATTGATCTCTTTGGCCTGAATGCCAAGTGTCACGTCTGTATGGAGCTAAGACGCGGGACAGGGTAAGTTAAGCACATAGAAATTTCTGTACTGAATGAAATATTACCACTGCATTTTTACTTGCCATCACCTCAACTTACCCCAAGGCAAACATTTAGACTATATTAGCCCATACTTTCATGCTAGGTTTAGGACCTCATATTGAAGCTTATAGAGACCCCAACTTTTTATTTAACTAGGCAAGTCAGTTAAGAAAACAGTCATATTTACAATGAAAGCTTAACCAAGTTTATTCTCCCAGAGGGTCAATACAGCTGCATCAGACAACGACATTTCACACAGGCACTGATATTTAAATAAGGGACAGGCATAGCTGATTAATGTTCTGCGCATTTCAACAGCCATACAAAAAGCCTTGTATGGATGTGACAAATTGGGCAAAGTGATATGCGAATTTGCTCCAAACTGCATATTTATTCAACAAAGCATATGCTCTATTGCTTGAAACAAATGTATTAAGGCCCTCTTTGAGTTGTTTCTGGTGCCGATTTACTTTATTGACTGTGTCATGGGACCTGCGCCTACGCTTGGCACACTTCATTGAAGCAGCATCAGCTCTCACAACACGCCTCGCATCCACCTCTCTGATTGCTTCCAGTGTCACTAAAGTGCTGTCAATCCACAATTTGTCTATCACATTTGAAATAGCAGTGATCGTTGAACCCATACTAGCTGCTGCGTCAATGCGGCTTTTGCCCACAAAAGACCGTTTTGGGGCATTGCAGCGAGACATTCATTTGCATTCTGGGTTCCTCTGTGCTACATTCTTTTGAGGTTATCATTTGACATCATATGATATACAGGTACCATTTTCTTTGCAACCTCTCTATTCAAAAATGTATGGCCTTCGAGGTTTTTGTGACTGGGTGGATCTTCATCATTTTCTAGGGCTCGCTAGTACCAGAACCAATGCACACACCTATCCCGTAGTTGGAAGTGAATCCTCTCTTGTGCCATTTGCCATCAAAGGATATATGAATGTCTATCATGGCATCCTCATCCTCCTTCAGCATCTCTGCTATGTCTGGGTCTATATATGCGTATGCTCTTCTAATTAGCTTTGCAGCACTCTCCATTGACTGTAGCCCTCTCTGAATCTCTGCAACATAGTGCTCATGTCTGTTGTCTTTTGACATGTCAGTCATAACTGCAGGACTAAATATCAGCATGTTACCTTATGTAAATATTAGCAATTTCTCAGTAATCACAGTAGGCTACAGCCCTATGACACTACACTCTTGGCCTATGTGTGTCACGTCTACTCCCGCTTCTCTCTGGCGCTTGTTGTTGCCAGTTGTCTAATCATTGCGCACACCTGCCACCATCGTTACGCGCACCTGCGCCTCATGACACTCACCTGGACTCCATCACTCTCTTTATTACCTCCCCTATATCTGTCACTCCCCTTGGTTCTTTCCTCAGGTGTTGTCATGTCTGTACAAGTTTTCCTGGTTTGTACCATGGTCTGGTTCTTTATTCAATGATTCACTCCCTGTACTTGCTTTCCGACTCCCAGCGTACAGGTTACAGTGTGACAGTCTCATTGTACAATTATGCTTTCCAATCACTGTTTATTCACTTTGAATACATTTGCTGGAACAAGGAAATAATTATTTATACACAGCAAGTCACCTGACAATGGGCTACTCTCCTTTTTATTTACCTGTCACTCTCCTGTCATGTCTCTGATATGAGCTGAGACGCAAGGAAAGAATCCCTAGGACTTTCTGTGGAGCTGCATAATTAGCCAAGTCCAAGTTTGTGGGCTAGAAGAACCATCCTCACATTTATAGCAAATGCCACCACTCCTGGACCACTCCTGCAGCCTGGAGGAAGAGTAAACACTCCTCCTAAATGTATCACGATCACCTTCACAGTGTGCACATTCTATCATCACAGAATTACGGAGTCCCTGGTTGGTGGGGTCTTTGGTGATTTTCTGTCCAGTTTTTAGACACAAGTCATATCATGTACAAGTTGGTTTATATGTGACATATGGAATAAAAGCCACTGTTGGCTGGCTGGCTGTCTGGCTGCTGTATGGTTGATCGCTGCTAGCTGTCATCTTCATCTCGACTAATGTGCATCTCGACGCGTTGCTGCCGGCTACCTCCTTATCCTCCTCTACCTGTACCTCCACTGCCTCAATCGGCTGATCAGGCTAATTTTTTCATTCATTCACTGCTTTCCTCGCATTGGCTAACTGAGATTGCTTATTTTTATTCACATACTGTAGGTATATTCTTTGTGATTTTCTCATATTTCAGCACAAAGCACTATGTAGCCATGTATGGACTAGCTAACGATATGCTCTAGAAAACAAGATTTTGAATTATATGATTTTTTTAAAAATCTGAAAATGGACAGAAATCCCATTTTTTTTTGTTGATGGGCAATACAGATTGCCATTATGGTTGTCAAGCATGCTATAGTGCCTGTTGCTATCTTAAGCAAATACACATATCTTGTTTTACCCTGGCGTGAAAACTTGCAGACACTCACCGTAAACCACAATGACCCCGTTGTGGCATTGTTAATTCTCAAATTTGACCTGACATAAAAACAAGATATATGCTCTGAAAATAATTCCAAAAAGGTTTTCCCAGGGGATTCATGCGTGAAATGTTTGCTATTAGAAAGCGTCTCTTCACTTAATATGACAGGTTTAATTTAAGGCCTTGTTTTCCTGACTGTCTCAAGTCTGAAGGGCTCAGAGCTTTGTGTTTGTCAGCAGAGCGCAGGGGCATGAGCACAGATGAAGGGAGCTCCGAGATCAAATTGCTGCCTTGTGAAAAGGGATATTTTTTCAGATATGCTATAGAAATTACTCCATGTCTGTCAAGCATGCCAGTGTGTGGTTGTGGAAAGGTTGTAATGCAACTTTACATATGCCTTTTCAGCTTTCCTGCCTTTTTTGGTATCTATGATGTATGGAGCTCCACTCAGTGGAATTTACTAAGAGCTTCTCTGATTCTTGTCTTTGCTCTTCTCTCCGAAGCTGTGTTCGAATACTCATACTAACTTTACTATTTGTGACGTGAATTGAGTTTATAGTATCCTTACTGGTCATAGTATGGATATAGTTAGTATGCCAAAAGTTCCGGGATGTTGTAATAAATTCACCAGAGGACACTATTTTTGTACTTTTATGGCTCATAATGCAATTATTCAGAAAATGGGCGTGGCTTCACAACGTTTTCAGATTTGAAAAACATTTTGGAAAATATGCCCCCGAAGTCCGATGAGAGCGAATACAAATCCATTGAACTAACTAATGACAAATGTTAAGAAAATGTTGAGCAATGTAATAAAGTAATGACTTTCAAATAAATTACGTTACATGTTATGTTTGCTGACAATTTGTTACTCTATCCTAGCATTACAGCAGTATGTACCGTATGTATGTATGTTAGCTAGTTACCTAACGTCAGTTGGATACTAATACATCAAACTTGCCAAGCAGTATATTAACACACTGCTATCTAACTAACTGACCAAATGTATTGATTGACTTGATTATTTACATCATTCTTAGCTAATTGCTATGCATTTCAATGGACATTGTTAATTCTGACAATCTACTCTGATTTCAGAGCACTCTCATGCACCTTTGAATATGCCGGTGTCAGTAAACATTGGCAAAAAAAAAGCGGAAAAAATTTAAGCCAGCAGCACAGTTACAGTCACCAACACTCTGGATAACATGACACCATGAAAACCAGCTCTGCTATGGCGAGTAAAATGGTCAGAGTGATGTGTTCTCTCATTTGTGTCTCGAAGTAGCTAGCCAACGTTAGCCAGTTTAGCTTGGGTGTTTGACTGCAGTTGAAAGCTCAGATCAACCCTACTCCTCGGCCAGAGTGTCCAGTGCGCGCTCTGAACGCTCCAAGAGTGAAACGCTCTGAATTTACAATCTGACAACACTCTGGATTTACGAACCCCCAGAGCGCACTGCAGATTGCAGATTGAATTTATTAACACACCCTAAATCGTAAAATGTTTAGATACTCATTTGTTATGTTAACAAGCTAGCAAGAGGTTCATAGCAACAGCATCAACTTCTGGTAGACAGGCGAAGTGCTAGTATGCTCAACTGAAATGATACCGTTTGTTTACATTATACTAAGATGCACTAATAGTAGTATATACTCATTAAGTATGTAGTATACAGTATGATAGTATGGGTAATCAAACACAGCCCATGTATTGTGGTTAAGATCCAATATCTTAAGTGGTGTAAAAAGTACCCAATTGTCATACTTGAGTAAAAGTAAAGATACCTTGATAGAAAATGACTCAAGTAAAAGTGAAAGTCACCCAGTAAAATACTACTTGAGTAAAAGTCAAAGTATTTGGTTTTAAATATACTTAAGTATCAAGGTAAAAGTAATTCAAAATCCAAAAGGCACTCTGTCATCAAAGTAAAAGTATAAATAATTTCCCATTTCTTATATTAAGCAAACCAGACAGAACAATTTTTTTTTTTTTTATGGATTGCCAGGGGAACTTTCCAAAACAGACATAATTGACAAACGAAGCATTCGTGTTCAATGAGTCCGCCAGATCAGAGGCAGTTGAGATAACCAGGGATGTTCTCTTGATAAGTGTGTGAATTGGACCATTTTCCTGTCCTGCTAAGCATTCAACATGTAACGAGTACTTTTGGGTGTCAGGGGAAATGTTTGGAGTAAAAAGTACATTATTTTCTTTAGGAATGTAGTGAAGTAAACATTGTCAAAAATTTATAGTAAAGTAAACTACAGATGACCCAAAAAACTAGTACTTTAAATAATTTTTTCTTAAGTACTTTACACCACTGAATGCATGTATGTAGATGTAGTAGTGACCAACCATAGAGATGTGAGAGCCAGAGGATATTCAGGGTAGGGCTGTGGTGGTCATGACATTTTGTTAGCAGATTATTGTAGTACAAATGACTGCCGGTCTCATGGTAATTGACTGTTAATCACATAAACACGTTTAGCCTACACGCATACAATCTGAATATGCATGTCTTTGGAACATCTACATTTAAAAAAAGTCTAATAAACCAATTGAAACGTACACTATTACAATACACCCATTATTTATTTTAGTTTAGGTCTAAAGAAACATTATGATATGAAGAAAATGCATTTCAGGTGCAGAATGAGTGGGCCTACTGAATGAAGGCCTATGTTATCTGGCTATGCGCCATGATCCTTCCGCAGGTTCACCTACGGAAACCTTGTTAAGACTTTTACTTCATCTAGATAGTCAAGTTTGATCGTCAAGTCAGGCTGTAGGCTTGTTCATTTAGCGGACAAGATATGCTTATAAGTCCTGTGCCATTATTTTATATGATTTTATAGTGAGAAGAATATAATTGAACTGCACTTTTCTTGGATTTTTTTCCACTAGATGTTGGAACATTGCTGAAGGGACTTGCTTCCATTCAGCCACAAGAGCATTAGTGAGGTTGGGCACTGATGTTGGGTGATTAGGCCTGGCTCGCTGTCGGCGGTAGTATTAACATTACTTTAAATTATAGGTATGTACAATCCTGTTACTCTGGTTGTGTAAGATGCTGTTGTGACCTAACTATCTTTCTAAATCCACCACGGCTGTGCACATCTCTTGTTCTTACCCCCACCCCCTGTAAGTCTGAAACTTGCATGTTCGGAACGAGGTCTCTCTATTCCGAACAAGTCTTTCGTTATCCTCTATTCTAAGAACAAACAGTTCTTAGTATGAGAACACAGAAGTCTATGGTTGGTTTGACACATTGAGACAGTTGTGGTGGATTTAGAAAATGTAACAAGGTTGTACTATATAAGGCAAGCCCAACTCAGAAACATTGAGCTCTCACTATATCCACTCGGTGTGCATGTTGTGATGACTCCCTTATTAATAAGTACAATACATATTTTTGATTAAGTATAACCTAATTGGTGATTGAGTTTGTCTCTCCTCATTTGGTAACTTAGAATATCCACGTGTGCAACAGCCCTATTTCAGTAGATGTTGGGGTTGGGAGGTAGGTTTGAGTTGAAGCAGAGCGGTGAAGCTGAGCATGTGAGTTATATTTTTTGAATTTATTTAACTAGGTGTAACAGTACTCTTCTTGCGTTGTCTACAATCAGTCATCGACACGGAACTCCAACGTGTAGCACCAGTCATCTAGATTTATTCTGATAGGAACAGCACAAAATTGCACGTCATGCAATGTACAGCTCACCATCCAACTCTGCACTCACGCATGCTGGTTTGGTGCTTGTTCACTGGGCTAGTTACCAAAATAATACAATTACAATATACAATATAATATCTTTAACAATGTACCTGATAGGAACAGCTCAAAATTGCACGTCATGCAATGTACAGCTCACCATCCAACTCTGCACTCACGCACTGTACAAAATATATGAACCCCCCCAACCAGACACAGTAAGTTGCTAGCTAGTACTGGCGGGAATTCTTTACAACAAAATGCACAACAAATATTCTCCAAAAACCGCTGCATCTTATGTGTGATTTTCGAATAACATTTACAAACAATTTGATATAAATTGTACATTTAAATCATCACTTGAGAGTATAAAAATCACATTTGATGTACAGTGCTTTGCAACCAACAACTTACCGCTGGTTTGGTGCTTGTTCACTGGGACGATTCTAACTGGAACATCCCCCCTCGTAAGCAAGCTACGCAAACCAGCCAATAAGATGCCATGTTGAGTAGGTGAAGGCAAGACAAAACTCAAACCAAAAACCCATTGGCTTAACAATAAAGTGGCAAGGGGAATCACCAATATAACCCTGTTACATAGGCAAGTCATTAAGAATAAATTCTTATTTTCAATGACGGCCTAGGAACAGTGGGTTAACTGCCTTGTTCTGGGGCAGAACGACATATTATTACCTTGTCAGCTTGGGGATTCAATCTTGCAACCTTCCAGTTACTAGTCCAATGCTCTAACCACTAGGCTACCTGCTGCCCCAGTTGGGGGCATTACGAAGTTAACCCATACTGCAGTGCAGTAAAAATAAATTACATGGGATTATTGTTAGATGATTTCTAATGACCTTCGCACCTGATGTCACCCTATGAAACAGTTTGAAAATGTTACTGTGTTGCAGCAAAGGCACTTGAAAAAGTAACTTCTTATTAATGCCCTCAACAGTAAATATTAACTATGTATTTAGGCTTGGCCCCTGAGAATGGTGCCAGTTAGTGATGCAGGGGGGAGGGTTTCATACCCCATGAAATGAAATGAATGAAAGTCCTAAATCTGGAGAGATTTAACTACATCTGGTTCCTGATTCACTGAATTTATACTCTCTACTCCCTGTGGTGTATGTTATCATCTGTAAGAAGAGTTGGATGGCAGTCCACTGTAGTAGTTTACATGTTTGTCTATTATAGTTTAGCATGACTGCCCAGCAGCAATCTCAAAGAGTAAGGAGTGACATTCTGTACTGCCCTGGTATGGCCGAGACCAGAAACACAAATGTTTACAAACAATGGTTTTCTGGCAGCAGGATACCTCATTGGAAAATAATGTGATATAATAGTCATCTCATCATGGGGTGTGTGGAAAGTATGAAATCCATTACATTAATAATCAAACTTTTTCAAAATCGCAGTTTTCGCACATGCACACACAGTAATATCCAGCGGCAGTCAGTCATGGAAGACCAAAAAGTGCAAAAAAGATATATACATGTATATACACTGAGTGTACAAAACATTAGGAAGACCTTCTCTTTCCATGACATAGACTGACTAGATGAATCCAGGTGAAAGCTATGATCCCTTATTGATGTCACTTGTTAAATCCACTTCAATCAGTGTAGATGAAGGGGAGGAGACAGGTTAAATAAGGATTTAAAAGCCTTGAGACAATTGAGACATGGATTGTGTATGTGTGCCATTCAGAGGGTGAGTGGGCAAGACAAAATATTTAAGTGCCTTTGACTGGGGTATGGTAGTAGGTGCCAGGTGCACCGGTTTCCTGTATGTATCAAGAATGGTCCAACACCCAAAGCACATCCAGCCAACTTGACACAACTGTGAGAAGCATCCCTGTGGAACACTTTTGACACCGTGTAGAGTCCATGACCTGACAAATTGATGCTGTTCTGAGAGATACTCAATATTATGTTTTGTGCACTCAGTGTATATAGATTTTTAAAATGAATTTTCAGGATAGAACATTTATTTTTGTGTAAACTTAATCGACTAAAACCAGATATAAAGTATGTAGAAAAGATAATGGACCTTTATATTTTTGAGAAATAACAATTAGAGCCCTGAGCATGAAATTTAAGCACAAGCCCTACCCATGCCTGTAACATTCAGCCCTACCCAGGCCCGATTGCTTCCGCCAAATTTAAAGCCCTGCCCGAAACCCAAAATAACTTACTTCATTGGTAAATCCATTAGCTGCTCCTCTCTATCTGTAACTCACTCAATTCCATGGTTCTTCCATGGAATTGCTCAGCTTTGTTACTGTTTGTAATAAAGTCTAATTGAATTTACAAGTTCCGGTATCTGTGAAATATTTTGATTCAATATTCCACAACATAAATGGCGAGCTTGCCAGGAGTGGCTACAGGGACCAGTGGATGATGACGCTTTTTGTAGCTGACAATGGCAGTCTCAGAAACGGGTGGCACCCAACAATTACAGGTAAGCTTGTTCTGTTGAATGTTTGTGTGATTTGCTTCGGAAGTCCTGTCTCGGCGATAGGATCACCACGTCGGTCTCTCCAAATTTCTAAACGAACCAAGTAATACAGAGCTTTTGAATTCAATAACTGCATGCATGCTTAAGCTTTGGGGGGTTTAAAAGTAGTTATTTATGTGCATTTGTGTGGATTTGGTGAATGGGGAGTTGTGTGCTTTGCTGGTGTTGGGTGGTCGGTAGGATGGGGCTTTCACTTGCTCTGGTCGGACTGCCTAACGGACCCGCATGGGTGGCCTGTTTGTGTAGGGATTGTCCTGTCTTCTACTCGGCCGGGCACATCTGTTTCAGGACCTGATTTGGGCTTGTGCGCAAACACAACCCAATCAGCTTGATCAGGTGGTTCGTGTTGGGTGTGTGATTCAGGTTGTCCCTCTCACAGGACCGTTCATCTGGGGAACTTGTCTGGTCTCGTTGGTGCGTTTGTTTGCCCTAACCGGCTGACCCGCTTGGCTCGGTGTGGGACCACAGCTGCCTAGGTCCGGTCCACACATACGGTACTCCTTACAGCATCTGCAATGGTAAAGATCGTCATGTCTCTCTTCGGTGGGTGCATAATTCTCACAAAAAATAAGGTCCAGCTGCATAATGGGTGAGCTTGAAAGCACCATGACAGAGGAAGTGGAGCTAAAGAGAGAGAGAGACTCTTTAGCTCTGCTTCCTATAGCTTATCACATTGCATACATGCAGATGGATTAAGTCTAGGAGCTACTTGTTCTATTGGTCAATGCATCACACGAAGAGGATAGATGTTGGGGTAATTGTACTCTAAACAACATGTTGAAGGCATCAATGTTAAAGCATATACAGTGCTGAGTTACCTCAAGAGGATGTAATGATAATTAGGGAAACACACTTGCATATCAGGTGACTTGCCTATAAGTTGAAATGGAGGATATGGGGAACAAAGTGAAAATGACATGACTTGGGAACACCTCTCGGAACCTGGGGCCGAAAGGGGAAGACTGGGCGAAAGCATGAGGAAGCTTCTTTAGGGCTTTTATTTTTGTGGAACCCAACAGAAAAGTATCCTGGAGGCAGAGTCAGGTGAAGAGAGAGTGGGAATTGTCATGGTCTCAAACTTTGGTATTCAGGCATATATAATTATGCATAGCTTATCACATTGTTAATAATGATATGTTTTATGTTTCTCGTTGCTTTGCAAGTCTTATGCTATCACTCTCTTAGGAACCAGAAGGAGAGGAAGTTGCCAGCTTCAGCTGGAATGTCATTTTGTTATGTGATGAGAGATGGAAATAAGATGGTGTATGGTGTAATCATAGAGCAGAGGCCATAAGTCTCTGAGTTTGAAAACCTCACGGAAAGAAGGAAAAAGAAGGAGGCGACCACTGAGCCATGAAGATGCAGAGGATGCTGATAAACCAGGCGGGTGTCCGTACGGAACGGGAGCAGAGGTCAGTGTGCCAGGCAGGAGCCAAGATGTTAATGTGCCAGGAAGAAGCCGAAGGAGAGGCGGATCAAGAAGCATCTTCTAACAGCCATCAGATGCTCTCGCCTGAATATCCAGAGAATCCAGGGATGGGGAGGAGTGACATGCCTGTTGCTTCTGATGACACACCTGTTCTGCAGATACCCCTGACAGAGGCGCTGTCTAAGGGGAAGGAGAAACAACGACAGGAGAATGGAAAGGAGACTTTCTTACCATCAACTTCTCTGCCCTCATATGGTCTTCATACCAGACAGTGGTAACCAAGACAGATGAAGAACGGTAGAATGACCTTGAAAGTAACAGCGGCAAACCTAGAAGAAATTGTAAAATCACCTCCTACTAGCACTAGTACACAAATCAAATCAAATGTATTTATATAGCCCTTCGTACATCAGCTGATATCTCAAAGTGCTGTACAGAAACCCAGCCTAAAACCCCAAACAGCAAGCAATGCAGGTGTAGAGGCACGGTGGCTAGGAAAAACTCCCTAGAAAGGCCAAAACCTAGGAAGAAACCTAGAGAGGAACCAGGCAATGTGGGGTGGCCAGTCCTCTTCTGGCTGTGCCGGGTGGAGATTATAACAGAACATGGCCAAGATGTTCAAATCTTCATAAATGACCAGCATGGTCAAATAATAATAATCACAGGCAGAACAGCTGAAACTGGAGCAGCAGCACGGCCAGGTGGACTGGGGACAGCAAGGAGTCATCATGTCAGGTAGTCCTGAGGCATGGTCCTAGGGCTCAGGTCCTCCGAGAGAGAGAAAGAAAGAGAGAAAGAGAGAATTAGAGAGAGCATTCTTAAATTCACACAGGACACCGGATAGGAGAGCTACTCCAGATATAACAAACTGACCCTAGCCCCCCGACACATAAACTACTGCAGCATAAATACTGAAGGCTGAGACAGGAGGGGTCAGGAGACACTGTGGCCCCATCCGATGACACCCCCGGACAGGGCCAAACAGGAAGGATATAACCCCACCCACTTTGCCAAAGCACAGCCCCCACCAGTGACTCAGCCCCTGTAATAGGGTTATAGGCAGATAATCCCAGTGGAAAGAGGGGAACCGGCCAGGCTGAAGAGATGAGTCTTCAGTAAAGACATAAAGGTTGAGACCGAGTTTGCGTCTCTCACATGGGTAGGCAGACAATTCCATAAAAATGGAGCTGTATAGGAGAAAGCCCTGCTTCCAGCTGTTTGCTTAGAAATTCTAGGGACAATTAGGAGGCCTGCGTCTTGTGACCGTAGCGTACGTGTAGGTATGTACGGCAGGACCAAATCAGAGAGATAGGTAGGAGCAAGCCCACGTAATGCTTTGTAGGTTAGCAGTAAAACCTTGAAATTAGCCCTTGCCTTGACAGGAAGCCAGTGTAGGGAGGCTAGCACTGGAGTAATATGATCAAATTCTTTGGTTCTAGTCAGGATTCTAGCAGCCGTATTTAGCACTAACTGAAGTTTACTCAGTGCTCTATCCGGGTAGCCGGAAAGCAGAGCATTGCAGTAGTCAACCTAGAAGTGACAAAAGCATGGATTAATTTATTTTTCTGCATCATTTTTGGACAGAAAGTTTCAGATTTTTGTAATGTTACGTAGATGGAAAAAATCTGTCCTTGAAACAGTCTTGATATGTTCTTCAAAAGGCAGATCAGGGTCCAGAGTAACGCCGAGGTCCTTCACAGTTTTATTTGAGACCACTGTACAACCATTAAGATTAATTGTCAGATTCAACAGAAGATCTCTTTGTTTCTTGGGACCTAGAACAAGCATCTCTGTTTTGTCCGAGTTTAAAAGTAGGACGTTTGCAGCCATCCACTTCCTTATGTCTGAAACACATGCTTCTAGCGAGGGCAATTTTGGGGCTTCACCATGTTTCATTGAAATGTACATCTGTGTGTCATCCGCATAGCAGTGAAAGTTAACATTATGTTTTCGAATGACATCCCCAAGAGGTAAAATATATAGTGAAAACAATAGTGGTCCTAAAACGGAACCTTGTGGAACACCGAAATTTACAGTTGATTTGTCAGAGGACAAACCATTCAGAGACAAACTGATATCTTTCCGACAGATAAGATCTAAACCAGGCCAGAACTTGTCTGTGTAGACCAATTTGGGTTTCCAATCTCTCCAAAAGAATGTGGTGATCGATGGTATCAAAAGCAGCACTAAGGCCTAGGAGCACGAGGACAGATGCAGGTTAAAAGGTAATTTACCATCTTCACAAGTGCAGTCTCACTGCTATGATGGGGCCTAAAACCAGACTGAAGCATTTCGTATACATTGTTTGTCTTCAGGAAGGCAGTGAGTTGCTGCGCAACAGCCTTTTCTAAAATGTTTGAGAGGAATGGAAGATTCGATATAGGCCGAGAGTTTTTTATATTTTCTGGGTCAAGGTTTGGCTTTTTCAAGAGAGGCTTTATTACTGCCACTTTTAGTGAGTTTGGTACACATCTGGTGGATAGAGAGACGTTTATTATGTTCAACATAGGAGGTTCAAGCACAGGAAGCAGCTCTTTCAGTAGTTTAGTTGGAATAGGGTCCAGTATGCAGCTTGAAGGTTTAGAGGCCATGATTATTTTCATCATTGTGTCAAGAGATATAGTACTAAAACACTTGAGTGTCTCTCTTGATCCTAGGTACTGGCAGAGTTGTGCAGACTCAGGACAACTGAGCTTTGAAGGAATATGCAGATTTAAAGAGGAGTCCGTAATTTGCTTTCTAATAATCATGATATTTTCCTCAAAGAAGTTCATGAATTTATTACTGCTGAAGTGAAAGCCATCCTCTCTTGGGGAATGCTGCTTTTTAGTTAGCTTTGCGACAGTATCAAAAAGGAATTTCGGATTGTTCTTATTTTCCTCAATTAAGCTAGAAACATAGGATGATCGAGCAGCAGTAAGGGCTATTCGATACTGCATGGTACTGTCTTTCCAAGCTAGCCGGAAGACTTCCAGTTTGGTGTGGCGCCATTTCCGTTCCAATTTTCTGGAAGCTTGCTTCAGAGCTCGGGTATTTTCTGTATACCAGGGAGCTAGTTTCTTATGAGAAATGTTTTTAGTTTTTAGGGGTGCAACTGCATCTAAGGTATTGCTCAAGGTTAAATTGAGTTCCTCAGTTAGGTGGTTAACTGATTTTTGTCCTCTGGCGTCCTTTGGTAGACAGAGGGAGTCTGGAGGGACATCAAGGAATCTTTGTGTTGTCTGTGAATTTATAGCACGACTTTTGATGTTCCTTGGTTGGGGTCTGAGCAGATTATTTGTTGCAATTGCAAACGTAATAAAATGGTGGTCCGATAGTCCAGGATTATGAGGAAAAACATTAAGATCCACAACATTTATTCCATGGGACAAAACTAGGTCCAGAGTATGACTGTGACAGTGAGTAGGTCCAGAGACATGTTGGACAATACCCACTGAGTCGATGATGGCCCCGAAAGCCTTTTGGAGTGGGTCTGTGGACTTTTCCATGTGAATATTAAAGTCACCAAAGATTAGAATATTATCTGCTATGACTACAAGGTCCGATAGGAATTCAGGGAACTCAATGAGAAACGCTGTATATGGCCCAGGAGGCCTGTAAACAGTAGCTATAAAAAGTGATTGAGTAGGCTGCATAGATTTCATGACTAGAAGCTCAAAAGATGAAAATGTATTTTTTTTTTTGTAAATTGAATTTTGCTATTGTTAATGTTAGCAACACCTCTGCCTTTGTGGGATGCACAGGGGATATGGTCACTAGTGTAGCCAGGAGGTGAGGCCTCATTTAACACAGTAAATTCATCAGGCTTATGCCATGTTTCAGTCAGGCCAATCACATCAAGATTATGATCAGTGATTAGTTCATTGACTATAATTGCCTTTGAAGTAAGGGATCTAACATTAAGTAGCCCTATTTTGAGATGTGAGGTATCATGATCTCTTTCAATAATGACAGGAATGGAGGAGGTCTTTATCCTAGTGAGATTGCTAAGGCGAACACCGCCATGTTAAGTTTTGCCCAACATAGGTCGAGGCACAGACACGGTCTCAATGGGGATAGCTGAGCTGACTACACTGACTGTGCTAGTGGCAGACTCCACTATGCTGGCAGGCTGGCTAACAGCCTGCTGCCTGACCTGCACCCTATTTCATTGTGGAGCTAGAGGAGTTAGAGTCCTGTCTATGTTGGTAGATAAGATGAGAGCACCCCTCCAGCTAGGATGGAGTCCGTCACTCCTCAGCTAGTCAGGCTTGGTCCTGTTTGTGGGTGAGTCCCAGAAAGAGGGCCAATTATCTACAAATTCTATCTTTTGGGAGGGGCAGAAAACAGTTTTCAACCAGCGATTGAGTTGTGATTCAGTTTTCAACCTAAATGACAGTGATCAACACTTTGTGTGAAGCGGTTTAGAGAGTGGCATCTCTTTAACAAAGCAACTTGGAGGTTAAAGTGAAGACAAATATTCTTAAAATGGTCTGAGGCCGGGGTAATCCAATCTAAGTTAAAATCCTCTAAAACTAATAATTTGGATGACAGAAAAGGTTTGTAAAGAACACTAAAGTTGTAAAGGATACTGTAAAGACACAACCCCATCTCACACAACTTTGTCAAAATAGTCCTCATGATAAGAAGCCCAACACCAAAGTGACATCTTCTGCACAATAACGGGACTCCAACTTTCCTCCATAGTAAATTCATGGGAACACGAGAAAACACTCCAACTTGTGTGTACACTTGTGTACTACCTACAAGTTATTTTTTTGCAGCTGTCAGAGCTGTGTAGATTGTTAAAGTGGAGGTGTGTCACCACATGACCAGCACCCTGTTCAATGATGTGTATAAACACTGGATTGCTATTGACCAATAAGAGGCTTTGAAGCCATTAGTTGGCTATATTGACACTCCCCAGAAACAATCCTCTATAGGAATTAATGTAATTTTACAGTATTTCAATTAAATGTTTTAAGGACAAAATTACCGGAATTTAAGTATTTTTCTTGTTGTAGTGGGGACAGTAACAGTAAAACTTTCTATCTAAAAATTACACTTTAAGGAAAATGTTTGATTTATATATTTTGTATTTGTATGTTAGCTCACGTAATATAATTAAAAATAATGCATTAAGGTGTATAATAGAATAAACGTGGCGAAAACAAATGTAGACATTAATAAATGCATTTCTAAAGCTTCCAAAATATTTTTTACAATGTTGGGGATTGCCAAGATGGAGGAGCGGTGGCTTTAAAACAGCGCCCCCCTTTTTTGTCATCAAGTGCATATATAAATGATTGGCCATATTTCACTGTATTAATCAAACATTAACTTCTGACCTTGTATTAGGCTACATGGTTTACTACTAAGGTATATCATATAACAATTATTCATTATATCTTCAAACTAAAGTGTAGACCCAAAGAGTGGGATATTTTAGTGTGTGGTTGGATACGCAACTATAGAGAGCAATAGTAATGGGAAAATTAATATTTGTTTTGGGATAAACGCCAGAAAAAGGTATTTGATTAACACAGGCTTAATGTTTTGTTCTATGGGATAAAGCACATAAAGGCTTCGCTTCAAAATTCACAAGAACAAAACGTATATGATCACTTCTTGTGAATTTTGAAGCGAAGCCTTTATGTGCTTTATCCCACAGAACAAAACATATAAAATGTGTTAACCTCAAACATTATTTATGTTGTTTATCCCAAAACGTCATTCTTTCCCCATTAATCTCCCCTATAAGAATTGCTTAACGAACCAGAGTAACTCATTTCCAGTTTTTAGGACTACGAACTAGCAGGCTCTATTGAGCAAGGCTCATTGGCATTGGGGTTCTCTCCAAAGTCCTCTGAAAAAGTTTGCATGGCCCACTGTATTAAAGTAAGTTTTGAAGTTATTCAATATTTTTCATATAAAGACGTTATTAGTGTCAGACCCATAGCAACGTCTATATTTAGTTGTTGCCATGTGTCTCATGGGCATTTTGACCAATTGGTCAGACGATCCGACAACTGTCCTTCTGCCTGTAATTTAAGGACACGCCCCTTCGCCGAATGGAATGGACCGCGCCATGACGTAAAGTCATATCTACGTAGGATGAACATTTACATTTTTAATTATATATAATTTTACATAACATATATTATTGTACGTTTAATCCATGCCATAAACTATGACGCGAGAAAAGGAGTTAATTCGGATTGCAAAAAAACTGGACAAGATGGTGTCTAGAAATAACACGGTGAGAGTGTATTTTGACACCTTGTTTTATGTCGTATGTTTTTCTGTCACCTCGTGCAGTCAAATGTATGAAATCATGTGTAGATAATGCTTTATTTTGAATTTGCAATGAGTTATTCCATTGTATAGTTATCTACATTAATACAAAGTTTTACATTTTGAGGTTGTGCTTTAAAAAGTTGTGCAGGTGTTTGGCACAGAATTGTCCAGCTTTTGCCTATTAATAAGCAAGACCGTGCGATATATACACACACACACTAAATAAAACTACTAATGCAAAAGTGTGAGACTTAAAGCATGCTGGTATTCTACAACAACTCCGTGAATGGAACCCAAAGTAAACAACGCAAGTTCGTGACAGTGGCGTGCTATGGGGCTGTATTTTGTTAGTATGGGCCAATTGTCCAGTGCTGTTTTGGTGGATTGTAGAATGCAAGTCGTTCACTGATACATTTAATGAATTTCCTTATTAACATAGCGCCTGCTGTAGACTACATAAACACAACTATTTTGACTATTAGGCTACATTAATATTACAAGATTTGTACATAGTTATTATAATATTACAGTTTGTTATTGATTGTAATTTTGATTAATACCATTGATTAATGACGAGTTTGGAGGGTACTATGGTGTTAAATGCTGAGTTGTAGTCAATGAACAGCATTTTTACATAGGTATTCCTCTTGTCCAGATGGGATAAGGCAGTGTGCGTGCAGTGTGATGGCGATTTGCATCGTCAGTGGACCTATTGGGGTGGTAAGAAAATTGGAGTGGGTCTGGAAGTGATATGATCCTTGACTAGCATCTCAAAGCACTTCATGATGACAGAAGTGAGTGCAACGGGCGATAGTCATTTAGTTCAGTTACCTTAGCTTTCTTGGGAACAGGAACAATGGTGGCCATCTTGAAGCATGTGGGGACAACATACTGGGATAGGGATTGATTGAATATGTCCGTAAACACACCAGCCAGCTGGTCTGCGCATGCTCTGAGGACGCGGCTAGTGATGCCGTCTGGGCCGGCAGCCTTGCGAAGGTTAACACGTTCAAATGTTTTACTCATGTTGGCCACGGAGTAGGAGAGCCCACAGGCTTTGGTAGCAGGCTGTGTCAGTGGCACTGTACTGTCCTCAAAGTGAGCAAAGAATTTGTTGAATTTGTCTGGGAGCAAGACGTTGCTGGGCTGGTTTTCTTTTTGTAATCCGTGATTGACTGTAGACCCTGCCACATACGTCTCGTGTTTGAGCCGTTGAATTGCGACTCTACTTTGTCTCTATACTGACGCTTTGCTTGTTTGATTGCCTTGCGGAAGGAATAGCTGTACTGTTTGCATTCAGTCACATTTCCAGTCGCCTTGCCATGATTAAAAGAAGTGGTTCACACTTTCAGTTTTGTGCATCAATCCACAGTTTCTGGTTTTAATAGTCACAGTGGATACGACATCTCCGATGCACTTGCTAATAAACTCGCTCACCGAGTCAACGTATACATCAATGTTATTGTCTGAGGCTATTCGGAACACATCCCAGTCCATGTGATCAAAAAAAATCTTGAAGCATGGAATCTGATTGGTGAGACCAGCATTGTATAGACCTGAGCATGGGCGTTTCCTGTTTTAGTTTCTGTCTATAGGCTGAGAGCAACAAAATGGATTTGTGGTCAGATTTGCCGCAGGCTGGGCGGGGGAGGCCTTTGTATGCATTGCGGAAGTTAGAGTAGCAATGATCCAGAATGCTACCAGCTTGTGTCGCGCATTTGATATGCTGATAGAATTTAGGAAGTCTTGTTCTCAGGTTAGCTTTGTTAAAATCCCCATATGCAATAAATGAAGCATCAGGACGTATGGTTTCCAGTTTACATAGAGTCCAGTGAAGTTTTTTCAGGGCCGAAGAGGTATCTGCTTGGGGGGATATACATGGCTGTTACTATAATCGAAGAGAATAATCTTGGAAGATAATGCGGTCGGCATTTGTTTGTAAGGAATTCTAGGTCAGGTGAACAAAAGGACTTGAGTTCCTGTATTACCAGAGAGATGTTTGTTTCTGTCGGCGCGAAGCATGAAGAAACCGGGTGGCTGTACCGACTCTGACAACATATCCCGAGTGAGCCATGTTTCCGTGAAACAGAGAATGTTACAATCTCTGATGTCTCTCTGGAAGGCAACTCATGCCCTAATTTCGTCCACCTTGTTATCTAGAGATTAGACATTGGCGAGTAATATACTCGGAAGCGGTGGATGGTGTGCTCGCCTTCTGAGTCTGACCGGTAGGCCACTCCATCTGCCTCTCAATAACAAAAGTTTATCTCAATACTTTGTTATATACCCTTTGTTGGCAATGACAGAGGTCAAACGTTTTCTGTAAGTATTCACCAGGTTTTCACACACTGTTGCTGGTATTTTGGCCCATTCCTCCATGCAGATCTCCTCTAGAGCAGTGATGTTTTGGGGCTGTTGTTGGGCAACACGGACTTTCAACTCCCTCCAAAGATTTTCTATGGGGTTGAGATCTGGAGACTGGCTAGGCCACTCCAGGACCTTGAAATGCTTCTTATGAAGCCACTCCTTCGTTGCCCGGGCGGTGTATTTGGGATCATTGTCATGCTGAAAGACCCAGCCACGTTTCATCTTCAATGCCCTTGCTGATGGAAGGAGGTTTTCACTCAAAATCTCATGATACATGGCTCCATTCATTCTTTCCTTTACACGGATCAGTCGTCCTGGTCCCTTTGCAGAAAAACAGCCCCAAAGCATGATGTTTTCACCCCCATGCTTCACAGTAGGTATGGTGTTCTTTGGATGCAACTCAGCATTCGGTGTCCTCCAAACACGACGAGTTGAGTTTTTACCAAAAAGTTCTATTTTGGTTTCATCTGACCATATGACATTCTCCCAATCTTCTTCTGGATCATCCAAATGCTCTCTAGCAAACTTCAGACGGGCCTGGACATGTACTGGCTTAAGCAGGGGGACACATCTGGCACTGCAGGATTTGAGTCCCTGGCGGCATAGTCTGTTACTGATGGTAGGCTTTGTTACTTTGGTCCCAGCTCTCTGCAGGCCATTCACTAGGTCCCCCCGTGTGGTTCTGGGATTTTTGCTCACCGTTCTTGTGATCATTTTGACCCCACGGTGTGAGATCTTGCGTGGAGCCCCAGATCGAGGGAGATTATCAGTGGTCTTGTATGTCTTCCATTTCCAAATAATTGCTCCCACAGTTGATTTCTTCAAACCAATTGCAGATTCAGTCTTCACAGCCTGGTGCAAGTCTACAATTTTGTTTCTGGTGTCCTTTGACAGCTCTTTGGTCTTGGCCATAGTGGAGTTTGGAGTGTGACTGTTTGAGGTTGTGGACAGGTGTCTTTTATACTGATAACAAGTTCAAACAGGTGCCATTAATACAGGTAACGAGTGGAGGACAGAGGAGCCTCTTAAAGAAGAAGTTACAGGTCTGTGAGAGCCAGAAATCTTGCTTGTTTGTAGGTGACCAAATACTTATTTTCCACCATAATTTGCAAATAAATTCATTAAAAATCCTACAATGTGATTTTCTGTATTTTTTTTCTCATTTTGTCAGTCATAGTTGAAGTGTACCTATGATGAAAATTTACAGGCCTCTCTCATCTTTTGAAGTAGGAGAACTTGCACAATTGGTGGCTGACTAAATAATTTTTTGCCCCACTGTATATATATATTTTTTTGGGGGGGGGGGGGGGGGGGTGTCCAAAGTAGGTCAATTTGTTCCTTTTGTAATTATTACATATTTTTTTCATCTGAAAAAGTTCACTTCAGCGCCTAGTCTTCCCTGGTTGTCTGACTGTGCTGAGATCCCTCTCACCATTTGATTACCTTGGTGTACATTTATACATTATATTATCCAAGAATAGAATCAACGATTCAATCATTTAAATTACCCTTATTCCCAGATCCCAGACTGTAGACTACCCATGAACTCAAGATGGAACTTTGTATCCATTCACTGATTGTTATAATATACTGCAAAATACACCTGACCTCAGTAGACTGGTCTTCCCTGGCTGTCTGACCCTGCTGGGACCCCTGTCACCATCTGATCCTGCTAAGTCATGATGAGAATAGTGTTGTGTACTGACTGTGCTTCAACTTCTGTTGAAACAAGACAAAACATTTTCATACACACACCAGCTGTTAGATACAGATACCTGACAGATTGCTGGCTGAACTGGCTGTGGTAGCTACTAGCTAGCTAGATAGCTAGCTAAGTTAGTTCATTCATTTCAGACAGAACTTCAGTCGAGAGGGGATGAAACATTAGCTAACGTTACATGTCAGTTACACTACTAGCTCAGCTCTGGGAATATATATTTTTTCTTTCTGTTAAGTCAAACAGCAGTTACCATACCAGCTACATCAGTCAAATAAAGAGTAGCCAGTTTCTGCCCTACTTGCTTTTACAACTTAGAAAAAAGCACAACACACACATATAACAGCTGCCTCTGTTCGCATGCTCTGTCGTCTCCGGACGTCCTATATCCAGCCGGTTGAAACCACCAAACAGCCAACCCGACCACTCTGAGTTGTCCGCATGGTCCTAAAGCACACGCCTCTTTTTTTTATAATCACAATGCAATGATAAAACTGGGGGGTGACAAAAATGCAATTCCAGAATGTGTGTGTGTGTGTGTGTGTGGGGGGGGGGGGGGGGGGGGTCATGAGGGATGGGCCGTCCGTCCCCAGTGAAAGTTGCACCCGTGGTACTACATATGTAATTAAAATAAATAATTCTGCTGCTCTCCCTGTTGGCTACAACTTCCAATACCATCATCTCCATCTTTGTGTACATAGGAGGGTGCCCTGGACCTGCTGCATGAACTGAAGAGCTTCAACATGACGCTGAAACTTCTGCAGGTAGAGGACCTTCAACAGGAAAATCCCACTCACCTGTTATGTATTATTTAGGTGTACAGAAGTTAGACTACTTCTGCGTTCAACATTAAAAATGATCAAATGCATGGGGAATACAGTGCAGTCAATTTCCCCACAAACAGGGAATGGATTATATAGTTATGCCTACTCCAAACAAAACATTCATTCCTCTGGATAGGAAACGAGGATCGGCATGTCTGTGAATGGAATCAGGAAGCACTGCGCAGACGACGTGGTTGTTTCCCTGTCCAAGATCCTCATCAAGGACTGGAAGAGACTGCTGGGTAGGATTGTTGGAGACTGTCTTTTAGAACGTGGAGCTGTCTGGAGTTGCGTTTTACAGTTTACACAGTACGTAGGGACAACATTTTACGCTCTTTGCCCCTTAGATGCTGCACGTACTCAGTGTACTGAGAGGCCCAATGAGATGAAGAATGGGGTTGACTCCAACAAATCCACAGGGTCCCCAGTCCCACAGGGTCCCCCTTAGAGAAAGACACCAGGTAGGTGCATACACACATACTCAAACCATTGCCTGCGTGTGAAGGCAAAAATGTAAACATAGAAAAGGGGAAGATACGGTATCTGGTGTGGCCTGTGTTTTTTTGCTGCTATAGTCACAAGAGGCTGGATGTTTCTGATTCAGATCCTGAATCTGAAAAGGAAGAATACTCTGACAAACAGCGAAAAGAGAAGCACAATGTTGAACACAAAAAAGACGAGAGAGTTGTTGACCTTAAAAAAAGAGTGATATACAGAGGCATTCAAAAACGAACAGCATGCAGAACAATCCAAAAATGTAAAATGTATAGAAGATGCCAGAAAAGAAAGAACTGTAGAACACTCCAAAAAAGAACAACACTTAGAAGAACCCAAGAACCGAAGAATCCAGAAAAGAAAGGCATGTACCTGTACATGACACAAAAAATGAAAGATGTGCAAGAAACAAAGAAGGAAAGATATTTTGAAGAACCCAAGAAAGACATTACTGAATGAGTGGTTTGTATGGATATAAGGCTACAAAAAAGATGTTTGAGATGTTTATATTGGAAGCCCTTGAGATGGATTGCACACCAACCTTGTTGTTTCACTGACTTGTTCATACAGCATACCACTGGGCACAACATGCCATTTCAACGTAGAAATTTGGGTAATATTTGGTTGACATGTTGATCAATGAGATTTCAACCTTTATTCACACACTCAAAAAGCCAGCCGGAAGTTTGGTGAATTATAAATGTGTTATCACTGTGCTTGCAACCATCTAAAAGCATATCTAAATTCCAATGGGAAAACAATGTCAGATTATTGGTTTAGTTCTCATCTAAATGTGTTAGCAGTGTACTGTCAACCATTTTAAAAGCACAACAAAGTTGAAAAGGGAATAC
Organism: Oncorhynchus clarkii lewisi; assembly: GCF_045791955.1. Lineage (NCBI taxonomy): Eukaryota > Metazoa > Chordata > Actinopteri > Salmoniformes > Salmonidae > Oncorhynchus > Oncorhynchus clarkii. The sequence continues at coordinate 41,389,522 of NC_092149.1, read as the reverse complement.
AATGTCAGATATTTAGTATTTATACCTAAACATAATGTTTTATCAATATGCTTCTTCTAATTGCGCTACCAAATTACCTGGATTGCAGTTGAGATTACATTAAAAGTACATAGTGCAAGTGTTCAATGCTGTAGATATTCATCACAGATTATTATAGCAATTGTGAAGATCTCCATAGAACGGCAAACTTTGCACTCTATCTTGAACATGCACACTTTCTATGATTACATAAGAAGACATTTATAGTTACAGTAGGCTAACTTCAATGTGGCCGTAGATGTGTTACTCATTGTAGCCCTTTCCTGCAGTCAAATGACCTAGTGGCCACATGGGTGGAATATTATTCATAATTTCATAATTAATAAACAAATAAAATAATGTATCCGGTGTTTCAATGTCAAACGGGTTTGTTATAGTTCAGTTGTCTGTGATATATAAAGTGTAATATTGGGATGCAAACTAAACATTTTATACATCTCTATATATCTGATATGGTACATGTCTTCTTCTTTTAAGCCCATAACCATCCAAGTAGATTTGAAACACTCTGTGTGACCCTGTTTAGCCCACTGCAGTAAAAAGTTAAGGTTGAAGAAATACTGTTACTTTAGTTTGTAAAATAGCCTTAACTTTATGCGATTTACTGTATTCCAAAAGTCATATTCAATTGTGTTTGGTTGTCAACACAATCAAATATCAACATTTAAAGGATACATAATGTTTGGATAATTTCATCTGTGTCACGTTCTGACCTTAGTTCCTTTGTTTTGTCTTTTTGTTTTAGTATGGTCAGGGCGTGAGTTGGGTGGGTTGTCTACGTTAGTTTTCTATGATTTGCCATTTCTGTGTTTGGCCTGGTATGGTTCTCAATCAGAGGCAGCTGTCAATCGTTGTCCATGATTGAGAACCATATTTAGGGAGCATGGTTTCTATTGTGTTTTGTGGGTGGTTATTTTCTGTCTAGTGTGTTTTGTCACCTTACAGAACTGTTTCGGTTTTGTTTCTTTCTCTTTGTTATTTTGTTAAGTGTTCTGAGTTTAAATAAATATCATCATGAACATATACCACGCTGAGCTTTGGTCCTCACCTCATTCCAACGATGATCGTTACAATCTGAGCCACTGGCCTAATCCTATTCTTTAATGTTTTTTATTTAGTTGGAGATGTGAATACAACATCATTTCTTAACTTGACGACACGTTATTATGCAAGTTATTGTATTGCAAAAGTGATATTGAATTGTGTTTGTCAACTCAACCAAATATCAATATTTGAACATCAACATGTGTCTTTTGTGCCATTGACTTAGTCTGGCTTTAATTCCAGTTTGTTTACAAATTAATAATGTATATGTTGGATTCATTTCTCCATTTCAAAGTTAAAGATTGCGACTAAATCCGTTTGTGCCCAGTGGGTAGTGACCTTGTGATCATGATCAATGCATGCTTTCCTTAATCATTCGATTTGTGCTAGTTGTATTAGTTCTGGAAAGCATGGTTTTACTCAGATTCCATTTGGAATTTTTCAATTTCCATTCAGGAGAGATTCTTCAGACACTCTGTCTCCTTTTCATCCTCGTCCCACCCCTCTGTCCAGATGTCTCTCAGTGAAGGTGAAGAAGGAGAGGTCAGAGGGCATGCTGTTTGTGAATAGACTGAGTTGTCTATTATGGTCCATAGTTTGTTATAGATCATCATCTACCTCTGTTTTATCAGACACAGTGAAATGTGCCCTGACATCACTGTTTTACCATTTGTTTTGTTGTCATAGGTAGTACTTTATACAGCACAGCAAAGTCAAAATCATTGCATCAATGAACATGTTCCTCCTTTTTTGATGATAAACTGTCAGCGATACACAGAAAATGACAAAAGTGCCTCCCGCCACCAGAGACTCTGGGTTCGCGCCCAGGCTCTGTCATAACCGGCCGCGTCCATGGGGCGACGCACAATTGGCCTAGCATCATTAGGGAGGGTTTGGCCGGTAGGGAAATCCTTGTCTCATCGCGCACCAGCGACTCCTGTGGTGGCCCGGGTGCAGTGCACGCTAACCAAGGTTTCCAGGTGCACGGTGTTTCCTCCGACACATTGGTGCGGCTGGCTTCCGGTTTGGATGGCGCTGTGTTAAGAAGCAGTGCGGCTTGGTTGGGTTGTGTATCGGAGGACGCATGACTTTCAACCTTCGTCTCTCCCGAGCCCGTACGGGAGTTGTAGCGATGCGACAAGATAGTAGCTACTAAACATTTGGATACCACGAAATTGGGGAGAAAAAGGGGTACAATTTAAAAAATAATCATTTTTAAATGACAAACGTTTTCAGGCGTTCTCTTCTGTCAAACTATATTTATTTCACAAGACATATTGGACAACAGTATAAATTGTCCTTCCTGTATTATACTTATGCAAAAATGTGTATTCTATTCTACTGAGCCATTTACTTTATGTTCGTTCGTATTCTTATCTTTTATTACTTCTTATAGTTGTTGCATTGTCGAGGAGCAACCTGCAAGCAGTGATGGCAAAAGTCCGGAATTGTCATACTTGTGTAAAAGTAAAGATACCGTAATAGAAAATGACTCAAGTGAAAGTCACCCAGTAAAATACTACTTGAGTAAACGTCAAAGTATTTGGTTTTAAATATACTTAAGTATCAAAAGTAAATGTAATTGCTAAAATATACTTAATTATATTTTCTTGAGGCGGCAGGTAGCCTAGTGGTTAGAGCATTGGGCCAGTAACCGAAAGGTTACAGAAAATGGGTGTCAAGGAAAATGTATGGAGTAAAAATATATCATTTTCTTTAGGAATGTAGTAAAGTAAAAGTTGTCAAAAATATAAATTGTAAAGTACAGATACCGCAATAAACTACTTAAATAGTGTATTTTTACTTAAGTACACCACTGCCTGCAAGTAAGCTTTTCGTTGGATGGTGCATGTGTATCCCCTATACACGACTATTAAAACTTTAAACATGAGTGTGCTACTATACTATCGATAGCAATGATGAATAGTAGTGATGATTGAAAATAATATTTTACATTTAGAAAAGAGCCTTCGTGGATTTCTGTGGTTAGAAAAGAGACTCCAGACCCCAATGCTCCTTTTGCACCTCTCCATCTCCATCCTCCCCCTCCTATGAAGCGCCCGTCAGTGGAAGTCAAAAAGGAGAGGTCACTGTGATGTTGCATGGTTGTTTTTTTGTGTGGTTACTTTTGAGTGTTAGCAATGTTTGTTCTCTGTGACATTGTTGAACTGCTCCTATTGATAGATATGCTAAATGGATTATATTAATTCCGACACAACGCATTTTTGTTGCTTTTACTTGTGAAGTTTCAAACATCACTTTCTTTGCTGTTTGCTACCCAGAGAGGAGTTGTCAGATTACAAACCCGTTTCTCTGAAGGTTATGTCATCTGACCATGTGAAAAAGGATGGGTCTGGGATCTGTAAATCATACTACCTCATTCATGTTAAGTTTGCTCAATTGTGTTTAGCCTTTTCAGTACATGTTCCTAATGTCATGATAAATATAGTATCCAACAGTAATTTAATAGTTCCTGTTATATAGTGCCTTCGGAAAGTACCTTGACCTTTTCCACATTTTGTTAGGTTCTCTGGGTTGTACATTACCCCATAATGACTAAGAAAAAACTAGTTTAGAAATTATCGCTAATTTATTAAGAATAAAAACAAAAAAATATCAGTATTCAGACCCTTTGTTGAAGCACCTTTGGCAGTGATTACAGCCTCGAGTCTTCTTGGGTATGACACTACAAGCTTAGCACACCTGTATTTGGGGAGTTTCTCCAAGTCTTCTCTGCAGAGCCTCTCAAACTCTGTCAGGTTCGATGGGGAGCGTCGCTGCACAGCTATTTTCATGTCTCTAGAGATTTTTGATTGGGTTCAAGTCCGGGCTCTAGCTGGGCCAGCCAATCAAGGACATTCAGAGACTTGTCTCGAAGCCACTCCTGCGTTGTCTTGGCTGTGTGCTTTGGGTCGTTGTCCTGTTGGAAGGTGAACCCCAGTCTGAGGGCCTGACTAGTCTCCCTGTCCCTGCGCTGAAAAACAACCCCACAGAATGATGCTGCCACTACCATGCTTCAACGTAGGGATGGTGCCAGATTTCCTCCAGACGTGACGCTTGGCATTCAGGCCAAAGAGTTCAATTTTGGTTTCATCAGACCAGAGAATCTTGTTTTCCCATGGTCTGAGAATCTTTAGGTGCCTTTTGGCAAACTCCAAGTGGGCTGTCATGTGCCTTTTTTGTTACTGAGGAGTGGCTTCCGTCTGGCCTCTCTACCATAAAAACCTTATGGTGGAGTGCTGCAGAGATGGTTGTCTTTCTGGAAGGTTCTCCCATCTCCACAGAGGAACTCTAGAGCTCTGTCAGAGTGACCATTGAGTTCTTGGTCACCTCCCTTGACCAAGGCCCTTCTCTCCCGATTGCTGAGTTTGGCCGGGTGGACAGCTCTAGGAATAGTCTTGGTGGTTCCAAACTTCTTCCATTTAACAATGATGGAAGCCACTGTGTTCTTAGGGACCTTCAATGCTGCAGAAATGTTTTGGTAGCCTGTCCCAGATCTGTGCCTCGACACAATCCTGTCTCGGAGCTGTACGGACAATTCCTTCGACCTCATGGCTTGGTTTTTGTTCTGACATGCACTGTCCACTGTGGGACATTATATAGACAGGTGTGTGCCTTTCCAAATCATGTCCAATCAATTGAATTTACCACAGGTGGACTCCAAGTTGTAGAAACATCTTAAGGATGATCAATAGAAACAGGATGTACCTGAGCTCAATTTAGAGTCTCATAAGCAAAGAGTCTGAATACTTATGTAAATAAGGTATTTTTTGTTTTGCAAACATTTCTAAAAACCTGTTTTCGCTTTGCCATTATGGGGTGTTCTGTGTAGATGGTTGAGGAAATTGTTTTATTTGATCCATTTTAGAATAGGGCTGTAACAAAACACAATTTGGAAAAAGTCGAAGGGTCTGAATACTTTCATGACATTCTCTAAATGTGGATGATGATATAATTTTGTTAAATTAGATGAAGATTATTATGACAACAGTTGCAAAGCACTGCTAACCGTTCTCCTTTTGCAGAAAATACTCCGATAGCAAAGTGCCCAAAGGACCATCTGTTGATGCCAAGGAAGAAAGGTTGGCAGGCCATAGTGCACAGATGCATGCATAATTATACACTGCATGTGGGCCTATGTGCTTGTTTAAGTTGAATCCCACTGACATGAGTTGTGGTTGTATTATTTGGTGCTATTAGAGAGTTGTGTTAACCCCTTCATTGGTGCAGAGGTCTTCATAGGGAAATACTGTATGTGTGCATATTTATCTGTGCTTCGCCACCTTGTCATGTTGTCTGCCCTCTGCTGGTGAAGCTGTTTGATCAAGCATGCCTGCTCCCTGAATGCTGTGTGCTTTTTTCCAATCAGCAATGGCTGCAATACATGCAAATGTTACGTACAAATGTTTCCTGTTTCAGAAACGATTTGTCAGATTCCAAACCAAAACCTGCTAAAAGTCCTAGTCTGGATGGCAAGAAAGACAGGTCTGCATAAGCAGGATCATATTATTTTTATTTATTTAACCTTTATTTAACTAGGCAAGTCAGTTAAGAACAAATTCTTATTTTCAGTGACGGCCTAGGAACAGTGGGTTAACTGCCTGTTCAGGGACATAACGACAGATTTGTACCTTGTCAGCTCAGGGGTTTGAACTTGCAACCTTCCGGTTACTAGTCCAACGCTCTAACCACTAGGCTACCAATTATTGGTGGATGTACAGTCATGGCCAAAAGTTTTGAGAATGACACAAATACTAATTTCCACAAAGTTTGCTGCTTCATTGTCTTTAGATACTTTTGTCAGATGTTACTATGGAATATAGTATAATTACAAGTATTTCATAAGTGTCAAAGGATTTTATTGACAATTACATGAAGTTAATGCAAAGAGTCAATATTTGCAGTGTTGACCCTTCTTTTTCAAGACCTCTGCAATCCGCTCTGACATGCTGTCAATTAACTTCTGGGCCGCATCCTGACTGATGGCAGCCCATTCTTGCATAATCAATGCTTGGAGTTTGTCAGAATTTGTGGGGTTTTGTTTGTCTACCCGCCTCTTGAGGATTGACCATAAATCAATGGGATTAAGATCTGGGGAGTTTCCTGGCCATGGACCCAAAATATCGATGTTTTGTTCCCCGAGCCACTTAGTTATCACTTTTGCCTTATGGCAAGGTGCTCCATCATCCTGGAAAAAGCATTGTTCGTCACCAAACTGTACTTGGATGGTTGGGAGGAGTTGCTCTCGGAGGCTGTGTTCTTAGACAAAATTGTGAGTGAGCCCACTCCCTTGGCTGAGAAGCAACCCCACACATGAATGGTCTCAGAATGCTTTACTGTTGGCATGACACCGGACTGATGGTAGCGCATTCTTGTCTTCTCCGGACAAGCTTTTTTTCCGGATGCCCCAAACAATCGGAAAGGGGATTCATCAGAGAAAATGATTTTACCCCAGTCCTCAGCAGTCCAATCCCTGTACCTTTTGCAGAATATCAGTCTGTCCCTGATGTTTTTCCTGGAGAGAAGTGTCTTCTTTGCTGACGTTTTTGACACCAGACCATCCTCCAAAAGTCTTCGCATCACTGTGCGTGCAGATGCACTCACACCTGCCTGCTGCCATTCCTGAGCAAGCTCTGTACTGGTGGTGCCCCGATCCCGCAGCTGAATCAACTTTAGGAGATGGTCCTGGCTCTTGCTGAACTTTCTTGGGCAGCCTGAAGTCTTCTTCACAACAATTGAACCGCTTTCCTTGAAGTTCTTGATGATCAGATAAATGGTATATTTAGGTGCCTGTGAAGCCCTTTTTGTGCAACGCAATGATGACGGCACGTGTTTCCTTGCAGGTAACCATGGTTGACAGAGGAAGAATAATGATTCCCAGCACCACCTTCCTTTTGAAGCTTCCAGTCTGTTATTTGAACTCAATCAGCATGACAGAGTGATCTCCAGCCTTGTCCTCGTCAACACTCACACCTGTGTTAACAAGAGAATCACTAACATTATGTCAGCTGGTCCTTTTGTGGCAGGGTTGAAATGCAGTGGAAATGTTTTGGGGGATTCAGTTCATTTCCATGGTAAAGAGGGACTTTGCAATAAATTGCAATTCATCTGATCACTCTTCATAATATTCTGGAGAAAATGCAAATTGCCATCATACAAACTGAGGCAGCAGACTTTGTGAAAATTAATATTTGTGTCATTCTCAAAACTTTTGGCCACGACTGTACTAAACTTCACTCTAAAAACACTTATTGACCTCACTTTTAAAACTATATGAAGTGAACTTTGAAGGAAAATAATTAAATCAAGAAATATTGTAATTTGTAAAGCTCTTTTCTCACACCCAAGGCACTGATTTGTTTTATATAATAATAAAAGCAGACAACAATCAATGCTATATACAGGTGTTGTCCAATCCGTTGAATATAATTAACATTGGTCATTGAAAGCTTTTCTGAACAGCTCAGTCATTTAGCTTTGCCTTAAGTAAGGCCAGAGACTCTACAGCCCTGACAGTGACTTTAAGTGCGTTCCACAGCCTAGGAGCTGCACAACTGAAAGCCCTGTCACCCATAGTTTTTTGTCTGCTCTGGGACTGCTGAAGGGAGATGGACTTGTAGGAGTGAACGGAGTGTACGACGAAGTCAGACAGATACTTGGGTCCAGAGTTGTGGATAGCTTGGTAGGTGTGAAGTCAATGTGTGAGCATGTGGGGAGCCAGTGGAGGTTGAACAGAGTTGGAGTGATGTACTCATTGGGGAAGTGTGGTTGAGGACACATGCAGCACAGTTCTGGACATATTGTAGCCTTCTTAGGCACTTGTCATATTTGTCAACCAACACGGTATTACAATAGTCCAAACGGGATAAGATAAACATGTGGATGAGTTGCTCAGCTGAAGGCTGTAAAAGTGTAGGTTACATAGGTCGTAACCTGGCAATGCTCCATAGATAGAAACATTTAACTTTGGTAACACTTCTGATGTGGGCCTCAAACGAGAGCTGACTGTCAAATATCACACCCAGATTGCGGACCTCACTGGAGGGGAGGACCTTGACACCATCAATATTGAGGCTGTAGCTGCTGATTTAGTCCATGATGCGAGTGCCAATCAGGAAGACCTCTGTCTTTTTGCAGTTTAACTGCAGGAAACTCAGCTGTATCCACGCTTTGCTGTCCTGCAGGCAACTGACCAGGAATGCAGTGGCATTGGCAGTGTTTGTGGAGATATACAGCTGAGTGTCTTCAGCATAAAAGTTAAAGCCCAGTCCATGTTTCCCAGTGGCAGCATGTAGATCCAAAACAGTAGCTGCCCGAGCCTTGAGGGACCCCCTGGCGGATCAGTGAGATAGGACCTGAACCAGTCCTGGACAGTGTCTGACAGGCCCGGTAGCTTCACCTTGCGGTCCAGCAGAATGGCATCGCTGAATGCTGCATTGAGGTCCAGCAGTATGAGGATGCTGGCAGCCCCAGAGTCTGCATTCATGAGGAGGTCATTGGTGACCCTTACCAAAGCAGTCTCTGTGTCTGAAACCAGACGGGAAGGGCTCAAGTAGGTTGTGAGTGGCAAGATGTTGTTGGACTTGGCTAGACATATCATGTTTGAGGAGCTTACTCAGCAAGGTCAGGTTGGAGATAGGCCTGTAGTTCTGGAGGTTGTCAGGGTCAGATCCAGGCTTTTTAAGTACTGGTGTGACTGCGGCGAGTTTGAGCTGTGGAGGGACACATCCAGTGGTTCATGATTTCTGTGAAGAAAAGGCTCCAGAACAGATAACTAGGACTTGACAAGTGAGGTGGGGATAGGGTCAAGTGAGCAAGTTGTGGGCCTCAATGTTCTAACCAGCTTGGTTACATCAGCTGCAGTGACTGTGGTGAACATGGAGAACCTTGACCCAGGGAGCATAGGACTGTGTAGATCAACTACAGGGTCTGGAGAGGACAGGAAGATGTTATTGAGATTTTCAATTTTGCTTTGGAAGAAACAAAGGTATTGATTGCACCGTTCTGGGGAGGCTGAGGTAGCAGAGTTGTTCACAGGCTGAAGGAGCTTGCTCACAGTAGAGAACAGCACCTGGGAGTAACCACTGCTGTTGCTGATCAGTTGGGAGTAGTAGTAGTAACATGGTCAAATGAAAGTAAAAAAAACAGAATCTAGCACTCACTAAGATGAACAGCAGTGTCACAAGGTGACAGGTTTTCCTCTCTCTCTCTCGTTGTTGTAGAAAGGACTCCACTGACTCCAAGCACAGCCTTTCTGTGAAACGTCATTCGACTGACTCCAAATCCGACAGGTAGGTAGGTACTGGCTCTCATTCAGATTCATTACTATGACTGACACTTCTCTGGTCATTACTGCTAATATCCTTAATAAGGCAGAACAGTTGAAACTGGAGCAGCAGCACGGCCAGGTGGACTGGGGACAGCAAGGAGTCATCATGTCAGGTAGTCCTGAGGCATAGTCCTAGGGCTCAGGTTCTCCGAGAGAGAGAAAGAAAGAGAGAAAGAGAGAATTAGAGAGAGCACACTTACATTCACACAGGACACCGAATAGGACAGGAGAAGTACTCCAGATATAACAAACTGACCCCAGCCCCCCGACACATAAACTATTTCAGCATTAATACTGGAGGCTGAGACATGAGGGGTCAGGAGACACTGTGGCCCCATCCGAGGACACCCCAGGTGCCAAACAGGAAGGATATAACCCCACCCAGTTTGCCAAAGCACAGCCCCCACACCACTAGAGGGATATCTTCAACCACCAACTTACCATCCTGGGACAAGGCCGAGTATAGCCCACAAAGATCTCCGCCACGGCACAACCCGGGGGGGGGGGGGCGAACCCAGGCAGGAAGATCACATCAGTGACTCAACCCACTCAAGTGACGCACCCCCCCAGGGACGGTATGAAAGAGCCCCAGTAAGCCAGTGACTCAGCCCCTGTAATAGGGTTAGAGGCAGAGAATCCCAGTGGAAAGAGGGGAGAACCGGCCAGGCAGAGACAGCAAGGGCGGTTCGTTGCTCCAGAGCCTTTCCGTTCACCTTCCCACTCCTGGGCCAGACTACACTCAATCATATGACCCACTGAAGAGATGAGTCTTCAGTAAAGACTTAAAGGTTGAGACCGAGTTTGCCTACATGGGTAGGCAGACCATTCCATAAAAATGGAGCTCTATAGGAGAAAGCCCTGCCTCCAGCTGTTTGCTTAGAAATTCTAGGGACAAGTAGTAGGCCTGCGTCTTGTGACCGTAGCGTACGTGTAGGTATGTACGGCAGGACCAAATCAGAGAGATAGGTAGGAGAAAGCCCATGTAATGCTTTGTAGGTTAGCAGTAAAACCCATGACCCACCCCTGCCTCTAACATATTCCTAAGATGTTGTATTAATGAGAGAGAGAGTCAAGAAAGTCAAGCACCTACCAAAACATTTGAGTAGACACATTTCCCTCAGAGATTTCATCCATCTATCTATCTATCTATCTATCTATCTATCTGATGACTAGTGATGAGCTGAAGCAGCTGAGGAACAATCTGACTAAGGAGGCCATTAGGGAACACCAGCTGTCCAAAACCAGCGGTACCATTTCTGATCTGTTTCAGTGCAGCAAAAATAACTGCATCTACAACCAGGTAAACATACCATATTCTGCATATTACAAGGTATATACTATATTTTACTTAAACAGATACACACTGCTCACTGCACTGTAAACATACATATGCTCTACATACTGACCCAATATCAGTTTTATATTGTACGCTCTACCAGTTCCAGTTACATTTTACACAGTGAGATACAGTGGAGACAGCTTGTGCTGTTGAATGAAAGCTGCCTTCGTATTAACTGTGTGTGTTTGTGTGTGTGTGTGTGTGTGTGTGTGTGTGTGTGTGTGTGTGTGTGTGTGTGTGTGTGTGTGTGTGTGTGTGTGTGTGTGTGTGTGTGTGTGTGTGTGTGTGTGTGTGTGTGTGTGTGTGTGTGTGTAGATGCAGACCCGCAGCGCTGACGAGCCTATGACCACTTTTGTTCTTTGTAACGAGTGTGGGAACCGCTGGAAGGTGAGACATTTCCCTCACCAGTTCAGATAAAGCCCATTAAAATACATAAAGCTAGCCCAGCACATACAGTGGTGTCTGAGGCATAACAATCAAATCAAATCAAATTTATTTATATAGCCCTTCGTACATCAGCTGATATCTCAAAGTGCTGTACAGAAACCCAGCCTAAAACCCCAAACAGCAAGCAATGCAGGTGTAGAAGCACGGTGGCTAGGAAAAACTCCCTAGAATGGCCAAAACCTAGGAAGAAACCTAGAGAGGAACCAGGCTATGTGGGGTGGCCAGTCCTTTTCTGGCTGTGCCGGTGGAGATTATAACAGAACATGGTCAAGATGTTCAAATGTTCATAAATGACCAGCATGGTCGAATAATAATAAGGCAGGACAGTTGAAACTGGAGCAGCAGCACAGTCAGGTGGACTGGGGACAGCAAGGAGTCATCATGTCAGGTATTCCTGGGGCATGGTCCTAGGGCTCAGGTCCTCCGAGAGAGAGAAAGAAAGAGAGAATTAGAGAGAGCATATGTGGGATGGCCAGTCCTCTTCTGGCTGTGCCGGGTGGAGATTATAACAGAACAATGGTCCACAGACATAAATAATCTATTAATTTACTAATATTAATTTGTTTTCTATTCCAGTTCTGCTGATGTGGCCCACCTCCAATGATGATGTTGCAGACCACATTTTTCTATGAGGGGTTATAATGTTTAGCAATGAGTAATTTTACAAAAACAAAAATGAATACTTACAATTTATAATTGACTTTTTAAGATGGGCTCCCGAGTGGCGCAGCGGTCTAAGGCACTGCATCTCAGTGCAAGAGGCATCACTACAGTCTCTGGTTCAATTCCAGGCTGTATCATCTGGCCGTGATTGGGAGTCCCATAGGGCAGGGCACAATTGGCCCAGCGTCGTCCGGGTTTGGCCGGGGTAGGCCGTCATTGTAAATAAGAATTTGTTCTTAATTAACTGACTTATTTTAAATGTAACCTTTATTTAACTATGGTGATTTTAATGGGGTTTGAAACATTTTTGTAAGATGCAGGGGTTGAGACAGTCTCCAGATTGATGGCAGTGTCATTTAATCTGTCCTGGTTGGACACAGGTAATTCAATGGTGCTGAGGAGATGCAGCAGCCTTTTATGAATTTCACTGACATCAAAATTGTTTTTTTCCATCGTTAAAAAAAGTAATTATAGTCTTTAAATCCGCAAAGACCACAGATCAAATCAGAAATCAAGTATGAAAGCTTATCATGCAACCCGTTTCAATTAAAACATCTTTATTGTTAAAATCTCAAGCCCAAACTTCTGAGGTTTTATTGTCACTGTTTGGGCTTCAGTTAGGGAATAATATGATTCATTTTTCTAGATATAGTAAAGACCAAAAAACGGTATTTATGTAATTTGTGGGTTTCGCTCTGTGAAATTTTAAAAGAGCAGCTAAAATGTATATACATATTTATGAATAAGTGGAGTTGATTATTTTCATATGTACTGTATAATATATGAAATAGTAATAAGTCTCCTACATATTGCTTTGCATCATAATTGAATGAGTAAACAGTATTGAAATTATGCTAATTAATACAAAATAATGTCATTGTCAAATTGTGTTTGAACTACCGGTGAAATGGAAAAGTCAATATACAGTACCACTAAGGGCAGCCACAAGATGGCGAGGAAGAGTAATTTATACTGTAAGAGCTCCCACTTGCAAATGACGTATCATTTAGGGACTGAATGTTATTTACAGTACCAGTCAAAAGTTTGTACACACCTACTCATTCAAGGGTTTTTCTTTATGTTTACTGTTTTCTACATTGTATAATAATAGTGAAGACATCAAAACTATGAAATAACATATATGGAATCATGCAGTAACCAGCATTTATTTTTAAACAAATCAAAATATATTTGAGGTTCTTCAAAGTAGCCACCCTTTGCCTTGATGAAAGCTTTGTACACTCTTAGCATTCTCTAAACCAGCTTCATGAGGTAGTCAGTCACCTGGAATGCATTTAAATTAACAGGTGTGCCTTGTTAAAAGTTAATTTGTGGAATTTCTTTCCTTAATGAGTTTGAGCCAATCAGTTATGTTGTGACAAGATAGGGGTGGTATACAGAAGATAGACCTATTTGGTAAAAGACCAAGTCCATATTATGGCAAGAGCAGCTCAAATAAGTTCATTAGAGTTAACTGCACCTCAGATTGCAGCCCAAATAAATGCTTCAGAGTTTATGTAACAAACACATCTCAACATCAACTGTTCAGAGGAGACTGACTGCATTAATCAGGCCTTCATGGTCGATTTGCTGTGAAGAAACAACTACTAAAGGACACCAATAAGAAGAAGAGACTTGCTTGGGCCAAGAAACATGAGCAATGGACATTAGACTGGTGGAAATCTGTCCTTTGGTCTGATGAGTCAATTTTTAGATTTTTGGTTCCAAACGCAGAGTAGGTGAACAGATGATCTCTGCATGTGTGGTTCCCACCATGAAGCATGGAGGAGGAGGTGTGAGGGTGCTTTGCTGGTGACACTGTCTGATTTATTTAGAATTCAAGGCACACTTAACCAGCATGGCTACCACAGCATTCTGCAGCGATGCGCCATCCCACCTGGTTTTCCCTTCCCCTGGGTTTCCCTTCCCCTATCATTTGTTTTTCAACAGGACAATGACCCAACACACCTTCAGGCTGTTTGACAAAAAAGGAGAGTGATGACCTGCTGCATCAGATGATGACCTGGCAATCACCCGACCTCAACCCAATTGAGATGGTTTGGAATGAGTTGGACCGCAGAGTTAAGGAAAAGCATCCAATAAGTGCTCAGCATATGTGGGAACTCCTTCAAGACTGTTGGAAAAGCATTATAGGTGAAGCTGGTTGAGAGAATGTCTAGAGTGAGCGAAGCTGTCCTCAAGGCAAAGGGTGGCTATTTTAACGATTGTAAAATATGAAATATATTTTGATTTGTTAACACTTTTTTCTGGTTGCTACATGATTCCATATGTGTTATTTTATAGTTTTGATGTCTTCACTGTTATTCTACATTGTAGAAAATTAAGAAAAACCCTTCAATGAGTAGGTGTGTCAAAACTATTGACTGGTACTGTATAATGAGGGTTACATGGAGAAAAATGTACCTCTGAAATGAAAATGGATAGCCCTTCAGCAAAATATATTTTACCTAACGCATTTTACCTACCGCTGAAAAAAACAAGTGACGCTTCGCTATACCCAAAATAATAATTGCGCTGGCATGTGTTGTGAAATATGTTATGAATGTATTGTAATGTTTTTAAAATGGTATAACTGCCTTTATTTTGCTGGATCCCAGGAAGAGGAGCTGCTGCCTTGGATCCATAATAAATACAAATACCGTGTCATATTCCATTGCTCCATCAGTTGGCCAAGTCTTTTCACATTTGAAGTCTGATATTCAAGCACTGCAGGTGTCACTATTGGATCTAAAGTTGGTGGTAAATCCAAACAAAACGCATACTTCTTTGTAGGTCCCATAACCCATATTTAAATGAATTTGTAATGATTAGTTTGCATGGTACACAAATTGAGTGAGTTCCTTCCTGCAAACATCTTAGTATCTGGCTTGATGACAAACATGTCACTGAGCTGGTGAAAAAGTTTAAGTTTAAGGTTGGTTTCTTTTACAGAAACAAAGCATGTCTCACTTGTAATTAGAAAGGAAATTGTCCAGGACATTTTTATGTAATTTTTTGTTTACGGGGATATCAGAAAGTATTTAAACCCCTTGACCTTTTCCACATTTTGTTGTATTACAGCCTGAATTTAAAATGGATTAAATTGAGAAAAAAATTGTGACTGGCCAACACACAATACACCATAATATGTTGTTCAAAATACTGCAAAATATGTGACAAAGCAATTCACTTTTTGTTCTGAATACAAAGTATTATGTTTGGGGAAAATCCAATGCAACACATTACGTTACTGAGTACCAATCTCCATATTTTCAAGCATAGTAGTGGCTGCATCATGTTATGGGTTTGCTTGTAATTTTTAAGGACTGGGGAGTTTTTCAGGATAGAAAAAATAGACGGAATAGAGCTAAGAACAGGCAAAATCCTAGAGGAAGCCCTGGTTTAGTCTGCTTTCCACCAGACAGTAGGAGATGAATTCACCTTTCAGCAGGACAATACCCTATAATACATGGCCAAATCTACACTGGAGGTGCTTACCAAGAAGACAGTGAATGTTTCTGAGTGGCCAAGTTACAGTTGACATAATCTATGGCAAGACCTGAAAATGGTTGTCTAGCAATGATCAACAACCAATTTGAGCTTGAAATATTGTGAAACGAAAAATGGGCAAATGTACAATCCAGGTGTGAAAAGCTCAGACTTACCCAGAAAGACTGTAATCACAGCTGTAATTGCTGTCAAAGGTGCCTCTACATAGTATTGACTCAATACATCAATAAGCTGATCCCAAACAATTTAAACCAGCATCAGGAAATTGAGTCTATCATAGTTCACGTGGGATTCAATGACATTATGAAGGGCAGCTCAGAACAGCTGAAGATGGATTTTAAAGAACTGATTGGGTCACTATTTGACACCAACCAACGCCAATAATATATGTCCTCCTGCCCTCCCTAAATCGTGACATTTAACAGTTCAGCAGACTTTAAACCCTCTATACCTGGCTACGTTACTATTGCAGCTCTGTGGGTGTAACATTTATTCAACATTTTGATATCTTCTGGAAACAAAGCTCCTATTATAAAAAGATGGGATACATCCAAGTCATTTGGGTTCCTGGATCCTTTCACAGCATTTTGTGCCTAAACTTGGTGTAAGGACAAGCCTGTGGTAAAAAGGGTCACATCGAGCGAGCCTGCAGAAACAAAGAGAGCTCAGAGAAAACGTCAAAGACTGAAAACAAAGAAAAAGACAGTACCAATGAAGGATAAAGAGATGCTCACGCATTTGAGCAAGAAAACAGAGATGAGTGACTCATCAGAAGAGGAAGTCACACTGGTTATACTGACTGTTGCTGGATGGCTACACGGCTACTATATGTCTCTCCCTTACTAGAGGGGCAGTCGTTGCGCAGGGAGAGTGACACGGGCAGCTGTCCCTGGTGTCAGACACAGTCTACAAAAAGACACTAAAACACCTTCCACTTCAGCCAGCACACATGGTGTTAAAGACGTACACAGGTGAATCTCTCGCTGTGAGAGGCATTACTGATGTCGCAGTTCAGTTAAACAGACAAACTGAAAAGCTGCCACTCTATGTCGTGAAAGGAGACTTATCCAGCACTACTGGGACCATCGTGGCTGGAGAAAATAAAACTGGACTGGCCATCAGTGCATACAATGACACATGGAGAGACAGGCCTACCTGCCACCTACCTGCCAAACATTACAGAGGAGTATTTCATGGAGATCATGAAATACATTACAATGAAACTTAGCATTAAACCAGAGAGTAAATCAAAGTTTCTGAAAGCACCTTATGATACCTTATGCTATCAGACCAAAAGTCAAGGCTGACTTGGACTCTTTAGTCAAGAACAAAGTACTGGAGCCGGTCAGTGTGGTTGAATGGCCAACACCCATCATACCAGTCCTTAAGAAGGATGGTGGAATCATGAGTGTATAGACATGTCATGTGTATAGACTTTAAAGTTACAGTTAACCTTGTGTTGTCCGCTGTGCAGTATCCACTACCACACATCTGCAACTTTTTTGCCGGCTTAGCTGGCGGTCAAAAGTTCAGCTAAATCTACCTTTTTGAAGCCTACCTGCAGCTGCACATGGAAGAATAGTCACTGTGACACTGTGTTAACAACCCTCCAGGCAAGCTTCAATGCCATACAACTCTCCTTCCGTGGCCTCCAATTGCTCTTAAATACAAGTAAAACTAAATGCATGCTCTTCAACCGATCGCTACCTGCACCTACCCGCCTGTCCAACATCACTACTCTGGACGGCTCTGACTTAGAATACATGGACAACTACAAATACTTAGGTGTCTGGTTAGACTGTGAACTCTCCTTCCAGACCCATATCAAACATCTCCAATCCAAAGTTAAATCTAGAATTGGCGTCCTATTTCGCAACAAAGCATCCTTCACTCATGCTGCCAAACATACCCTTGTAAAACTGACCATCCTACCAATCCTCGACTTTGGCGATGTCATTTACAAAATAGCCTCCAATACCCTACTCAACCAATTGGATGCAGTCTATCACAGTGCAATCCGTTTTGTCACCAAAGCCCCATATACTACCCACCATTGCGACCTGTACGCTCTCGTTGGCTGGCCCTCGCTTCATACTCGTCGCCAAACCCACTGGCTCCATGTCATCTACAAGACCCTGCTAGGTAAAGTCCCCCCTTATCTCAGCTCGCTGGTCACCATAGCATCTCCCATCTGTAGCACACGCTCCCGCAGGTATATCTCTCTAGTCACCCCAAAACCAATTCTTTCTTTGGCCTGGAACGAACTACAAAAATCTCTGAAACTGGAAACACTTATCTCCCTCACTAGCTTTAAGCACCAACTGTCAGAGCAGCTCACAGATTACTGCACCTGTACATAGCCCACCTATAATTTAGCCCAAACAACTACCTCTTTCCCTACTGTATTTAATTAATTTATTTATTTTGCTCCTTTGCACCCCATTCTTTTTATTTATACCTTGCACATTCTTCCATTGCAAATCTACCATTCCAGTGTTTTACTTGCTATATTGTATTTACTTTGCCACCATGGCCTTTTTTTGCCTTTACCTCCCTTATCTCACCTCATTTGCTCACATCGTATATAGACTTGTTTATACTGTATTATTGACTATGTTTGTTTTACTCCATGTGTAACTCTGTGTCGTTGTATGTGTCGAACTGCTTTGTTTTATCTTGGCCAGATCACAATTGTAAATGAGAACTTTTTCTCAACTTGCCTACCTGGTTAAATAAAGGTGAAATAAAAAATAAATAAAAAATAGTCAAAGGTGCTTCTGACCACACAAGGGACTCTTCAGGTACTGTCGTCTACCGTTTGGAATCACAAGTGCGCCAGTACCTTTCTAGAAGGCAATGGACTAGATTTTGAGTATTGCCAGGAGTACAATGCTAAATGGATGACATCCTCGTTACTGGGAAGGACGAAGTGGACTTTTCCAGAATTTGAATCCAACCTTAGAGACTGAAGGACTACAAGTTTGTAAGGACAAATGTGCATTCTTCCAATCTTCGGTTGAATACCTCAGACATGTCATTGATGCTACAGGCCTTCACAGGGCTCCGTCCAACGTCAAGGCAATCATGGCTGCCCCAGCTTCTCAGAACGTGAGCCATTTACGTTCTTTCCTAGGGTTACTGAATTACTACGGACACTTTATCCCGAGCTTAACAATTAAGCTGAAGCCGCTGCCTCGAATGCTTTGTCAAAACAAAACATGAAAATGTACTGAGAAACCATTCGTGAACTACTGAAATCTGAGGTACTGACACACTTTGAACCATTATTGCCCATCGAACTAACTTGTGATTCTAGTCCATATGTTGTGGGAGCAGTCGTGTCCTATATCATGCCTTCCGGTGCATCGAGGACATTGAACAAAGTAGAAAGTAACTAAGCACAGATAGAACGAAAAGCCCTAGGCATCTTTTTTGGAGTGCATAAATGTCAACATTATCTGTACGGGAGGAAGTGCACGGTGATCTTACAGATCATCGTTTGTGGCGAGCATCTTTGGACCGCATACTGGAAATCCGTCACTTGCTGCAAGCAGAATGCAAAGGTGGGCATTGTTGTTGTCAGCACACACCTACAACATCAAATACCGCAAGACAGAACTGCACTGCAATGCAGCTGGACTTTCCCAGTTAACACTATAATAATACCTGTGGTCAAGCCAGATTCACGGCAAGTTGACATCTACTTCAGACAAGTGGAAAATGAAAACACACCAGTCACTTCAACAAAAGTGAGAGTCAACCCGGTGGTATCAAGTGATGGACATTATCATCAAAGGTAAAGCCTCTAGAGATCCTTCAGAACTGAAACCTTTTGGAGAACTGAGTTGTCAGCACAGTGCGGTTGTCTGCTGTGGGGGAAGAGAGTTGTCATTCCGCCTTCGCTGAGGAAAGAAGTGTTGCAATAGCTACACTCAGGTCATTGTGGGAGGGTTTGTGTTAAGGAAATTGCACAAACCTACTTCTGGTGGCCTGGATTGGATGGAAGCATTGAGGAGAAAGCGTCTCGGAGTTAAGGGACACTGCACCAATGCTTGAACAGCTTCCTGCTATCCTATAGGAACACACCACACAAAACCACCAAGGCTTTACCTGTATCCCTAATCATGAAGAGAGCACTACAAACAAGTTTAGACCTACTCAAACTGCAGAATGCAAAGGAGATGTCAACAGGAGAATCAAGTCAAACATTGTGAACTGAGAGCAAAGGACAGAACTTTCAGTCCTGGTGAAACTATTTTAGCTAGGAAGTACTCAAAGGACCAAAGTGGGTTGTTGCCACAGTCATTGCTCAGGCTGATCTTGTCCTACACTGTCCACACGGCAGAGGACGTCATCTGGAAAAGGCACATAGATCAGTTACTGTTGAGTAAAGTCACATCAAAAGAACTGTTACTAGGTGACACACTGACCCAGCAGTCAACACCTAGGGCCTCACAGTCACCTTCACTTTCTCAGGACACAGACTCAGCCGCACCCGCACAAATGTGTTACAAGACTGTGACACAGGCAACTCACATGCTTACACCTGTGTCATCTCCAAAGTCTGGCCAATGTTAGTAGAAAGAGGAGGAAGGGAAGCACTACTAAGGTACACAATAGTAAATTATGGTAGATAGAAGGTGCTCTTTGGTAAAAGGGGTAAATTGGTCATCAAAAAGAAAGGAGGACCAAGGCGCTCTTCATATAATTGATTAAAATGCCTTTATTAGTATGGCATGTTCAATAGAAACATATATATATATATATATATTATTTTTATTTTTTTTAAACCGACACGTTTCGGCTGCATGGCCTTCGCCAGGGAGTACAAAAAAAAGGAATACAAAGTCCTCTTTTTAACAGCTTTTCAATTAGCCCTAATTGGAAGAGGGAGTGGTTACACAATTGATTGGACACACTTAGTAAGCAACACTATACACATTAAAAGGTGAAATACTGTAGCTATGTTATCATAAAAATACAACTCCAAACTAGAAGTATCAGAACACTAAAAGGTAGTTCTAACCTTAAATATGACTGGGAGAAGTGTCAAGAATAAAAAAGCTATATATTCCATAGTACACTAGAACACAGCAAAACATGAACAACAACAGTCTAACCATAGCTGAGGGCAGTTGAGCAAAATGTCCACTAGATGACAGAAAATGGACCCATCACGACCCTACAGGAAGGGTGAGAAATCCATATCTTCATTTATACCAGGGTATTTAGTGGTCCGTAGTTTGTAAATCCAAAAACTTTCCCTTTGGTTTAACTGTTTAAGATGGTACCCTTTTCTAATAGAGGCCGGAATATGATCAATACCCATAGCTTGTAGGGAGGCAGGGTTGACATGGTGGACTTGTAGTGCCTTGCCATGGGGTAGTCTTCATTGCCTACCCGTATGGCATACTTGTGTTCCGCTAAGCGGTCTTGAAGGTGTCTCTTTGTCCGTCCAATGTAGAACACCTTGTACTGTGGACATTCCAATCTATAGATGACATGAGTGGTTTTGCAGTTAATGAAATGCTTGACGTAATACTCCATTTTGGAAGCTTTGTCAACAAAATACTTATTCTTACTGCAATGGTTGCAATGGTTACATTTAAAAGAGCCCTTGGGTTTGTGGTCAAGCCAAGTTCTTTTGAGAGTCACCCGGAAGATAACTGTGGACTAAATTGTCATTTATAGGGTAGGACATCTCTTAATGCTTATGAGTGGTGGCTCAGGAAAGACTTGGCGTAGTAGCGTATCACTTTGGATGATTCTCCAATTATTTTTAATGATTATTTTAATGCTCTCTGCTTCAGTGCTGTATTTTGTAACAAAATACACTCTCTCCGATGTATCACGAGGCACTCCCCTTAGCAACAAGTTCTCTCTGCCAAGTAAATCCAGCCCTTATACCAGCATCTTTCAGGACCTGAACGCTGTAGCCCCGATTCAAGAAGCGATTCTCCAATCCGATTCTCCATGGAGAATAAGAGCACCTCCTCCCAGCTGCCCACTGCACTGAGGCTAGGAAACACTGTCACCACCGATAAATCCACTATAATTTATAATTTCAATAAGCATTTCTCTTCGGCTGGCCATGCTTTCCACCTGCCACCCCCCACAGAAACTTGCCCAAACCTCCCCCATTTCTCCTTCACCCAAATTCAGATTGTTGATGTTCTGAAAGAGTTGCAAAATCTGGACCCCTACAAATCAGCTGGGCTAGACAATCTGGACCCTCTCTTTCTAAAATGATCTGCCGCAATTGTTGCAACCCCTATTACTAGCCTGTTCAATCTCTCTTTCGTAATCATCTGAGATCTCTAAAGATTGGAAAGCTGCCACGGTCATCCCCCTCTTCAAAGGGGGAGACACTCGAGACCCAAACTATTATAGACCTATAGCCATCCTGCCCTGCCTTTCTAAAGACTTCGAAAGCCAAGTTAACAAACAGATCACCGACCATTTCGAATCCCACCGTACTTTCTCCCCTATGCAATATGGTTTCTGAGCTGGTCATGGGTGCACCTCAGCCACGCTTAAGGTCCTAAACGATATCATAACCGCCATCGATAAAAGACAATACTGTACAGCCGTATTCATCGACCTGACCAATGCTTTCGACCCTGTCAATCACCACATTCTTATCGGCAAACTCAACAACTTTGGTTTCTCAAATGACTGCCTCGCCTGGTTCACCAACTACTTCTCAGACAGAGTTCAGTGTGCAAATTGGATGTAGTCTATCACAGTGCCACCCGTTTTGTCACCAAAACCCCATATACTACCCACCCCTGCGACCTGTATGCTCTCGTTGGCTGGCCCTCGCTTCATATTCGTCCCCAAACCCATTGGCTCCAGGTCATCTATAAGTATTTGCTAGGTAAAGCCCCGCCTTAACTCAGCTCACTGGTCACCATAGCAGCATCCACCTGTAGCATGCACTCCAGCAGGCATATTTCACTGGTCACCCCCAAAGCCTATTCCTCTTTGGCCGCCTTTCCTTCCAGTTCTCTGCTGCCAATGACTGGAATTAATTGCAAAATTCACTGAAGCTGGAGACTCATATCTCCCTCACTAACTTTAAACATCAGCTCTCAGAGCAGCTCACAGATCATTGCACCTGTACATAGCCCATCTGTAAATAGCCCATCCAACTATATCAACCCCATATTGTTATTTGTTTTTTTGCTCCTTTGCACCCCAGTATCTCTACTTGCACATTCATTTTCTGCACATCTATCACTCCAGTGTTTAATTGCTAATTGTAATTACTTCGCCACTACAGCATATTTATTGCCTTACCTCCCTAATCTTACCTCATTTGCACACATTGTATATAGATTTTTTTCTATTGTGTTATTGACTGTACGTTTGTTTATTCCATGTGTAACTCTGTGTTGTTATTTGTGTCGCACTGCTTTGCTTTATCTTGGCCAGGTCGCAGTTGTAAATGAGAACTTGTTCTCAACTGGCCTACCTGGTTAAATAAAGGTGAAATAATATATATTTTTTAATTGTAAATTAGAATGTGTTCTTAAATGACTCGACTAGTTAAATAATGGTTAAATAAAACTAAATAAATACAAATTCAATGTGATCATGCTTTGTCAAGTTTGCTTTTTGTTGCTTCCCGCATCAGGTTCCAAAGAAATGTCCAGACGAATACTGCAAGAAACATGATCCTAACACTATCCAATAAGTAGTTTAATCATAAGCAGGTGGGCTTCTTTCCCTTTCCCTTTCAATGACTTCAAATTGGCCTCAATGCGTGTAGAAATGTCTCCTCCTCTCCCATTATACAAACAGGGCGTCATACTCGATGAAAGGCGGCCTACTGTCTGCTCTCCATCCTCCGTCACATCATAACCAACCGCTCATTAGTGAGCGCCATTAAAAATACATCATCCATCTGGGAGGTTCCTGTGTGCCCACACTGCCCTGGTCTCCTGGTGTGTCTATTCACAGCATGCCAAGAGGAAGGCTAACTCTCTCTTTAATGTGGAAGTGATGACTCAAAATTAAGTGCCATCACAGTATGGGGGTGTCACAACCATCCCTAAATGAGATGGCTTGCAGTGGTAACTATGGCGTGGTGACAATACTGCTACTGCTGCTACTTCCTCCTCCACATCCTCTCTCAACAATAGAGATCAGAGATCAGATGACGTTAGTGGGGTGCTGTTTCCAGACAAAGAGGGAGGCAGATATGTTTGAAGGTGGATTACAGCTACAGTACTGTGACATCAGTGAAACATGGCTGCTTCCTCTTTCCTTTCTCTATTGCGAATAAACCTTGGCAGGAGAAAAGGGAGTTTGACTAAGTGAAGGCTGCTGTGCCCCTAGGGTTGGGTTGCTTCCCCCAGGGGTATTAATGCTTTGACGTCATCCCAGCCATGGCTAATGGTACCCTTTCTCCCCATAAGGGCTTATTAAGGGTACTGGTCCATAGCCCGCCCGCCCTCCTACTCTATTTGTGTTTAATGAAAAATAGGAAGCCTGGGCTGCAATTGGTAATTTTTCTCCAATGTACAATGCTCTTCTTCATGCTAATCTTGCTATTAATGTCTCACATAGCCACCAATGACGTCTATTAAGCTCTAATATTGACATTGAGGCTTCTTGGAACCTGCTATGGGCTGTCCATTAGGTGTTAATACCCATCCTATAAGCCACTTTGCTCCTCCATAGCTTCCTGTCACCAAGGTCCTCGGCACAGTAGCTCCTCCGTAATGGCATTCATTAGGCCTGTACACTCACTCCATCCTAACCTGCGTATAGGGCAGCTTTGGAGACGTTGTAATTGGCATACTGATGTTGTCTGGACCAGATCCCATATTCTCAAGTCAGAAGTGTTCATAATAACTGGTTGAAGTATTGAAGACAGCTAATGCTCGATCAGGGACAAAGGCAGTGTTTGAGAACTTAGCCTACTGGAAGACAGAGAGCAAGCTGCAGACAGAGGCTATTCCATGGGAGAACAATTTGATCTGAGTATCAGTACTAGAGAATTACATTTGGGATCAGAGGGTGGCCATTGAGCTAAGAGATTGACCTTTCTAAATTGGCATTAGCAGGCCTGGCGATACTCTCTAAAGTCTCAGAAAACTGACCTTTCCTCTTTGTGCACCTTGGTCCGAGTGGGACTTAGTGGGGTACCTTCTCCATGGCTGTGCAGTTAATTGTCTGGGCTACAGTAATAGAGAGCCCATTGTTCCACTTGAAAGGTGCTGTGGCCTTTGGGTAAGTGGGCTCAAATGTCAGCATGGGTGCTTTCAGAACCACAACTAACACTGGCGCTGTCATCAAAGGACATAATAAAAAGTCAGGGACGGAGGCTCCAAACATGAGCAGAATCAGACCCTCCTGGCATTTTGCACTCAATGAAAAGTCATTAAATAGATGTTCTCTTTCTCTCCCCACGGCTTACAACCACCTCCTACAGAGCTCTTTCTCTCCATCTAGCTCTCTCCCTCATGTTTCTACTCCAGCACCTTCTTGGTGTCCTTCCATGCTGCTAGCACTGTCTGCTTGGTTTCTCGCGCCCAGTCAGCCCAGGCAGTGCCTTGCTCCAGCTCCTTCTCTCATTACTTTGGTTTCACTCAGTGATGGGAGTGAGAAGAGAGACGTGGTACTCTTTCCCACACCCCGGGGGCCCAATCCTTCTCTTTATTCACACCTAGGGCCAGCTCAATCAGCCACACACGTGTGGGCACCTGTCTTCCCAGGAACAGACTCTGAAGAAGGGCTAGATAGTTTATTTGGTCATTGTCATTAGACTTTGCTATTTAATTTATTTTTAGACCGAAGTTATTAAAATCTTTAGTGCAGAACATTTTAATATTTTTTTAAATAATTTTCTGCACTAAGGATTTGATTAAGTATATTATACTTATTCACATTGGCTCTTTTGCGGAGCTAGGAAAAGGAGAGGAGTTTGAATGGGTTTACTTTTACAGAAACACAAAGAGGACACAATTAATTAAATGTGAACACTGTGCTGGTATCTCTATAATGCATTTGGGTGATGCTGTGTGTTTGACAGTGCAGGACCCATCGCAATGAAGATAATTAATTACACACTGGAGGAGCTTTAACTGTGTTTGTTCCTGTAGTAATTGGATTGGTGACAGAGTAAAGTTAATAGCAACATACCTGTACCTCTTTATTCACAATCGATGTGAACCATTGTCTCACAAGAGGTCACACTCTCACAAGATGTAGCCAATTAATTAATCATACAGGGAATCAGGTTTTGTAAGTGTGCTGTGATGCTGTTGGTTGGTGGTGTTGGGGAAGTGTTGGGTTCTATGATACTGATCTAGCAAGTTTAGTGTGGTACTGATTAATAACATCTTTGCAAAGCATTTTGGTTGTGTCTATGGTATAATGTATGATGACAATGTTGTTGGCTAATTGTCTTGCAATCAAAAAACAAATTCTACCAAGCTTTTTGCTGTCTGACCTCATAAGTTTAATGGCCAAGCAAACTTTTCTATAAGGTTCATTATATTTCTTAAGAACTCATGGAGTGGTTAATAACCTATTTCAAGCACTGATTTCCTCTATCACCCCCACTACCCCCCTACTTCCAAACCCACCACCTCCAGTTTGATGAGCCACCATATGTCCGGTGCCAATGTGTGGTCTCTCTTTCTCTCCCTCGCAACCTCCTAATCTTTCTTTCTCCTTCCCCATCTCTCTTTCTCCCTCTCAATCTCTGTCTTTCTCCTCGCCATCTTTCTTTCTCCCTCCCCCTTTCCATCCTCCCCATCTCGCACTCTTCCTCTCCCAGTTGCCTCTCCAGCAGAGCTCTGGGTCGATGGGTTCAGTGAGGTGTTGGCACCTTGTGCACTCTCCTCATTACAGACTTGCTCTGCTCACTCTCCTGTCAGACCATGGAGACACTGACACCACACCTCCATCCTTCTCTAGTGCTTAGCAGTATCAATGTCTGATGTCTCTCACCAACCTTATCCAACCAGATTTAAAGCTTAATTCAATCCGTATGGCTGTAAGTTCTGTTCTAATAGTGCGATTTACATTTAAAGTTAATTTTCAATTGTGCCTACATATGCAGCGTTTACCATGAATGCAGTCTCCGCGAATGTGGCAACATTGCCTTTATATTTCAATCGTGCTATAGCGCTGACGTTTTTAATCGAGACCCAAGTCTGGCTGGATGAGGGTGGTAATAGGCGTCGGAAGCTTACATTTACAGACCTACATATGCTGAACGTCAGCCATATTGATTGAATAGGGCCCTTACAGCACTGTGTCTACTTAAAGACACCATACTCTTGGAAAGGATCTTTGGACAGGATCTCTGGACATGTTCCAATCCTTGGAGAGAGGAAATAGTTAACGAATCGCTTGGGGATTTTTCAGTGGACAGAGCAGAGTCCATTTGTACACTTTTCAGCAGGTTTCTCTTTCACAGCAGGGTAAAGCATGTGTTGGCGATCCACTGCCACTCTAAACAGCATGGCCCTTTTCTACTTTCTCAGAGTCAGATGTACACGTCGATACCATTTGTATGTCTCTGTGTCCAATAATAAGGCAGTTAGAGGTAGTTTTGTGAGCTAATGCTAACTACTGGAGCGTTGGCACAATGACTGGAAGTCTATAGTATTTGATCATTGCGCAAATGCTAGTTAGAAAATTCCTTCAAACTGCATGCAGACACATAAAAATGGTATCCACAAGTTCATCTGACCCGAAGTATGCCTTTAACTCTGGTTTGTGCATCTCTGCAGTGTTATAATAAGCACATATTTTGTGTCCTCTTATGCATGTAACAGTGCCTAACTGTCTGTTTAGTTGCATGTGTGTCTGTGTGTGTGTGTGCTTGTTTGTGTGCTTGTGTGTGTTTGTGTACGTGTACTGTATGAGTCAGTGGGCAAGGCTGCTCCTTTTTAGTACGCTCTAGTCCAGTTTCCAATCTTTCTCCTTTTACACCTTTGTGACACCTACCAAAATCCAGCGGTGTCAACACACATTACCACAGACACCCAGCTACCCCACAGAAGCCTCATCTGGGATGATGATTAACACCAATGAGGAGAGTTACGTCAGTAGGATAGTTAGTGAGCCAGAGAGTGTGGGGGAGTGGGGCAGAGAGAACTGTGTAAAAGCCATGTACCATTCTAATCTCTGAACAAATATGACTGGTCGTGAAGTCCTTGGATGATGAAGAAAAGACTGGCTAGTCTGTATTGTGTTTGTGTGTGTGTGTGTGTGTGTGTGTGTGTGTGTGTGTGTGTGTGTGTGTGTGTGTGTGTGTGTGTGTGTGTGTGTGTGTGTGTGTGTGTGTGTGTGAGGATAATCAAGTTACCCTAATCCTTTAAAATCATAGGCAATGAATCATTGCCTTCAGGCCGCCAGGAGAGGGATGGGTTGGATACAGAGTCGTCCTCTCAGTATCTTCAAACTTGGATACTTGAAGAAGGACTTCAGATGCACTACTGGCCTTTCCAGTCAAAAAAGACTTTCAGCCACACTATACCTCCAGCAAAATATAGGCTTCAATATTTATGTGTACTTAGATTGTAGGAAGAGTGTGTCCAGAGACAAACATGTTTAACAAGATACCCAGATGAGAGTTTATTCATATCACAGCATATTCATATGTGCTCATAAACATTGATGAAACAGTATTTGTAAGAATACAAATCTCCATGGTAAATGAATAATGTACACTTCTCGCATTCTATCGTTCTTCTTTTTCCCATTCCCTCTCTCTCTTTGTCTGTCAAACAGAAACACACACACCACCACTGTTCTTTTGTAGCTAGTTATGACTCACTGTTAGTGTCCTTGACGGTAAGCTACGTAAACAATAGAGCTCTCTCGCTCTGCGCAGGTCAAGGTCTATGGCTCTGCCATCATACAGAACCACCAGTGGATGACAACAATGACTAACAGCCCCTAGTCAACAAAACAGGAAAACCTTGAGTTTTAGTTTTAGACAGGGCCTTGTTGTGCATCCATTCTGAAGGCCAGCCTCACTCCTCCTCATCCACTCTTCAAATGTGGTCTATGGAAAGAGCAGAAAGGAACTAGGCGTTCACTCCATTTGCTGTTTTGTCTGGTCCATGGCATTAGTGATGATCTCTCCATTATTGGTCCTTCTTCATGATCTGCCTTCCATAATAATGCCCACAGAGCCGGACATGACACAGTGCTCACATCTTACAGCTCTCCTGTCTCTGGCGGGAGTGAGCAGGCAACCAAAGCCACATATTGCCGTTGTGCCCTTGAGTAAGGCACTTAACCCCTAACCTGCTCCAGCACAGTTGACCCTTTCATCCTCTCGGGTGAGTGTGTGGTGTATGGAAGTATCCTTTTCTATTATGTCTTACCACTATTTCAATAATACTCTGCTTTGCTGTGTCAGTAAAACTGCTGTAATCACTTTAGGCTCATTGAGTAACTAACTTTCATTACACTGTCCCCGTATCACTGAATCTTAGCAGCCTACTCTGCCTGTTAGAACAAAACTGTGTAGAAGGAAAAAACTCAGCCATATGGAAATCAGGAAACTAATCAGGTGCTAGACTGAGATAACTCACTGTTGCAAAACTAATTGTCACTATTTAAAGGAGCAAAACCTTTTGCCATTGCGATGTGGGAGAATGTGGGCTCTATTTTGGCCTGACGCTAGGAGGCGCAAGTATCAAACACACGTTAGTTTGCAATTTTGTCAGGTAAAACCTGTCAACCAGGCAATTTCTGGCCTTAACGCCAGGTTCGACAGCCACCAATATATCATGAGTTAGAATATTATGAATATTATTATATGAAGTTAAGAGCATTATAAATCACAATCAGTAAAACAATGATCAAGCTATCTAACTACCAGATTTACATTAGTCATAAACATCAATGATCAGCTGATAGCCTACCCTCTTTTCCTGATCCCTCAAAACACACAACCTGTTTATTCATCGAAACCCAGCCCTTTTGCGCCACCGCCAGCTACTGCGCCCATAATTCCGGCTGTGAAAATAACAAAAATATTTCAGAAACCCCCCCCAACCTAGAACCTGTAATGCTCCTGCCAACGCCAAGGTTTGTTCAAATAAAGCCCTGTGTGTAGTACTCATTAACAGGATAAATTATACATGTAAATATGAGACAATGTCTAAGAATTTAGAACTATTGGTAAAACAATTAAGGTATTACAAGATTTACTTGGATTTCAAGCACCTTTCAATGGAACTGACAAACAATCTTCTAAATAACCTAAGATGTCTGAAATAAAACAAAGATGGATACAGATGAATATTTTCTTGCAGGCCAAAGGCAGTGAAAATTAACCAATATATAATTGTTTAATGCCAGTTGATTCTACTGGAGCTAGACATGTTACAGGTGCTTGTTTCAGAATGGCATTATTTTCTTAATTATTCTGTTGTCAGAGCTCCCATCCTACAGTCATTGGTTGTAAAGGGCAGACTGTAGCAGAACACAAATTAGAGGTCCATTTCTTATTGCTGGCTGCACTCTTCTTTGGGGACACTGTCAGTTAACTCCACACAAATAATGTCCCCACTCGGCTCCCTCTGTGTGACTGGGCTGTTGTGACAGGCCCGTCTGTAATATACTGAGTAATAACGACCTACAGCCCTAATCCTGCTAGTCCCCACTGTAACAACTGACAACTGTTGGCTAATCAAAAAACAATGAAGTGTGGGAGAGCAAACAAAACAAATAGCATTGAGACGCTGGAATGTAATTGAAATGTCCTTTGAGATCTTCTCCAAATGGGTTCTTCTGCTGTAATGAGGAGATAAGGGGGGGAATACCATCTGTTCTCTCTCTGCTGTGTGAATCCCCCCGCATCAACATTATTTGACCAATCAGCTAGTCCGAAACACCCTAACACAGGCTGGAGGCATGAAATTAACAGACCGGAGAAAGTGGTTGTGGTTCCTTTTCTTTTGCATTGTCCCTAAACGTGTTTTCTTTCGCCCGACAAAATAAGTCCTGTACAAGGTAGGGTCCAAAGCTGAAACAGCGTAAAAAAACAAAGAAACATACACTTAGTAGCTGACCAAAAGGCCGTGGTCAAAAAGGGAACACAAAACAACAAACGGCTTCCCTTGTCTTTAGACTATCATCTACATATCAATATTTACAGGGAGAACGCTTCCCTCTATCTATAGACTGCCTTGTTTAACATAGAGTCACGGTGCATCAGATGAAGAAGTGTTTTCTGAGGTAGGACAGTCCAACGTCCTCACAGGTCCCAATCCCCCCGAGCTCTTTTCCTGGCACACCTATATAGAGGGCGACACCAAGCCAATTAGTGGGCCCTGGTGTGTACTAATTGGCTTTACACTAAGGAGGGTGCTGTCGTGCCATCTTCCTTCGGCTGGTCACGAACCCTCACAATTATTACTATCAATAATTGCAATCAGTCATATATAAATGCCTGTACTTGAAGTCATATAAACATTGTTTCAGAATGAACATTTGAATCTTATTATAATGTGTCAAATTTTAGATGATTAACATGTGCCTCAAGAAGAATTCCTCATGTACAGTATATTCAAGGTATGGAGAGAAATTAAGATGCCATGAATGTACTATGCAGTACTGGTCCTGTGTAAGAAGCAGAGAAATTAGATACCTTTAGGTTGAGAGTTAGGATGAAAATATGCATGAATGTGTTTCTGTACAAAGTAGCATAACAAATGAAGGTGTGAGGGAGGAACCTAATGGTATGAGTGGGTGAGCATGGTATGGTGTCAAAAATTTGACCTGTCACATACAATATTACATTTCCGATCAAAACAGGGGGAAATAAAATGGTCTCCTGTAACAACCTGTGCTGGGAGGCAGATAACAGTGTAACATGATCAAAATAATGAGTTATTAGCTGTTATGTATGTAAGAAACATCCAGAGGAAATAGAAACTATAGCCTTGTGTTTAAAAGCACTCCTCGCTCTTGTTTGTCGGTAATGTTCCCCACCCACAGTCTGCAGATAAATAATTGTTTGCGGAGAGAGTGAGATTGCTTCTCTCTTATTTCATAAAGACCAAACAGACGAGATTCTGTATTACTCTTAAATAGGATTTGAATTTATTGCATGGACGTCCAAAATTAATCAGGCTGCTTGCTGCATGATGCATAAAAACAGGCTTTAACAAGGAATGGATGTCACGTTCTGACCTTTATTTCCTTTGTTTTGTCTTTATTTAGTATGATCAGGGCGTGAGTTGGGGTGGGCAGTCTATGTGTGTTTTTCTATGTTGGGGTTTTGAGTTCAGCCTAGTATGGTTCAGAGGCAGGTGTCGTTAGTTGTCTCTGATTGAGAATCATACTTAGGTAGCCTGGGTTTCACTTTTGAGTTGTGGGTGTTTGTTTTCCGTGTGTGTGTTTGTTGCCACACGATACTGTTTCGGTTTCGTTCATTGCA
Source organism: Oncorhynchus clarkii lewisi (assembly GCF_045791955.1). Taxonomy (NCBI): domain Eukaryota; kingdom Metazoa; phylum Chordata; class Actinopteri; order Salmoniformes; family Salmonidae; genus Oncorhynchus; species Oncorhynchus clarkii. The sequence goes on along the minus strand of NC_092149.1, from coordinate 41,357,731 downwards.
CGTTTATTGTTTTGTAGTGTTCAGTTTATGTTCTAAGATTTTACTCAGTTACAGTTCATATAAGGAAACCAGTCAATTGATATAAATTCAAATCTATGGATCTATGGATTTCACATGACTGGGAATACAGATATGCATCTGTTGGTCACAGATACCTTTAAAAAAAAAGGTAGGCATGTGGATGAGAAAACCAGTCAGTATCTGGTGTGACCACCATTTGCCCCATGCAGCGCGACACGTCTCCTTTGCATAGAGTTGATCAGGCTGTTGATTGTGGCCTGTGGAATGTTGTCCCGCTGCTCTTCAATGACTGTCCGAAGTTGCTGGATATTGGCGGGAACTGGAACACACTGTTGTACACATCGAGCCAGAGCATCATTTTCTGGGACATTTTCAGCTTCTAGGAATTGTGTACAAATCGTTGCGACATGGGTCCGTACATTATCATGCTGAAACATGAGGTGATAGCGGCAGATGAATGGCACGACAATGGGCCTCAAGCTAATATTTTCCGTCTCAAGCTAATATTTTTTTATGTTCAGAGCTTTCTCTGTGCACTACTGTATCAGTTCTGCCCCACATTTTGATGTAATTAAGATCTCGTCACGCTATCTCTCTGCATTGAAATTGCCATAAATAAAATGCAACTGTATTCGTTGTCTGTAACGTATGCCTGCCCATACTATAACCCCACTGGCCATCATGGGGCACTCTGTTCACAACGTTGACATCAGCAAACCGCAAGCCCACACGATGCCATCTGCCCGGCACAGTTGAAAACGGGCTTAATCTGTGAATAGCACACTTTCCAGCATGCCAGTGACCATCGAAGGTGAATATTTGCCCACTGAAGTCAATTACAATACCGAACTGCAGTCAGGTCAAGACCCTGGTGAGGACAACGAGTGCGCAGAAGGTTTCTGATAGTTTGTGCAAACCAACAGTTTCATCAGCTGTCTGGGTGACTGGTCTCAGACGATCCCGCAGGTGAAGAAGCCAGATGTGGAAGTCCTGGGCTGGCGTGGTTACATGTGGTCTGCGGTTGTGAGGATGGTTGGACTTACTGCCAAATTCTCTAAAACAACATTGGAGGTGGCTTATGGTAGAGAAATTAGCATTCAATTGTCTGGCTACAGCTCTGGTGGGCATTCTTGCAGTCAGTATGCCAATTGCACGCTCCCTCAACTTGAGAAATGTGAAATTGTGTTTGGTGACAAAACTGCACATTCTAGAGTGGCCTTTTATTGTCCCCAGCACAAGATGCACCTGTGTAATAATCATGCTGTTTAATCAGCTTCTTGATATGCCACACCTGTCAGGTGGATGAATTATCTTGGCAAAGAAGAAATGCTCACTGACAGGGATGTAACAAATTTGTGCACAACGTTTTAGAGAAATAAGCTTTTTGGAAAATTTCTGGGATCTTTTATATTTTCTCAGACGACCCCGCAGGTGAAGAAGTCAGATGTGGAAGTCCTGGGCTGGTGTGGTTACATGTGGTCTGCGGTTGTGAGGAAAATTTCATGAAACGTAGGAGCAACACTTTACATGTTGCATTTATATTTTTCATCAGTATACAATTAGTCCCCTATCTGTGACTGAGATGTAAAAAAAAAACAAGACGTTAAAATGCAAAATCCAATTAACCCAATGAAAACAATGTAACAATGAGGTGATGAGCGAGATTTGGTTCATTTCAAGCAACATAAACTATTTTTTAATAAATTGACACCCTCATTCTCCCTTGGAAGCCCAATGTGTAGATTTAACATGGTTCTTTATGGGAAAGGATATAAAGCAGTTATCTAAAATGTATAAAGACAATATATTGAAGCCATTCTAAAACAACTATAATAAATATGACTGTTTTATGCTGATGAGTTAGATTGGTTAGAGTAATGACCAGAGTAATCACAAGTCTCTAGTAATGACCCTATAACACTTCAGACCTTGTTCTCTGTGGATCTTCATTATCCTGCATCAAGCTGTCAACATCAGCTCAATATACCTTTTGAATTAACATAATGTATAGCATCAATCAATGCCTATGATTTATGGGGTGGATTGAAATGCATAGTGCATATTTTAGTATCCACAAGCTTGACAAACTTAAATGGACAGTTTGTAAAGGTTTCAGTCACTGTATAGAGAGAAATCAACTATTCTTGTTTCTCTGCTGCAACAGCTAAAAGCTGTTGACTGGCCAGTAGGGTTGAAAAGGGTAGTAGTGCATATGTGGCATTGCATGTCCAGCTATTGCTGGACATGGATCTGTTGTGACAACCAACAGAGGGCTAATTCTCCAGAGACACCTCAAACTGGCAGCCATGCAGCCAACACCTAGCTGTTTGAACCTCAGCATTTGTTTACTAAGCCACCACAGTCCTCCTCAAATTAAGCACAATCTGCAAACACAGATGTTGGCTTTGCACAATGCAAGTAATGGAAAATGTCCCCAAAATAATCTGGATTTCTTTGACCTTTGAAAGGTATTAAACATAGCAACACTTCTTAGAAACCAATATACAGGTAGGCAAAGAAAGCTGAATGTACTGTGCATAATGTACTGTTATTTCATATACAATGCAGTTCCTAACAGAACAGATGTTCATAATACCACCTAACTTATATAAAGTATGGCCGTCTACTTCAAGACAAGGTAAGGAGGACATTAAAACCAATTGGAATGCAGGCATTCTATTAGCATCCCATTGTATCTAGAGGGTGCAGTGCTTCATTTCTTATTACATCATCCTAAACTCGCATTTGCCTCAGATAGATGGCTATACTGTATGAAGGTAATTGAGACAATACCAACATGAACGTCATCCCCACCCTACCCCTCCACCTCAAACAAAACCAATAAACAAACCAAAACCATCCCTGTCTGTTGCTACGTGTATGATATGTTTAGGGGTGGTTAATGCATCCCAAGGTTTCCATTGGGTAGATGAGTGATGACTGCAATCAGACTGGCTGTAGCGACTAATCATGACGGATTCTCCTCTGGGGTGTGCACAGCGAACAATACTCAGCTCACTGTTTAGGCCAACCAGACAACGGTAAGTTCCCTTTTCCTAAAAGAGTGACATATTACAGTTTTCAGATGACAAAAAAGGGACAAAAACCGCCCAATCTTGTGGCAGAGGGATAAAATGACAGCGGATTAGAGAAAAGCATCTTATTCTCCTGAAGGCACTCAGCTCACACAGTTACAATTATTTCACTCATGCAAAACATTTTCACAAGCTGTCTGTAGCTGCTTTCGAGCTACTTTCTTCTACCTAGCTTCCAAAAATAGTATTCTCTGACCTTTATTTTTGATTGACTCTGCCCTAGCTTAGCCTTTTGCTCTTTGCTTTCCTGCTTCATCCAACCCAGACAGGAAGATCACGTCAGTGACTCAACACACTCAAGTGACACACCCCTCCTAGGGACAGCATGGAAGAGCACCAGTAAGCCAGTGACTCAGCCCCTGGAATAGGCAGAGAATCCCAGTGGAGAGAGGCTTTATTACTGCCACTTTTAGTGAGTTTGGTACACATCCGGTGGATAGAGAGCCATTTATTATGTTCAACATAGGAGGTTCAAGCACAGGAAGCAGCTCTTTCAGTAGTTTAGTTGGAATAGGGTCCAGTATGCAGCTTGAAGGTTTAGAGGCCATGATTATTTTCATCATTGTGTCAAGAGATATAGTACTAAAACACTTGAGTGTCTCTCTTGATCCTAGGTCCTGGCAGAGTTGTGCAGACTCAGGAATACGTAGATTTAAGAGGAGTCCGTAATTTGCTTTCTAATGATCATGATCTTTTCCTCAAAGAAGTTCATGAATTTATTACTGCTGAAGTGAAAGCCATCCTCTCTTGGGGAATGCTGCTTTTTAGTTAGCTTTGCGACAGTATCAAAAATAAATTTCTTATTTATCTTATATTCCTCAATTAAATTGGAAAAATAGGATGATCGAGCAGCAGTCAGGGTTCTTCGATACTGTCTTTCCAAGCTAGTCGGAAGACTTCCAGTTTGGTGTGGTGCCATTTCCGTTCCAATTTTCTGGAAGCTTGCTTCAGAGCTCGGGTATTTTCTGTATACCAGGGAGCTAATTTCTTGTGACAAATGTTTTTAGTTTTTAGGGGTGCAACTGCATCTAGGGTATTGCGCAAGGTTAAATAGATGTTTGTCTTCTGACATCATAGGGTAGGCAGAGGGAGTCTGGAAGGGCATCAAGGAATCTTTGGGTTGTCTGAGAATTTCTAGCACAACTTTTGATGAACCTTGTTTGGGGTCTGAGCAGATTATTTGTTGCGATAGCAAACGTATTAAAATGGTGGTCCGATAGTCCAGGATTATGAGGAAAAACATTAAGATCCACAACATTTATTCCATGGGACAAAACTAGGTCCAGAGTATGACTGTCGCAGTGAGTAGAACCAGAGACAAGTTGGACAAAACCCACTGAGTCGATGATGGCCCCGAAAGACTTTTGGAGTGGGTCTGTGGACTTATCCATGTGAATATTAAAATCACCAAAATTAGAATATTATCTGCTATGACTACAAGGTCCGATAGGAATTCAGGCAACACAGTGAGGAACGCTGTATATGGCCCAGGAGGCCTGTAAACAGTAGCTATAAAAAGTGATTGAGTAGGCTGCATAGATTTCATGACTAGAAGCTCAAAATACGAAAACGTCATTTTTTTGGGGGAAATTGAATTTTGCTATCGTTAATGTTAGCAACACCTCCGCCTTTGCAGGATGCACGGGGGATATGGTCACTAGTGTATTCAGGAGGCAAGGCCTCATTTAAAACAGTAAATTCATCAGGCTTAAGCCATGATTCAGTCAGGACAATCACATCAAGAATATGATCAGTGATTAGTTCATTGACTATAACTGCCTTGGAAGTGAGGGATCTAACATTAAGTAGCTCTATTTTGAGATGTGAGGTATCACGATCTCTTTCAATAATGGCAGGAATGGAGGAGGTCATTATTCTAGTGAGATTGCTAAGGCAAACACCGCCATGTTTAGTTTTGCCCAACCTAGGTCACAGACATGGTCTCAATGAGGAGAGTGGGGACATTGGCTGATGTCACAGCCAATGTCAATATGGGGAACTGAGTATCCAATGATGGAATGTTATAAACTGACTTACATGGGCTTTGGTTGCTATCATGCATCAGCTCAAGCCCTCTACATGATTTTAAAACCGAGGGGCTATTCAAGTTTATGGCATTCACATTTGAAATTAAAGTACAGGCGGAGATACAGCCCGGCAGGATTTCTTTAGCCTCCTGAGGTTGAAGAGGTGCTGTTGCGCCTTCTACACCACACTGGCTGTGTGAAGGGACAATTTAAGGTTGACACACCTGACTCGTATCTAGAGTCTTTGATGAGATATATGGTTAGAATTTAAATCTTGTAAACTAAGCAGTGCTACAGATCCTCAATAGGTGTGTTATGTGGGAGTGATGGAGACTCCAGAAAGGTTAAGCAAGAACAGTTAGTGACAGTGTTACAGATACATTCTGAAAGTTCTCTCTGATACTTCACTTCAGAGTGAGCTTAAAGGCTAATGCAACCGAATGCAACTTGGTTTCTTGGGTTTCAATCAATTGTTCCTTGACAGTCAATTATTTTACATTCAGCAGCCCTACACCTCTGAGGTTAGAACCTAGGTGGAAGACAAGAGGCTGTCTGAACTAATGCATTCAGTTGGGTGACCCTTTGGTTCAGGAAAGGAAAAGTCGAGAGAGGGGTTTAGTTTTCAATTGATTAACTTTGCAGCTATACATCTGGCTGTTATATAGTATGTTATCATACCCACCTTAAATATTTGATTAGACCTCTGCTACCCCCAGCCTTCATTAACTGCATTACCGCTATGGCCCGGTGAGGTAATTTCATTGTGGTGAAGGCCTAGGGAGTTCACTGATGGAAGGCTAAAGGCCACAGGGAGAAGGGGATATATTGGGCTCCCGAGTGGCGCAGCGGTCTAAGGCATTGCATCTCAGTGCTAGAGGTGACACTACAGACCCTGGTTCGATCCTGGGCTGTATCAGAACCAGATGTGATAGGGCGGTGCACAATTGGCCCAGCATCACCCAGGTTAGGGGAGGGATTGGTCTGAGTAGCCCGTCATTGCTGTGGAATGTAGCATTTACTGTAAGGGTCAAGGACAAACTTAGTTATACAAATAAAAATAGAAAACTTAGAAATTAATATGTCTTATTCTGATAAAATGAGTAACAGGGTTGTGTTGGTTAGAGTGATACACTCAATCAAGACTGAAAATATTGGAAAAATATGAAAAATAGAAGAGAGGACTTACCTTTGGTCTACCCATGGTGTTAGCAAATGGTTTGAGGATGTCATTTCATGTGTCATGTGTCTCATTGTTTTTTCTCTTGCTCTGCCAGGCTAAATAGGTTTAGGGACACAACTTCAGTGCATAATTGATATCATTAAACAAATTCTTTGAACAACTACAAGAGACATAAATCAACAAAATCATACCAACATTTTTTGGATTTGAACTGTTATATTTGATGTGCAAGTTGGTCATCAAGAAGGTGGGACAATAGAAAAATGCCATTTTAGGGGAACCATTTTTTGTCTACAACTATATTTACATTTTGTCACAGGACAAGTATAATATACACAACAAGTGCATGTTTTAGTATTTTGGGCATGGATTATTTGAAATTTCATGGGTGGGACAGAAAATGTCCTCCAATTCTGGAATGACCAATGGGAGTAAAAAGTACATATTTCCTTTATGAATGTAGTGGAGTATAAGTTTAAAAAAATATATATATATCAATATTAAATGTTATTGCTGTCATAAGTGCCTCGAAGAAATTGTTGTAGAAACCAAGCCATTAATTTTTTTGAAAACTGGGTGGACCTGAAAAGAATATGTAATGTTTTACTGCATTATTTTCATTTTAGCAACCAGCCTAATAGACATTAGCCATTAGGGTAGGCTATCATGCAGGATGTCGTCTCGATGCCCATTAACTTGCGCATTAGGCTAATGTCAATTACAAAATTAGAGAGCAATTTAAGAGCAAAGCACGCACACCTACCCTTGTCTTGCTTCGCACCAGTGTGTCCTCGCCAAGGGAAGTAGATTGCACTTGCCCCCGCCGTCACCACCCCGTTGCATTGCGCGTACCTCGTACAGGGATAGGATCGGATACCTGTCTTTCAGAACATCTTTCCATACCTTCGCCAGAGCCTGAGATGTCAGTGATCACAATTGAATGAGGTCTGATCAGTGCTTTCACACGTCCCTCGTCTGCTCTCGTGCGCTCAACAAAATCTGTATTTGGGGAGTCTGCAAGCATCTGCACTACAGGAAAGGAAAAGGCATCACTGACCTTGAATATAACAAAGTTTTATCTACTAGGCTAATATTGCACCTGAATATGATGGAGTTTCCTACCCTGTCTGCGGCTGATTTAGCCAACCTGTATTCTGTGATCCCTTTCAATGCCACATTGCCTGAGGATTCTACAGGGCTGCCATCAAGAGGCAATGACACCGAGAAGGGTTCTTCGAAGGACACCACAAGTATTATAATCGCAGTATCTATAACTGCTCTCTACTCTATTATATGCATTGTTGGACTGCTTGGAAACATCCTCGTTATGTATGGAGTGGTGAGGTAAGAAAGCCTATCTACTGTAGCTCTTTTGGTGACCCTAATGGAAATAACTAATACAAGCACTCTTATGTCCATTTTCTACTGTGAAGTGATTGCATTTTAATGTTGAATATCACCACAAGTGAACTGATATAGTTTATTATATAATCAGAGGCATTTGCATCCTCCAGCTAACTCACATTATTTCGGATAGGCTATGTAGTGCCACAGGTGCATAGTGAGAAAAGGAGACAACAAACCCACCCCACTCATGCCCTACCATCCACCAAGCTCTAGCATGAAGCAGTTAAATTGCAGTAGTGGAAAAAGTACTCAATTGTCATATTTGAATAAAGTAAAGATACCTTAATTGAAAATGACTTAAGTGAAAGTGAAAGTACCCAGTAATACTACTTAAGTAAAAGTCTAAAAGTATCATTTTTTTATTTACTTAAAGTACAGTGGTGGAAAAAGTACTGAATTGTCATACTGGTTAATAAGTAGCAAGTACAAATAAATGTGGTACATCAAATTCCTTATATTAAGCAAACCAGATGCAACAATTCACTTATTTACATTTATGGACAGCCAGGGGCACACTCAGACATAATTTACAGCGCCCCTCTGTCTCAGTATGTGTAGCTTATACACTGCTCAAAATAATAAAGGGAACACTTAAACAACACAATGTAAATCCAAGTCAATCACACTTCTGTGAAATCAAACTGTCCACTTAGGAAGCAACACTGATTGACAATAAATTGCACATGCTGTTGTGCAAATGGAATAGACAACAGGTGGAAATTATAGGCAATTAGCAAGACACCCCCAATAAAGGAGTGGTTCTGCAGGTGGTGACCACAGACCACTTCTCAGTTCCTATGCTTCCTGGCTGATGTTTTGGTCACTTTTGAATGCTGGCGGTGCTTTCACTCTAGTGGTAGCATGAGACGGAGTCTACAACCCACACAAGTGGCTCAGGTAGTGCAGCTCATCCAGGATTGCACATCAATGCGAGCTGTGGCAAGAAGGTTTGCTGTGTCTGTCAGCGTAGTGTCCAGAGCATGGAGGCGCTACCAGGAGACGGGCCAGTACATCAGGAGATGTGGCGGAGGCCGTAGGAGGCCAACAACCCAGCAGCAGGACCGCTACCTCCGCCTTTGTGCAAGGATGAGCAGGAGGAGCACTGCCAGAGCCCTGCAAAAGACCTCCAGCAGGTCACAAATGTGCATGTGTCTGCTCAAACGGTCAGAAACAGACTCCATGAGGGTGGTATGAGGGTCCGACGTCCACAGGTGGGGGTTGTGCTTACAGCCCAACACCGTGTAGGACGTTTTTCATTTGCCAGAGAACACCAAGATTGGCAAATTCGCCACTGGCGCCCTGTGCTCTTCACAGATGAAAGCGGGTTCACACTGAGCACATGTGACAGACATGACAGTCTGGAGACGCCGTGGAGAACGTTCTGCTGCCTGCAACATCCTCCAGCATAACCGGTTTGGCAGTGGGTCAGACATGGTCTGGGGTGGCATTTCTTTGGGGGCCGCATACCTCCATGTGCTCGCCAGAGGTAGCCTGACTGCCATTAGGTACCGAGATGAGATCCTCAGACCTCTTGTGAGACCATATGCTGGTGCGGTTGGCCCTGGGTTCCTCCTAATGCAAGACAATGCTAGACCTCATGTGGCTGGAGTGTGTCAGCAGGTCTTGCAAGAGGAAGGCATTGATGCTATGGACTGGCCCTCCCGTTCCCCAGACCTGAATCCAATTGAGCACATCTGGGACATCATGTCTCGCTCCATCCACCAACGCCACGTTGCACCACAGACTGTCCAGTAGTTGGTGGATGCTTTAGTCCAGGTTTGGGAGGAGATCCCTCAGGAGATCATCCACCACCTCATCAGGAGCATGCCCAGGCGTTGTAGGGAGGTCATACAGGCACGTGGAGGCCACACACACACTACTGAGCCTCATTTTGACTTGTTTTAAGGACATTACATCAAGTTGGATCAGCCTGTAGTGTGGTTTTCTACTTTAATTTTGAGTGTGACTCCAAATCCAGACCTCAATGGGTTGATAAATTTGATTTCCATTGATAATTTTTGTGATTTTGTTGTTAGCACATTCAACTATGCAAAGAAAAAAGTATTTAATAAGAATATTTAATTCATTCAGATCTAGGATGTGTTATTTTAGTGTTCCCTTTATTTTTTTGAGCAGTGTATATCAGATGCTGTCTGGTCAGAAAGCATCTGACATTGTTGCTGCCCGTAATATTGACTGCAATGGAAGGCAGCAAGCATTTGGCCTAACTTGATAAAAAAAATATATATAAAAAAATAGCAACTCAGCATTGAGCTAAACAGAGTAACCTCAGTTGTGAATTGTCCTGGCGCACCAAATAAAAGTGTAAGGGGAGCCAGTTTGGATTTGGCTTCAGACCAATCATCAGAGTACGCAGCTGAACACTGTATGCTGGCAACACTCAGTTTGTTATTTTAACTAAAACATAACCTGTAATGAACACGATGGGAGACAGAGAGCTGGTTTCAATCGCAGGTCGCAGTAGGTGTTTATTTGTCAGGGACCACAGGAGGAGGCAGGTAGTTGGGTCCAGGGGCAGGCAAAAGGTCATACACATGTGGTCCAAAAAGGCAACAGTACAGGCAGGGAAAAGGCTAGTAACGTAGGTAAATGCTTGAGCTTATCGGTAGGTAGTTGGTGAGGGCTCTTTGCCAATGCACAGACGGGACAGGAATCCAGACACAGGAGGCAGGTGGTTAGTCCAAGATGTTTATTAACTTCTTGACGCTACCAATCCCTGTAGCGGGATAATTTCCGTCTGCAACCGCTGAATAGCATAGCGCAACAGTCAAATAATATTACTAGAAAATATTCATATTCATGAAATCACAAGTGCAATATTTTGAAACACAGCTTAGCCTTTTGTTAACCACCCTGTTGTCTCAGATTTTGAAATTATGCTTTACAGCGAAAGCAGTCCAAGCGTTTGTGTAAGTTTATCAATAGCCTAAGCATAGCATTATGTACACTTAGCATCAGGAAGCTTGGTCACGAAAATCAGAAAAGCAATCAAATTAACCGTTTACCTTTGATGACCTTAGGATGTTTTCACCCACGAGACTCCCAGTTACACAGCAAATGTTCCTTTTGTTCCATAAAGATTATTTTATACCCAAAATACCGACGTTTGTTGTGTTATGTTCAGAAATCCACAGGAAAGAGCGGTCACGACAACGCAGACGGAAATTCCAAATAGTCTTCATAATGTCCACAGAAACATGTCAAACGTTTTTTATAATCATTCCTCAGGTAGTTTTTAAAATATATATTTGATAATATATCAACCGAGTGTGTAGCTTTTTCCATAACAGCGGGAGGAACAATGGCCGGTTTACTCAATTGCGCACCAACTCACTCTGAGAGCCCCCACCTCTCCACTTACGCAATGTGATCCTTCACACTCATTTTTCAAAATAAAAGCCTGAAACTATGTCTAAAGACTGTTGACACCTTAGGGAAGCCACAGAAAAAGGAATCTGGTTGATATCCCTTTAAATGGAGGACAGGCACGCATAGGAACACAGACATTTCAAAAGAATAATCCTGATTGGATTATCCTCAGGCTTTCGCCTGCAATATCAGTTCTGTTATACCCACAGACAATATTTTTACAGTTTTGGAAACTTTAGAGTGTTATCATAATCTGTCAATTATATGCATATTCTAGCAACTGGTCATGAGAAACATAACATAAAAATAGTGCCCCCTTGCTTCAAGAGGTTAACAATCCAAAAGGGATAGGTAAGAAGATGGGAGTCCAGAAAAACAGGCAAAGGTCAAAACTGGGAGGACCAGTAAAGAGAATAGAACAGCAGGAGCACAGGAAAAACATGCTGGTTGACTTGAACATACAAGATGAATTGGCACAGAGAGACGAATAAATACACTGTGGAAAATAAGTGACACCTGGAGGGGGTGGAGACAATCAAAAGGACAGGTGAAACAGATCAGGGTGTGATGGAACTTGCGTGTCAGTAGCTCTGTAGTCTGGGTGATCCCAGGATGGCTAGAACTCAGCGAGGTATGGCACTATTGCATTTAGTTGGGGTCTGACGGACGCCGGAATGTAGGTCTTGCCTGCAGGGGTGTCGGGAGGTGCTGGGTCGTGGCGTAGGGCCTCTTGGACGGCTGATTGGATTTCCCACTGTATGGGTCCCACAAGACCGAGGCAGGATGGGCTTGGGAGCTGGGTTAGAGGAAGGGGAGTCAAATAGACGGGATAAGGAATCAGCCTTCACATTGTTTTTTGCCAGGCAGATTGGTGAAGTTGAAATTGGGTGAAGAAGACTGCCCAGCGTGCCTGTCTGGGGTTGAGCCTCTTAGCACTTAAGTACTCCAAATTGCATTGGTCGGTAAGGACAAGGAATGGGTGATGAGCTCCCTCTAACTAGTGGTGACACTCTTCAATAGCCAGCTTAATGGCAAGGAACTCTCGGTTCCCGACATCATAGTTCCTCTCAGTGGGTGACAGTTTCTTGGAAAAGAGCCACATCGGTGTAATTTGGGAGGTGTACCTACCCGCTGAGAGAGAAGCGCTCCGAGGCCGACTTCAGATGCATCAACCTCCAGAACAAAATGAAGGGTAGGATCTGGCTGCCTAAGGATGGGTGCAGAGGTGAAGAGGCGTTTCAAGGTCTCAAATGCCGTAAGGGCGGTGTCGGTCCATTGGAGGTTATGGGTGAGAGCTGAGAGAGGAGCGGTTGTGCTGCTGCAGTTTCGGATGAACCGGCAGTAGTTGGAAAATCATAGGAAACGTTGTAGTTCCTTTACGGTGGTGGGTTTGGGCCAGTTAAGCACGGCCGTGACTTTGCCTTCGTCCATGTTGACCCCTCCTAGGAAGGTTACCGTAGTAACGTGAAATGCGCTCTTCTTAGCATTGACATAAAGATGATGGTCCTGTAGCCGTTGGAGGACCTGTTGCACATGCTGTATGTGTTCTGCAATCGAGTGAGAGTAGATCAAGATGTCGCCAATGTACACGATGAGGAACTGGTTGATCAAGTCCTGGAAAACTTAATTCATGAAGGACTGGAAGACTGCGGGATCATTGGTGAGACCGTAGGCCATAACCAGGTATTCGTAGTGACCCCTAGAGGTGATGAATGTCATCTTCCACTCATCCCCACTTCTGATATGGACCAGGTTGTAAGCACTACGTAGGTCCAGTTTGGAGTAGATGGTAGCCTGTCCAACTTGTTTTAGTGGGGCTGAAATCAGAGGGAAGCGATTCTTGATGGTAATTTCATTGAGGGGTTGGTAATCTGTGCAGGGACTGGATGCAGTGGATGGACGGATGAATCCCATGTTGAGGGCCTCTTCTATATAGGTGTCCATTGCCTCATTCTCTGGGATGGACAAGGGGTTGATCTGACCCTTAGGGAGCGATGCCCCAGGAAGGAGGTTGATTGTGCAGTCCTCCGGGCAAGGAGGGGGCAGAATGGATGACTTTCTTGCTGAAGACACTCAGGAACTGGGCATATACAGGTGGGATGTGGGTTGGAATGGCAGACTCCAATCCTTCTATAGAGATGGCTCGACAGGTTAGATTGAAGCAGTTCTTAAACAGGTGGGAGACCATGACAGCAGTTCCACTTGCCACCAGGAGATGACAGGGTTGTGAAGGCTTAGCAAGGGGTGACCGAGGATGAGGGGGTTCTTTAGGTGAAGACAACACCACTAACTGAATGACCTCAGAGTGAAGGAGGCCAATCTGAAGTGTGATAGTGTCGGTCATGCGAGTCACAAGACCAGTTCTGAGAGGTTGTCCGTCCAGCGCATTAATCCTAAAGGGAGGATTAACAGGGATTAGTTTGACTCTTAACTGTTGTGCCAATTGTTTGTCAATAAAATGACCTGCAGCCCCCCCGAGTCCACTAGTCCCTCCACAAACTGAGTGACCCCATTAGCAGAAAGAAGAGCAGGGATAGCAAACTGCCTTTTGGTAATATTCAAAAACGTAGAGGTGCTTACCTGTGCGGAAGTGGAGTGGTTGTGGGCGAACCGGACAGCTATTGAGTACATGGTTATTCTCTCCACAATAGAGACACAGGTATTCACATAACCTCCAATGTCTTGCATGGGTTTGGGGCTTTTAGACCATGGTGGACGAGAGAAGGGAGTAGAAGACTCGCAGGCCATGGATGACTGTATATGTCTGCGGTCCACCAGTAGGTTGCCAATGGATTTGGACATCCGGATGTATTGGTTTAGGTCCATTAAATCTCCTCTGCAGGCCAGTTCGGTCTGTGACTACCGATTAAGAGTTCTCCGGTAGACTGTAAGGAGAGCTGGTTCATTCCATCCAGTGCTGGCAGCCATGGTGCGGAACGCAAGGGCATACTCAGTGATGGAGCGACGGCCCTGTCGCAGCTCACATAACAGGTCCCCGATGTGACGACCTGAAACTGAATGGTCGAACACCAAGAGAGCGTGGAAACGTGATTCAGACAGATCAGAACTTTGAGCGGCCCACAGGGCTGCGACCCAATCCAGAGCTTTGCCTGTGAGTAGGGAGATGACGAAGTCCACCCTGTCTTTGTCAGAGGTGGAGTCAGCGGGGTGATGGCGGATGTACAGGTTACATTGCATGAGAAATCCTTGACATTTCCTTAGGGAGCTGACGTATTTATAAGGCATGGATATGGGGAGATGAACGAGAGGAGGCTGTGGCACCTGATATTGATGAGGCAGGAATGGACTGGCGAAGGAGGTTGCAGAGTTCATCGATTCGTTCCTCCTGTCAGCTGCAGCGCCGCTGAATCCATCTGTCGTTTTTGGGTGAGGTATTCTGTAATGAACAATATGGGAGATAGAGAGCTGGTTTCAAGCCCAGGGCGCAGCAGGGGTTTATTTGTCAAGGACCACGGGAGGAGGCAGGTAGCTGGGTCCAGGGGCAGGCAGAAGGTCATACACAGGGAGTCCAAAAAGGCAACAGTACAGGCAGGGAAAAGGCTAGTAACGTCGTCCGGGAAATCAGGCAATAGGTTGATAACAGGAAATCCGATAGGCTAAAGAACAGACAGGGAATAGGCGTCATTAGTGAGGCATGCAAAAAAAAAAAAAATAAATAAATAAATAAATAAATAAAAACATACACGGGAGGGGGAACCCAGCACTCCGAATAGTAGTTTGTCACAAAACAAACAATACCTCACAATGATGGGGTGCAAAGAACTGAAATAAGTAGTGTGTGATAATGACATACAGGTGTTTGAACAGGTGATCAGAATTCAGGTGATTGGAATCTGGAGAGGGGGATCTATGTGTTTGAGAGTGTGAGCTGGAAAGTGGGCTGGAAAGTGAGCTGCGTTCGGGGGATCTACGTGTTTGAGAGTGTGAGTTGGAAGCAGAAGTTACATAACCAATCTTTGTTAAACATAAATACCAAACTTGTTTTTGCATGGATTCTGTGAAGCGTTTAGATTTTAACAGCTAGGACTGTTATTTCTTGTCTCAGAATCCTGCTTAACTGACAGGTTAAAGTCTGCTTGAAAGAGCTAACCTAACTAATTGCTTGAAATGTGAGAGTGGGAGGATATCCTTGTCTTTCTCACTAGCCGTGAGAAATGTGACTGTTCCTGTTGCAAAAACAATGTCCTATCCCGGAGCTGGAGTAAATGACATTACTAAGCTGCTCCTGAATGTACTACGCCAGGACATGGACATCGATTCTATCGAAGTCCATGTGGGTTCTAACGTATAAAAGGCAGCTCTGAACAGTTGAATTTGGATTTCAAAGAGCTGATTGACTTTCTGCTAGACACTAATAAAAGATCCATCATATCTGGCCCTGTGCCCTCTGAATTGTGGTATTGAAGGGTTTAGCAGGATTCTTTCTCTTCACAACTGGCTATGTGATTATTGCAGCTCATCAATGGGTGTAACTTTTGTTGACAATTTCGATACCTTTTGGAAACAAAACATGTTTTACAAGGAGGATGGGATCCACCCAAATAATTTGGGTTCCTGGGTCCGTTCACAGCATTATAAGCCTGTGTTGAGACAATGACTTGATAGCTCAGTTAATCCATACCATTGTGTTGCTGAGTCATCATAATGCTTTAGCAAATGTACATTATACCAGGGGCATTGATAGACACAATCAAAGTAACCTAATTTATGTCCCTCTAACTGCCCTGAATGCCTTTGCTGATCCTATATCTATTGTATGCAGCAATCATGTGCATATGAACCAGATTTATGCTATTAGCACTGAGGCAGTGTGCCCTAGTAGGAAGTCCACTGTGTGCAGCTCACCCTCCACTAACATAAATAACATGAGAATAACTACTTCTGCTAAGCTTCCCTGTGCTCTAAATGGCCCACGCTAACATATGTAGCTTAAGAAACCAGGTTCATGAAATTAATAACTTGCTAGTAACAGATGACATTCATATTCTGACTTATCTCTGAAACTCACTTCGACAATACCTTGATAAAATGGTAGCAATTCAAGTTTCTAACATTTACAGAAAAGACAAATGCCAGGTGTTGCTGTTTATATTCAGAACCACATTCCTGTAAAGATTAGAGGGGATCTCATGTTAAATACTGTTGAAGTAATATGGCTACAGGTTCATCTGCCTCACCTAAAGCACATTCTGGTGGGAAGCTGCTATAGATCACCAAGTGTTAGTATCTGGATAGCATGTGTGAAATGCTTGATAATGTATGTAATATCTGTCACGCCTGCTCCCTCTCCCCTCGAGCGCCAGGCTCCCAAGCAATGCGCACTCCTGACACCATCATTACCACACCAGCCACCCCCCCCCCCCCCCCATCACGCGCATCAGCGATTATTGGACTCACCTGGACTCAATCATCTCTGTCATTACCTTCGCTATATCTCTGTGGTTCCCTGCTCTGTTTCCTGTTTCTGCATTAATGTTCTTATGTCTTTGTATACCTGTGTACTGACGCTGGTCCTGTTACCTGTATGTTCCCCATTACATTTTAAACTCCCGGACCTGCTTCTCATCTCCAGCATCGGTCCTTACATTATCAACAGAGAGGTATACTTTCTGGGTGATTTAAATATTAAAAGACTTTCATCAAACGGCCTCTCAAGAAAAAGCTGAAAACTGTAAGTAGTGCCTGCAATCTGGTTCAGGCTATCAGTCAATCTACCAGGGTCGTTAAAAATAGCACAGGAATGAAATCATCAACATGTATTGATCACATCTTTACTAATTCTGTAGAAATGTGCTTGAAAGCAGTATCCAGATCCATTGGATGTAGTGATCACAATATAATAGACATATTTAGGAAAACCAAAGTTCAAAAGGTTGGGTCTAATATAGTGTATAATAAAAAAAATCTAAATTCAACCTTTATTTAACTAGACAAGTCAGTTAAGAATAAATTCTTATTTACAATGATGGCCTACTCCTGCCAAACCCAGACAACGCTGGGACAATTTATGCCACCCAATCACTGCTGGATGTGACGCAGCCTGGATTTGAACCAGGGACTGCAGGGACTCGAGACCCCAAAAAGTTGTTGATGTAAAGCATATTTGTTGGTCCATGGTGTGAGATGAGGACCAAACCGAAGTGGCACTTGACACATTTATGAAATTGCTTATCCCAGTTACTAATAAGCATGCACCCATTTAAGAAAATGACTGTAAAACTGTTACATCCCCATGGATTGATGAGGAATTTAGAAATGGTGAGGGATGAGGCAAAAGGAATGGCAAATAAGTCTGGCTGCACAACTGGTTGGCAAACGTACTGCAAATTGAGAAATCATGTGACTAAACTGAATAAAAAGAAGAAACTACACCATGAAACAAAGACAAATGACATAAAGCATGATAGTAAAAAGCTTTGGAGCACCTTCAATGACATTTTGGGGAAAAAGGTACACTCCATCATTCATTGAATCAGATGGCTCATTCGTCACAAAAGCCACTGCCAACTACTGTAATGATTTTTTTCATTTGCAAGATTAGCAAACTTAGGCGTGACATGCCAGCATGTCAATACACATCCAAGTATATCTGACCAAATTATGAAAGACAAGCATTGTCATTTTGAATTCCGTAAAAGTGCGTGTGGTAAAGGTAGAAAAATTATGGTTGTCTATCAACCATGACAAGCCACTGACAACTTGGATGGAAAATTACTGAGGATAATAGAGGACAATATTGCCACTCCTATTTGCCATATCTTCAATTTAAGCCTACCAGAAAGAAAGTGTGTGCCCTCAGGCCTGGAGGGAAGCAAAAGTTATTCTGCTACGTAAGAATAGTAAAGCCCCCTTTCCTGGCCCAAATAGCTGACCAATCAGCCTTTTACCAACCCTTAGTAAACTTTTGGGAAAAAATGTGTTTGACCAGATACACTGACATTTAAAAGTACAGCACGTACGGCAGTTTTATTGTTCTTTGAACTCACAACGAAACAAGAGAGTGCTCTATTATCCAATATCTGGATCAATTGTGCTATTTTGTTCGTTTTTTTGTTTTGTGTAACTTATTTCTTAACATACTGTGTACATAATGTTGCTGCTACCGCCTCTTATGATTGAAAATAACTTCTGGACATCAGAACAGCAATTACTCACCGCGGACAGGAAGACACTTTTTCCTTTAACGAGTCCGACAAGAAGAATATCCTGCTTTCACGGGAACAGGCCCAGAGCCTCGCCTTTTGAATTAAGAAAAGGCACAGGAAAAGGTGCTGCAGATCAGGCAGCCTTCTGAGAATCCGTAGGCGAACGAGAACTCCCACTGCCATCCGTTCTTCTTGCTAACGTGCAATCATTGGAAAATAAAATTGATGATCTATGATTAAGATTATCCTACAAACGGGACATTAAGACATAGCTGAATGACAATACGGACAATATAGAGCTAGCGGGATTTTCCATGCACTGGCAGAACAGAGACGCTACCTCTGGTAAGACGATATTTGTCTATTTGTCAATAACAGCTGGTGCTCAATGTCTAATATTAAAGAAGTCTTGAGGTATTGCTCACCTGAGGTAGAGTACCTTAAGATAAGCTGTAGACCACACTATCTACCAAGAGAGTTCTCATCTATATTATTCATAGCAGTCTATTTACCACCACAGAGCGAAGCTGGCACTAAGACTGCTCTCAACCAACTCTATAAGGCCATAAGCACAGAAGAAAATGCTCACCCAGAAGTGGCGCTCCTAGCGGCCGGGGACTTTAATGCAGTCAAACATAAATCAGTTTTACCTCATTTTACCAGCATGTCACTTGCAACCAGAGAAAAAAATCCTAGATGACCTTTACTTCACACACAGAGATGCATACAAAGCTCTCCCCGGCTCTCCATTTGTCAAATATGACCATAATTCTGTCCTCCTGATTCCTGCTTACAAGCAAGAACTAAAGCAGGAGGTACCCGTGACTCGCTCAATACGGAAGTGGTAAGATGACGCAGATGCTACACTACAGGACTGTTTTGCTAGCACAGACTGGAATGTGTTCCGGGATTCATCCAAGGGCATTGAGGAGTACACCACCTCAGTCATCGGCTTCATCAATAAGTGCATCGACAACGTCGTCCCCACAGTGACTGTACGTACAGTTGTGTCATACTGCAGCACACCTTGTGTGCTGCCGTAGCATTCTGTGGAACGTCATTTAATTGTCAGCCATTTTTTCTGTTACTGCAAGTTATTGCTAGTTTGACCACCAGACGGCATCTTTGAGAAGCATTTGATAGTATTCCGTATTGGCATTACCTGAGAATTGAAAACCTTTTTTGTAATAACATTAATATATGGGATTGATTTTAAGAAATTTGGCTTAATTAATTTGATTAATATTATGGTGTTTCTATTCAGAGAAAAATGAAAAAATTTAACTCTCAGGGTTTCCGTTAGGATGAAATTACTGTACAACATGACTGTTGGGAGTAGGCTACAGGATTGGAGGATTCTAAATTGTTTGCCTTATCTAGACAACTTTGTTCCAATATTTCTGTAAATCAGTGATATTTATTTCCATAGTAATTCATTATGGATCCATAACTAAATCAACATCTGCATTTTGAAATAGTATTTTTTTTATCATTATTTTATTAACAAAATGTGTTTATTTGTTTATTAGGCTACTGTGCAGTCTACAATACATACTGTAGTAACATGGGAAAGTCCCTAATTCCTTACATAAGGGAGAGCAGGCCATGTTTGTACTACAGAATGTAGAGCACGCGGGAGACTGGTTTCAAAACCCCGTTGGGGAGGAAGGAGTGGGCTAACCTTGTAAATAAGAATTTGTTCTTAACTGATTCCATATGTGTTATTTCATAGTTGTGATGTCTTCACTATTATTCTACAATGTAAAAAATACTAAAAATATTGAAAAATCCTGGAATGAGTAGGTGTGTCCAAACTTTTGACTGGTACTTGCTGGAACGGAAAATTTGTCGCTGTACAACGTGGCAGTCGGCAGTACAGTACTGGGCTATTTAGCTAAAGAATCCCTGTGTCATGCGAATGAGAGACCATAGTTCAAATTCCCATATGGGGGGGAAAGAGTAGGCTTGTCTCAGAGTACCCATGCTTGTCTCAGAGCAGTGCAAAATGGTGCTAAAATAGTTGTAGGCTTTTGCTTCTAAATACAATATGCTCTTTACATAAATAAGACCTACACCATTTTTAACAGTATATCTACAAATATTTTTTTCAATGACATGACTCTCCGCAAATAATTACATTAGAGGATTGGGGGACTGTATTAATATCTAAGGGGCATTTATATAATTCTAAATGAATCAAAAAAAATTTAAAGTAATGATATTTTGGAGATTTCATTTTCATTTAACCTAGAGTGAGTGAGAAAAAGGCAATTCTTGAACATGGGGTGAGACATTCTCACTAATTTGTAAATAGTCAGTTTGATATTTTAGAATTATTTATTTCAGGAGAAAACTAACTTAATTATTTAGCAGACATCACTTGCTTATATTCAGTCAACACATATCTTAAGAATACCATGGAACATTTGAACATTTTCATTTCTCCATGCTTGTCTTGCTTGCTTGCTGAAATAGACGTCCGCAGTGGGAAAGCTATGTATTCTGTGCCAACTTCGTGGTATCTCTTCGGTTACACATCCTTGGAATAGCAGAACAGCATAACGGTCTGAGCGGCACTTGCTGTGCCTGGTGAGCAGTTGGTCATGTTCTGTTGTCAGAAGAGGAATGGAAATGTCAGGGTGAACCTGCCACGTATGTTGACTCTGCCTGTCAGAGATGGAGTTCCAGAGCTCACAGGTGTGCCTGGCATGGACTGTGACTCCATCTCATTCCTCGCCCTTTTCAACGAGTGAGTGAGTCAATGATTCTAATGATTAGTCTGACAAACAAAGAACTTTGCATCCTGCAGGCCCAGGCATGGATTAAAGCTGGCGAGACATTCAATAACGTCATCTTCACAGATGAATCAACCATGGCCCTTGAGCAATTTGCTCAAAATTGCTACAGAAAAAAAGTTAGAAGATTAACGAAAGCATAAAGATGTTGATGAAGAAATGCTGTTTTGAGTTAGACATGTAACACTTTAGACTACTTAAGCATCGAATAAATTGAAAGTTGCGCCGCAGTTGCCGCCGGTTGTTGTTTTTTTACATGTTAAATAAAGGTTCAAAGGCAAGTCAGGTAAGAACAAATTCATATTTATAATGAATGCCTATCCCGGATGACGTTGGGCCAATTGTGTGCCGCCCTATGTGCCATAGGGCGGCACACAATTGGCCCAATTGGGAGTTATGGCTCCCGAGTGCCTCCCAATCACGGTCAGATTTGATACAGCCTGAATTCGAACCAGGGACTGTAGACCGCTGCACCACTCGGGAGCCATAACTTACACACATATATATATACATATAAAAAACATTTTCAGAACATTAACCGTGTGTAGGTAGATAGAGACAAATTGTTTGTTGCAAGTTGCGGGGGGGGGGGTAAAGGTTGAATAGTCTATTGTTCAGCTAATAGCCCATCCTGCTACACTTGTGAAAAACAAATAATAATACTTTTCAATATGTTAAAGATTCCAATTAATAAAGTGTTTTTAGTCACAATCGGCCCAAACCCAATTGATACATTTGGGCACAGTCGATAGCGTGCTGGACTTCGGGCTAGAATGTTGAGGGTTTGAAACCTGCTCCCTGCTTGTTTCATTACATTATTACGCTGGTCTCTGAGCAAATAGCCTGGATTGTTACTCCCATCTCGTTCCTCGCTCTCTTCCACACGTCATTCAGCACGCTTGTTGGCGTGCTGACAGGATGTACTGTTTTTTATTTTGTATATATGAATTACAAATCAACCTTTAAACAGGTCAACAAAGCCGCTGGGACAGACAGATTACCAGGACATGTACTCAAAGCATCCGCTGACCAACTGTCAAGTGTTTTCACTAACATTTTCAAACTCTCCCTGACCGAGTCTGTCTTACCTACATGTTTCAAGCAGACCACCACACTAAGGTCACCTGCCTTAATGACTACTGACCCATAGCACTCACATCTGTAGCCATGAAGTGCTTTGAAAGGCTGGTCATGGCTCACATCAACAGCATCCTCCCAGACACACTAGACCCACTCCAATTTGCATACCGCCCCAACAGATCCACAGATGACGCAATCTCAATCACACTCCACACTGCCCTTTCTCAGACAAAAGGAACACCTATGTGAGAATGCTGTTCATTGACTACAGCTCAGCGTTCAACACCATAGTGCCCACAAAGCTCATCACTAAGCTAAGGACTCTGAGACTAAACACCTCCCTCTATATAACTGGATCCGGGACTTCCTGACGGGCTGCCCCCAGGTGGTAAGAGTAGGCAACAGCAAGTCTGCCACGCTGATCCTTAACACTGGGGCCCCTCAGGCATGTGTACGACTGCGTGGCCAAACACGACTCCAACACCATCATTAAGTTTGCTGATGACACAACAGTGGTAGGCCTGATCACCGACAACGATGAGACGCCCTAAAGAGAGGTCAGAGACCTGGCAGTGTGGTGCCAGGACAACAACCTCTTCCTCGATGTGAGCAAGACAAAGGAGCTGATCGTGGACTACAGGAAAAGCTCGGCCGAACACACCCCCATTAACAGCGACGGTGCTGTAGCGGAGCAGGTCGAGTTTCCTTGGTTTCCACATCACCAACGAACTATCATGGTCCAAACATACAAGGACAGTCGTGAAGAGGGCACGACAAAACCTTCCTCAGGAGACTGAGGGAGAAATGGGTGCCCAGATCCTCAAAAGGTTATACAGCTGCACCATCGAGAGCATCCTGACCGGTTGCATCACCACCTGGTATGGAAGCTGCTGAACATCTGACCGTAAGGCACAACAGAGGATAGTGCGAATGGCCCAGTTCATCACTGGGACCAAGCTTTCCGCCATCCACGACCTATATAATAGGAGGTGTCAGAGGAAAGCCCATAAAATTGTCAGACTCCAGTCACCCAAGTAATTTTCTCTACAGCACAGCAAGCGGTACCGTAGCGTACCAAAAGGCTAGGACCAAAAGGCTCCTCAACAGCTACTACCCCCAATCCATAAGACTGCTGAACAATTAATAAAATCGCCACCAGACAATTTACATTGAGCCCCCCCCTCCCTGTTGTACACTGCTGCAACTCGCTGTTTATTATCAATGCATAGTCACTTCACCCCCACGTACATGTACAAATTTACCTCAACTAAACTGTACCCTCGCACACTGACTCAGTACCGGTGCCCCCTGTGTATAGCCTCGTTATTCTTATTGTGTTACTTTTATTATTACTTTTTATTTTAGTCTACTTGGTAAATATTTTCTTAACTCTTCTTGAGTTAACTCCCTTGGTTAAGGGTTTGTAAGTAAGCATTTCACTGTAAAGTCTACACTTGTTGCATTCGGCGCATGTGACAAATAAAATTTGATTTTAATTACACCTCCGTGCAATACAGATACCTTGCCTTCTGAGATCTGTAGTATTTGACAAGCTAATAAACAGCATTGACCTCTCTCTGTCCAGATACACCAAAATGAAGACAGCCACTAACATCTACATCTTCAACTTGGCCCTGGCCGATGCTTTGGCTACCAGCACTCTGCCCTTCCAGAGTGCCAAGTACCTGATGAACACCTGGCCCTTCGGTGAGTTCCTGTGTAAAGTGATCCTCGCCATTGACTACTACAACATGTTCACCAGTATCTTCACCCTGACCATGATGAGCGTGGACCGCTACATCGCTGTGTGCCACCCGGTCAGGGCCCTGGACTTTAGAACACCTGCCAAGGCCAAGATGATCAACGTGTGCATCTGGATCCTCTCCTCTGCCATCGGAGTGCCCATCATGGTCATGGCGGTTACCAAGGTGACAGACAAAGGTGAACAGTCCATATGAGCTGTACCGTATGTGCTCCAGACACCAACATCCACATATCCATATGCTAACCATTTGATTGTTTATCCCTCAGGCAATACAGGCTGCATGCTACAGTTTCCTCAGCCAGACTGGTGCTGGGACACGGTGACTAAGATTTGTGTGTTCATATTTGCCTTCGTGGTGCCAACCCTAGTCATCACCATCGGTGGCGGTTTTCATAATTTGCTGGACGCCCATCCACATCTTTATCATCCTCAGGACCATGGTGCAGATCAACAGCACGAACCCCTATGTGATCGCCAGCTGGCACCTGTGCATCGCGCTGGGCTACATGAACAGCAGCCTCAACCCCCTGCTCTATGCCTTCCTGGACGAGAACTTCAAGAGGTGCTTTAGTGATTTCTGCCTGCCTTTCCGCTCCAAAAAAGGACCAGAGCAGCTTCTCCAGAGCCCGCAACTCCACGCGAGAGCCTACCACCGTGTGTCCGCCTAGAGTGTTGGTGAGGAAGCCTGTATGACTAGGCATGGAGCAGTGTCCTGGAGACTCCCGCTCACGGACAGTCCAGGCAGACTTACAGACTGATGTCACACAGTTCTCCACAGATTCCTGACAGTAGCTCTGGCTTTAGGCCTACAGCACAAAACCAACTGCAACATTTGCATAGAGTGTGATGTTAAATTTTTTGGCCTATCCAGACAAACTAGATTTACTCTTCCTCTAGCCTAACATAGCAAGCATAAATTCCCCCATCCGGGTTTCAGTGGAAAGGAATCTACAGTGGCTTGCGAAAGTATTCATCCCCCTTGGCATTTTTCCTGTTTTTTTGCCTTACAAACTGGAATTTAAATAGATTTTTGGAGGGTTTGTATCATTTGATTTACACAACATGCCTACCACTTTGAAGATGCAAAATATTTGTTATTGTGAAACAAACTAGAAGTAAGACAAAAAAACAGAACTTGAGCGTGCATAACTATTCACCCTCCCAAAGTCGATACTTTGTAGAGCGACCTTTTGCAGCAATTACAGCTGCAAGTCTCTTGGGGTATGTCTCTATAAGCTTGGCACATCTAGCCACTGGGATTTTTCCCCATTCTTCAAGGCAAAACTGCTACAGCTCCTTCAAGTTGGATAGTTTCTGCTGGTGTACAGCAATCTTTAAGTCATACCACAGATTCTAAATTAGATTGAGGTCTGGGCTTTGACTAGGCCATTCTAAGACATTTAAATGTTTCCCCTTAAACCACTCGAGTGTTGCTTTAGCAGTATGCTTAGGGTCATTGTCCTGCTGGGAGGTGAACCTCCGTCCCAGTCACAAAAAAACAGAAACAGGTTTCCCTCAAGAATTTCCCTGTATTTAGCGCCATCCGTCATTCCTTCAATTCTGACCAGTTTCCCAGTCCCTGCCGATGAAAAACATCCTACCGCATGAGGCTGCTACCACCATGCTGGAGTTCTCGAGGTGATGAGAGGTGTTGGGTTTGCGCCAGACATAGTGTTTTCCTTGATGGCCAAAAAGCTCAATTTATGTTTGGGGAGTCTCCCACATGCCTTTTGGCGAACACCAAATGTGCTTGCTTATTTTTTTCTTCAAGCAATGGCTTTTTTCTGGCCACTCTTCCATAAGCCCAGCTCTGTGGAGTGAACGGCTTAAAGTGGTCCTATGGCCAGATACTCCAATCTCCGCTATGGAGCTTTGCAGCTCCTTCAGGATTATCTTTGGTCTCTTTGTTGCCTCTGATAAATGCCCTCCTTGCCTGGACTGTGAGTTTTGGTGGGCGGCCCTCTCTTGGCAGGTTTTTGTGGTGCCATAATCTTTCCATTTATTAAGAATGTATTTAATGGTGCTCCATGGGATGTTCAAAGTTTCATGTATTTTTTTATAACCCAGCCCTGATCTGTACTTCTCCACAATGTTATCCCAGACCTGTTTGGAGAGCTCCTTGGTCTTTATGGTGCCGCTTGCTTGGTGGTGCCGCTTGCTTAGTAGCGTTGCAGACCCTGGGGCCTTTCAGAACAGGTCTGTGTATATAAATACTGAGATCATGTAACACTTAGATTGCACACAGGTGGACTTTATTTAACTAATTATGTGACTTCTCAAGGTAATTGGTTGCACCAGATCTTATTTAGGGGCTTCATAGTAAAGGGGGCGAATACATATGCATGCACCATTTTTCGGTTTAACATTTTTTTTAAAATTTTTAAACAAGTAATTTTTTTCATTTCACTTTACCAATTTGGACTATTTTGTGTATGTCCATTGCCAGAAATCCAAATAGAATTCCATTTAAATTACAGGTTGTAATGCAACAAAATAGGAAAAATGCCAAGGGGGATGAATACTTTTGCAAGGCACTGTAAGTTGAAATAGCTGTATCCCTGAAAACCAGATACATCCGGTTGTTGCATCGGCCAGGGCCAAAAATCTGGCATTCTGCCCCTGAGCAAGGCAGTTAACCCACTGTTTCCCGGGTGTCGAAGACATGGATGTTAATTAATGGTGATTCAGAGGGGTTGGGTTGAATGCGGAAGACACATTTCAGTTGAAGGCCTTCAGTTGTACAACTGACTAGATATCTCCCTTTCCCTGGTGTTGTTGCATAATGACCAATACGCTACCACTCACTGGGCACAGACATCAGTTCAATCCCTGGTGTAGCATACCTCCTGAGGTCGGGCCCCCCAGATAGCATTTGAACACTTCATAAGCCATGATTTTATTCATTTTTTATTACAGGAAATTAGCTTAAAACTGCAAAGTGTTCTCTGCCGATAATGGCCCTCTGTGACTTTAAAGAATATTTATCTCAAAACTTTGCTTTCTAAATGATGTGTCCAGAGATTTGGTTAACTTCGTAAGATTTGTGAAAATCCTAAATTAATCAGGAATGAGCATGGTCAGCTATAACATATTCATGTCCTCATTACTAGTGCAACAAAACCACTCATGGTCTGTAAAGTTCTCTACTTTTTATAGATTTAACAAACAATATTGGAATCACCATGGTCACAATCATAAACTGTCAACTCCATCTGCCTGATAGATTAAAATATAACATGAATTTTAGTTTAAATATGTTACATGTAATTGGGTTTTAGAGACAAAACAACTGAGGAAAAACTAAATTGCTGCTGTGTATACCACTTGAATGAAGAAGAAAAATGTAATCTTTGTAAAACATCAACTCTGTCAGATTGCTGAAAGATCTGATAGAATGAGTATGTTTGTATTGGGGATTTTCAAATGAATCATTTTCCATATCTTACAAATGTTTGTATTTTACTTTTAGAGTCAAAAATATGTCTGTTTTTGAGAATCTGTTGTCAACTCCGTCATTGGCTTGCCACCTCTGTCACTGATGGCTAAGCCCCTTAAGATCAATATTTTTGTCAATATTCTGAACAAATATTGTAGTCACTGTTATGCAACATATGGCTAAAAATATTGAAGTATTTGCTCTGCTATGTTTGCTTTCTAATCCTAGAAAAACCTAGCTCTGGAGCATTTAATAGTGCTATAAAGCAAAACAAAAAGACCTTTTGGAAATTTGTATTAAATATTTGAATAATCTAATATTAGAATTAAATAATTAAGGTCTTTAAACACTTGTTACTATCATTGTAAAAAGTAAATACCTTTTATGGTGTCAGACAGAGTTGAAATTAATCCAGTTAGTTGCATTATATGAAATATTTTTTTTAAATCAGGTTGTTCCATTAGATGGTGTGATAGCTGATACTTTGGTCTATAAAAAATACAGTGCCTTCGGAAAGAATTCAGACCCCTTGACTTTTTCCACATTTTGTTATGTTACAGCCTTATTCTAAAATGTATTAAATATAAGTTTATATCGCAGTGATCTACACACAATACCCCATAATGACAAAGTGAAAACAGGTTTTCAGAAATTCTAGCAAATGTATTTACATAAGTATTCAAAACGTTTGCTAAGAGACTCGACATTAAACTCAGGTGCATCCTGTTTCCATTGATCATCCTTGAGATGTTTCAACAACTTGATTGGAGTCCACTTGTGGTAAATTCAATTGATTGGACATGATTTGGAAAGGCACCTGTCTATATAAGGTCTCACAGTTGACATTGCATGTCAGAGGAAAAACCAAGCCATGAGGTCAAAGGAATTGTCCGAAGAGCACAGATCTGGGGAAGGGTACCAAAAAATGTCTGCAGCATTGAAGGTCCCCAAGAACACAGTGGCCGGTGTCATTCATCATTCCTAAATGGAAGAAGTTTGGAACCACCAAGACTCTTCCTAGAGCTGGCCGTCCTGCGAAACTGATCAATCGGGGGAGAAGGGCCTTGGTCAGGGAGGTGACCAAGAACCTGATGGTCACTCTGACAGAGCTCGATAGTTCCTCTGTGGAGATGGGAGAACCTTCCAGAAGGACAACCATCTCTGCAGTACTCCATCAATCAGGCCTTTATGGTAGAGTGGTCAGACGGAAGCCACTCCTCAGTAAAAGGCACAAGACAGCCCGCTTGGAGTTTGCCAAAAGGCACCTAAACAACAAGATTCTCTGCTCTGATGAAACAAAGATTCAACTCTGGCACCATCCCTACAGTGAAGCATGGTGGGGTCAGCATCATACTGTGTGGGTGTTTTTCAGGGGCAGGGACTAGGAGGCTAGTCAGGATTGAGGCAAAGATGAATGGAGGAAAGCACAGAGAGATCCTTGATGAAAACCTGCTCCAGAGTGCTCAGGAACTCAGACTTCCCACAGGACAACGACCCTAAGCACACAGCCAAGACAGTGCAGGAGTGGCTTCTGGACAAGACTCTGAATGTCCTTGAGTGGCCCAGCCAGAGCCCTGACCTGAACCCGTTCTAATATCTCTGGAGAGACCTAAAAATAGCTCTGCAGCAACGCTCCCCATCTAACCTGACAGCGCTTGAGATGATCTGCAGAGAAGAATGGGAGAAACTCTCCAAGTACAGGTGTGCCAAGCCTGTAGCGTCATACCCAAGAAGACTCGAGGCTATAATTGCTGCCAAAGGTGCTTCAACAAAGTACTGAGTAAAAGGCCTGAATACTTATGTAAATGTGATATTTGTATGTAAATTAGCAACAATTCTAAAAACCTGTTTTTGCTTTGTCATTATGGGGTATTGTGTGTAGATCCACTAGGGAAAAAAACGATTTATTCAATGTAAGAATAAGGCTGTAACCTAACAACATTTGGAAAAATCAAGGTGTCTGAATAGTTTCCAACGGCACTGTATATATATTTCAAATATTGCTAATATTAAAACAAATAGTTGTGGATTGTCCCGTATTTCAAGAATCCCTGACCTCTAAAACAGCAACAACAACAAAAACATCTCTGCCACATGGAAAAATCCTAAAAGAAAATATTTTGGGGGGTTATTTTTTGCGGTTGTTGGGCCTTGCTCGAACCTTGTGGGACGCCCAGCGATATGTGTCCTACGCCACTTAGTTAAATGTAGTTTTCAAATAAAGTGAATTCAACAAAAAATCATATGTAATTAGATGACTTCTTGCAAATCCAGTTTTCCATGTTGATTCAACGTCATCACATAGATCTTTGGGGGTTGAAATGATGTGGAAACAATATTGATTCAACCAGTTTTTTTCCAGTGGGCAGTCTGTAGCAAGTCTTGCTGTTTAATTAAATATTGTAACATTATTGCCTTACTATGTATAAATCTTGTCAGTTGCTTTTGGCAGCAAATGAGGCAGCAAACAAAAAAAAACAATTTATTTTACCTAATTTAAAATTACACATTTCTTTGTTGTGTTTTAAGGAATACATCTGGATTTATATTTCTTTGCTGTAGTAGATGCTCAGCTAATTTAACAATGGGAAGCATTAACATAAATACATATCTGCATTGTGTTTTAGAAGTACTGAATGTGTGTGATGCATACAGTATACGTTATGTGCCTTTATTTATTGGTTTCTTCCATTTATGAGTTTCTTGAAGCATGCATGTGAGGATTTTGTGATGGTGTATTGTACAATTTCACTGAAGTGAGAGGTTGGAGTATATATAAAAAATGTCAGCACACAAGACATTTTATAAAACTTTGTTTTGCAGGAGTTGGCAGGGCTGAATCCTAACATTTATATAATTTCTGTGGAAATAACCAACTAACATGCAAATCAATCATTAAATTATATGTATTTATAAAGCCCTTTTTACATCAGAAACCCAGACTAAAACCCCAATGTAGATGTAAAAGCACAGTGGCTAGGAAAAACTACTAGAGAGGAACCGGCTCTGAGGGGTGGCCAGTACTCTTTTGGCTGTGCCTGGTGGAGAATATAAGATTATTTGTATTCTGATATACTATGGATCCTGATTAGCTGCTGCATTGGGGTCCAGCAAAATGAAGGCAGTTATATAATTTTTTTAAAAGCATTATACCCTCAGGCCCTGACTCGACTACCACATATCTACAACACAAAATCCATGTATACATGTGTGTATAGTGCATATTTTATCGTGTGTGTGTATGCATGTGTCTGTGCCTATGTGTGTTGTTTCACAGTTCCCGGTGTTCCATAAGGTGTATTTGTATCTGGGTTTTTTTATCTAATTTTACTGCTTGCATGAATTCATTGATGTGGAATAGTACTGTATCTAACACTGTATGCTTCCCATAGTCTGTTCTGGACTTGGGGCCTGAAAAGAGACCTCTGGTGGCATGTCTTGTGGCGTATGCATGGGTGTCCGCGCTGTGTGCAAGTAGTTCAAAAAGACAGCTTGGTGCATTCAAGATGTCAATACCTCTCACAAATTTAAGTAGTGATGAAGTCAATCTCTCCTCCGCTTTGAGCCAAGAGAGATTGACAGTAATATTATTAATGTTAGCTCTCTGTGTACATCCAAGGGCCAGCCGTGCTGCCCTGTTCTGAGCCAATTGCAACTGACCATATGACTGAACAGTAGTCCAGCTGCGACAAAACCTAGGGCCTGTAGGACCTGCCTGGTTGATAGTGATGTTAAGGCAGAGTGACGCTTTATTGTGGACAGACTTTATTAGGACTAACTCATTCCTTGCCACCCATTCTGAAACTAACTGCAGCTCTTTGTTAAGTGTTGCAGTCATTTCAGTTGCTGTAGTAGCTGACATGCATAGTGTTGAGTTATCCGCAAACATAGACACACTGGCTTTACTTAAAGCATTTACTTAAGGCATGTCGTTAATAAAACATTTTAAAAGTAAGGGACCTAGACAGCTGCCCTGTGGGATTCCTGATTCTACCTGGACTACGTTGGAAAGACTTATATTGAAGAACACCCTCTGTGTTCTGTTAGACAGGTAGCTCTTTATCTAAAATGTAGCAGGGGGAGTAAACTCTTAAAACCTGTTAAAGATAGGGCTGACTACTGCCCCCTTTGGAGGAATTGCGTGCCCATAGTAAACAGAAAAAAAATCTGTCAAATTTCTAATATATGCATATAATAATTATTATTGAATAGAAAACACTCTAAAGCTTCTAAAACCGTTCAAATTATGTCTGTATGTAAAGCAGAACTCTCAGGGCAGCCATTCTCCCAAACTCTCTCTTGTCATCATGAAAGTTGGGCCAACTTTGACGTCATCGCCCACACCCTTCCCAACCAGCTACAGATCTGGGAACAGTTTCTATCTGTTCAGCGCGGTGTCTCCTTTCAGTGGGGCCTGTCTTTGTGAGAATTGCGCGCTCCCTCGACTTTTGGCGGGCTGAAACCTTCGGGTCGCGCGAAAATACATGTACTTTCATGCGCGCGTCGGGTCCGGCTCTCTCTTTCTTTTCTTCCAGGACTGACCAAACGATGTCGGGTTGTCTGTTCGAGCCAAGGATTGTTTTGCACGTTTAGAATATGCTAAAGCTTGATTCTGCACTTAGTTTGACCAGTTTAGTCGACATATAATATGTAAAGTTTTGATGCGCGTCCACTAGAATTTTGGCTGCGTTTCAACCGGAATTTGTCGCGTTTGATAACCTAAAGACACAGACTTGAAAACCAAACACATTTTTTGGTAAGTATAACTCCTTCCACGTCTTCTGATCGAAGAACATCAAAGGTAAGGGAATATTTCTGTGGTTATTTTGGGTTTCTGTGGACTCCAAGATAGAGGAGACATAATGCTAATTTCTGAGCGCCGTCTCATATTATAGCCTAGTGAACGAATTCTGTAACGTTAAAAATAAATGTAACACAGCGGTTGCATTAAGAAGAAGTGTATCTTTCTATCTATATGTAGAACATGTATATTTAGTCAAAGTTTATGATGTGTATTGCTTGTTATCTGACGTTATCTGCCGGAGCTATCATAATTTCTCCGGACATTCGAGTAGCATTTTGTGAACATGGCGTCATTGTAAACAGAGATTTATGGATATAAATAGCATATTATTGAAAAAAACATAAATGTAACATGTCCTATTACTGTCATCTGATGAAGATTTTCAAAAGGTTAGTGAATTATTTTTCTTTTAATCCTGCGTTTGTTGATAGCATGTTTTGGCTATTCAAATGAGCTGTGTCTTTGGTGGTGGTTTGACATAAATATGTGCTATGTTTTCGCCGTAAAACATCTTAGAAATCTGACTTGCTGGCTAGATGAACAAGGTGTTTATCTTTCATTTGAGCTATTGGACTTGTTAATGTGTGGAGGTTAAATATTTCTAAGAATATTTTTGCGTTCCGTGCGCCACCGTTCAAGCAGAACGTGGGAGGGGTTGTTCCCAAAAGGGAACCCTACCCGTCAACAGGTTTTAACAAAACCTAACAAAACAGTCCCCACAATCTTGTTGTTATCTATTTCTCAGCCAATCATCAGTAATTGTGTAAGTGCAGTGCTTGTTGAATGTCTATTGTCATTTTGTGTACTGTAAAATAGCATTTCATCAGGTCAAACACACATTTTTCCAAAAGTTTATTAAGGGTTGGTAACAGGCTGATTGGTCGGCTTTTTGAGCTAATAATGGGAGCTTTACTATTCTTAGGTAGCGGAATGACTTTTCCTTCCCTCCAGGCCCAAGGGAAGACATTTTCTAGTATACTTAAATTGAAGATATCAAATTTATTTATAAAGCCCTTTGTACATCAGCTGATATCTCAAAGTGCTGTACAGAAACCCAGCCTAAAACCCCACTCAGCAAGCAATGCAGGTGTAGAAGCACGGTGGCTAGGAAAAACTCCATAGAAAGGCCAAAACCTAGGAAGAAACCTAGAGAGGAACCAGGCTATGACGGGTGGCCAGTCCTCTTCTGGCTGTGCCGGGTGGATATTATAACAGAACATGGCCAAGATGTTCAAATGTTCATAAATGACCAGCATGATCAAATCATAATAATCACAGTAGTTGTCGAGGGTGCAGCAAGTCACCACCTCAGGAGTAAATGTAAGTTGGCTTTTCATAGCCGATCATTAAGAGTATCTGAGAGATACTCCTGCTGTCTCTAGAGAGTTGAAAACAGCAGGTCTGGGACAGGTAGCACGTCCGGTACACACTTACTGTGCACTGTTTTCACCGATTTTAACACAGTTGCAGCCGACAGTATATTTCAGTGACAACAGGTTTGTGGCTTCCTTTTTGTTTCAGAGATTGCAGAACAGTTGAAACTGGAGCAGCAGCACGGCCAGGTGGCCTGGGGACAGCAAGGAGGTAGTCAGGTAGTCCTGAGGCATGGTCCTCGGGCTCAGGTCCTCCGAGAGAAAGACAGAAAGAGAGAATTAGAGAGAGCATACTTAAATTCACACCGGACACCGGATAAGACAGGAGAAGTACTCCAAATATAACAAACTGACCCTAGCCCCCCGACACAAACTACTGCAGCATAAATAAAGAAAGCTGAGACAGGAGGGGTCAGGAGACACTGGCCCCATCCGATGATACCCCCGGGACAGGACCAAACAGGAAGGATATAACCCCACCGACTTTGCCAAAGCACAGTCACCACACCACTAGAGGGATAACTTCAACCACCAACTTACCATCCTGAGACAAGGCCGGGGAATAGCCCACAAAGATCTCTGCCACGGCACAAACCAAGGGGGGCGCCAACCCAGACAGGAAGATCACGTCAGTGACTTAACCCACTCAAGTGACGCACCCCTCCTAGGGATGGCATGAAAGAGCACCAGTAAGCCAGTGCCTCAGCCCCTGCAATAGGGTTAGAGGCAGAGAATCCCAGTGGAGAGAGGGGAACCGGCCAGGCAGAGACAGCAAGGGCGGTTCGTTGCTCCAGAGCCTTTCCGTTCACCTTCACACTCCTGGGCCAGACTACACTCAATCATATGACCCACTGAAGAGATGAGTCTTCAGTAAAGACTTAAAAGTTGAGACCGTGTCTGCGTCTCTTACATGGGTAGGCAGAACATTCCATAAAAATTGAGCTCTATAGGAGAAAGCCCTGCCTCCAGCTGTTTGCTTAATAAATTCTAGGGACAATTAGGAGGGCTGCGTCTTGTGACCGTCTTGTGACCATAGCGTACGTGTAGGTATGTACGGCAGGACCAAATCGGAAAGGTAGGTAGGAGCAAGCCCATGTAATGCTTTGTAAGTTAGCAGTAAAACCTTGAAATCAGCCCTTGCCTTAACAGGAAGCCAGTGTAGGGAGGCTAGCACTGGAGTAATATGATCATTTTTGGTTCTAGTCAGGATTCTAGCAGCCGTATTTAGCACTAACTGAAGTTTATTTAGTGCTTTATCCGGGTAGTGTTGGGGAATAATCAGAATTGGTTGGTAACATAGGTAATGTTAGTGTTCAAATACTGGAGAGTTGAGACCAAATCACGGACGCTGGACAGAGTGGATTTCAGTTGTAACAAAAGACAGTTTTAATGAGTCAGAGATATCTTGTCCCGCAGTTTTACGTGCACGGACCTAGTTCACATAACTCGGCAAGGAGCCAGGTGAAAAAGAGACCTTATACTACGGTTACATTCATTTTTATACATAGAATAAAGTAGGTGGAGTCTTGTCGTTTCGGTCTTCTTGACTGGTCGGAGGGTTGGAGGCGGGCCTTGCTCTAGCCAGAGCGGGCCCCATTGGTGCACAGCAAAAGTCCTTTGCTCTTGGGACCGGCCAGTAGAGGGAGATGAGATGTGTGTTTCTACAAGGAAGAGGGGGTCAGTCTTATGGCTGGGTGTATGTGTTCTTACGACGGAATGTCTTTGTTTATATGAGCTATGTGTATGAATATTTATATAACAAATCCCCCTCTTCACATCTATTAGACGTGAAAACTATAGTGCAATGGTGGTGGTTGCATTCGTGGTGCTTCTAACCTTGTCTGGTGTGTATGGTGGGTCTGTAGGTGAATTGCTACGTTTGGGACGGGAGTGATTGGAGGGAGTGATATCCGGAAAAGAGTTAGGGACATGTGTAGGGGTTGGTGTACGTGATGTGGCAGGGTGAAATAGTTGTTCAATTAACCATGTGAAAGTCCTAGGGTTACTCCAAATATCAGTAGGAATATCACAAATAAGGGACCAGATATCCCCAGCCTCACCCAGAGAGGGAGAAATGTCCCTCTAACTGGGCGAGGTTCCCTTCTCAGGGGAGGCGGAGTTTGATGCCGCATCACCTGAGGAAGGAGTGTCTTCATTTGGAATCGAATTTAGGCCGCTCAAATCAGCTCTGACTTCAGTCAGTGTTCTAGAAGGAATTGGGGCTGGGGTGCAATGTGTAAGGCGGTGCCAAGGTGTGCCTGATTTACCTTTGACCTGGACTGAGTGTGAAGTAACCTCCTTCACTTCGTACGGTCCAGTCCACCTGGGTTCCAGCCACTTTCTCTTGTGGACTTTAACCCTCACCCAGTCACCAACCTTTACCTTCAGTAGTGGCGTGTCCCCCGGCAGCTCCCCCTCCTGGACCTTGTGAACCTGGGTAGAGAGTGCTGCAGAGAGAACCGTCAGTTTTTTCACATAATTAGACATTACAATTTGTTGTACATCAAGGGCGGGCATATGACCTCCCTCCCTTGGTGGACCATGCATGACTCTACCAGTCATTATCCCATGAGGCACATACTTTAGCTATCTTAGCTTTTGCTTTTGGTTTGACGTTCCACCAGATTTTGGGATTGGGGCCTGTACACAGATCCAAATCTGTGGGTTATGCCAAATCTTTCTTCCACCTGTCTCAGGTGTTTGTTAAATGTGAGCCATTTGTCAAATTTGATTTGTCTTGGGATGCCATACCTGGGTATTAGTTTGGTTTGTAGCCACTCAAAGACTGACCTAATACCCTCCCCTTTTGTTAGTATTGCCTCTACCCATTTGGAGAACCTATCTACTATGACTAGGAGATAGAGTTTGCCTTTAGATAAATTTTCGGGGCCCATGTCGGTGTAGTCTATACTAATATCCTGAAAACATGCATTAAGTATTAAGTATGAGCCCATTGGTGTTCGATATGGTTTCTTTGGGTTGTGTCTGTCACAAACATTGCATTCGTCACAAAATAAATCATCGTCATAAAATAAGTCAGTCATATTTTTTATGTGAGGGTGCCACCAGATGTGCGAGGCCTTTTTGGAGGGTCTTTAGTTTGCCTTTGTGTGTGGGGCCATGTGTTTCTCATAAAAGTTCTGGGTCCATCAGTGTGGCCTGCTTCATGGGCATGGGCTGAGTCTGTATAGATATTCAGTCTTTCCTTTTCCTCTGATGAGGACCTGCGTCAATCCGATGATTTCAGCTAATTTGGCCGATGCTGGTTGAGGGATGATGGCTGATGGAAGGGTGACATCACGAGGTGAGCTGTTTTTTCAATAGCTTTTGCTACTGCAGCAACGTATCTGGAGCATGTTGACTGTCCTACCTCAATGTGGTCAAGTTTGAAGAGTAGTACATCAAGACCCTTCTCTCCCCCTCTTGTTTCTGGAATAGGACGGATGAGGTGAATCCTTCCCTTTCAGAAACATCCAAATGGAACTTGTTCTTGTAGTCAGGTGCAGTCAGAGCTGCTGCCGCTGATAGATCTGTTTTCAGGAGTGCTATGGCTGTTGATGCTTCAGCCGTCCAGGCCAGGGGTGCATGGAGGTTCCTTGATCGTAGGATGACCGGTGCTGCCACCCCCTCTGGGCCACACCCAATGGTACAACACCTGATAGGTGGGGTCAGGTGCATCATGTCTTCGTCCCAGTCTGCAGTGTAGAGACAGTCATCAGTTTCTGTTGCATTGAGTGTGCAATGGATCTCAGCTTGGGGAGTCTTATATGGGTGCAGAGTGTAGATTTGAGCTTTCAGTTGGTTGAACTTAAACTGGATGTGAGGGGTGGCAGGCCCTGTGGGTAGGCATTTTAGCCAGTACACTTCTTGGGCTTCAGACAGTGTGGTCATCGGCAGGAGTGGCATCCTCATCATTCTTACTGGGCGATCAGGTGTTGAAGTGGGAGGGTTGGTTGTAATCTTGCTGCTCCTGCTGCATGTGTCTAGGAGAGGGTCCTCTTCCTCTTCCTCTTCCTGGTGCCCCTCCACGCCCTCTTTCTCTTTCTCTCCATTGCTGTTGCTGCGGGGAGAGTGGTTTCATGCAATATCTGGCATAGTGACCGGGAATTCCGTAGTTATACCACTGGTAGTTTCCCCCTCTGTATGGTCCAGTGTAGGGGCCTCGTTGAGCCCGTTGCCGTTGCAGGATATACCGCTGTGGGGGAGGGTAATGGGGTGGTGGGGCTGCCTGCTGTTGGATCATCTGAGAGACAGTCTGTGCCACGATCTGAGTGTTATCTGGCTGCTCCCCTTGGTCTTGAGTTTCTACTGCAACCATTTGTTTGGGCGTGATGGCTGCAGACATTTTATCTAAGTCGTCTGATAATGTGTATAATGCGTTATTTAGGTATATTCAATCCTTACTATGTGGTGTTTATTTCTATCGTTGTATGCTTAGCCCGTCCCTGGTCGAGACCAGGAATGTACTGCTGTACTGGCTATGGCTTATCTCTTCCACCCCCACCCTCGCATACAAAGGGGTTATCAGTATGTGACGCCCGCCACGTGTCTGTTTCTCCGGTATTTTATTTGAATTTGTTCAGCGATTCGTTTAGGTATTTTCTAGAAATGATTCGGCGATTTCCTTTTGGAACAATATATCAGTGAATATATGCGGTTCTATAACAATTTTCAGAGTAATTCTAGCTCTTTAGGAAATATAGATAGAATTTCTAGACAACTAAGAGTTGTTCAGTGAATTATTTAAATACTTTCTGTAAACAATTCAGTAAATTCCTTTATGAACTTATATCAGTAAATTTGAGCGATTCTATAGCAATTGTCAGAATAATTCTATATCTTTTGGAAATAGAATAGAAAAACCCAAAAATCAGTGTGTAGCTTTTAGCGTCTGTCAAACAAAGTCTGTACTAAGCTCGGTGGCTTATTTAAATACTTTCTAGAAACAATTCAGTAAGTTCCTTTATGAACTTATATCAGTAAATTCCAGCGATTCTATAGCAATTGTCAGAATAATTTTAAACTTTAGGCAATATCAACAGGAATGAAAAAAAGCGAAAATCAGTATTCCAGCCCGGCTGCTGTCAATCAAAGTTGCACGGCCATTCGATACTAAGGTGGCTTTGTCTATCAGCACGTGTGCCTAATAGCCCAGTTACGTATCCCAACCTACTCCGCGACAAACGTTTCTTTCAATTTAATTTCCCCCATCTCCAAATCATGGAATGTCAACTCTGGTTCATATTATGTTTATTGTTTGATGTGCAATAGCCACCTCATTCCCGATCTCTGTCTTGTGGAAGGCCAAACTTACATATCCTATATCTATTCGACTACACCTCTAACATAACCAATTAAACAGTTTACAACTTATTCAATAGGATCTTTTACATGCAGATTCAGTCGATCTATCAATTAACTACATCTCTAAACACAACCAATTAAACAGTTTAGAACTTATTTAATAGGATCTTTTACATGCATACTACACTTCTAAAACACAACCAATTAAACAGTAAGCACTTATTTAATAGGATCTTTTACATGCATACTACACTTCTAAAACACAACCAATTAAACAGTAAGCACTTATTTAATAGGATCTTTTACATGCATACTACACTTCTAATAATAGGCCAATTGATAAAAAATAAAAATACAAATAAAAAATAAAAACGAGCAAAACAAGATCTCCCCGATCAATGTCTTAGGTTCTTATGTAAAAATTTGGCACCGATTCATACTCACGCCCAGTACTTTCTGATCAAAATTTGGTTTAGGCTATAATACAATATGCAGATTTCGATATAACAGGCTCTGCTCACCTCATATAGAGCGCTCCGATCAGATTTCCTGAGGCAAGATGAATGGCTGGGGAAGTCACTCTTCCATCTGATTTTTTTAGCCGTGATCAGTCTCGTCCTCTTATAATAGATCGAATTCAAGAATAACCAAACTCTGCTACCAAGTTCTGTTAGTGTTTAAATACTGGAGAGTTGAGACCAAATCACGGACGCTGGACAGAGTGGATTTCAGTTGTAACAAAAGACAGTTTTAATGAGTCAGAGATATCTTGTCCCGCAGTTTTACGTGCACGGACCTAGTTCACATAACTCGGCAAGGAGCCAGGTGAAAAAGAGACCTTATACTACGGTTACATT
Source organism: Oncorhynchus clarkii lewisi (assembly GCF_045791955.1). Taxonomy (NCBI): domain Eukaryota; kingdom Metazoa; phylum Chordata; class Actinopteri; order Salmoniformes; family Salmonidae; genus Oncorhynchus; species Oncorhynchus clarkii. The sequence goes on along the minus strand of NC_092149.1, from coordinate 41,318,031 downwards.
CATTTTTATACATAGAATAAAGTAGGTGGAGTCTTGTCGTTTCGGTCTTCTTGACTGGTCGGAGGGTTGGAGGCGGGCCTTGCTCTAGCCAGAGCGGGCCCCATTGGTGCACAGCAAAAGTCCTTTGCTCTTGGGACCGGCCAGTAGAGGGAGATGAGATGTGTGTTTCTACAAGGAAGAGGGGGTCAGTCTTATGGCTGGGTGTATGTGTTCTTACGACGGAATGTCTTTGTTTATATGAGCTATGTGTATGAATATTTATATAACAGTAAGATGTTTTATATTCATCTTATGTTTGTAAGTTACTTCTCATCAGAATGTTATTTTTGTATAATACTGTGGCGGGGTTGCAGTATCTGTTCTATGTCAAGACTAAGTTGCTTGGGTCGGAGAGAGGGGAGAGGTCAAGCGTGTATCTCTTGGCTCCACAATGTCTGTGTGCCAGTCAGTGTGTCTCTGTGATCTTGTCAAGATGGGATGGATTTGATATATGCCTGTTGATATGGAGGATTGTTTATGGTTCTGAGTTTGAGAAAAGAACATAGTTTAGGAGACAAAGCTGAACGATGAATTATGCCGATGCTGTCTTATCCTGTGTGTGTCTTTGCTATAAAGGATCTCAGTTGAAATGTGGAAGGGACTCTCAGAGAATTCATTGATAGACACTGAATTGATCTGAGAGTCACAGGGTTGTGATAGAGCTCATATAATTAAAGATGGACTTTGATAACTAACTCTGACTTGTGTGTGGTTTGCTGTCATGATTTGGTAAATAGAGTAAATTTCCACGACATTAGCCGGAAAGTAGAGCTTCCTTGGCCGAGGCATCGGATACACAGGGCCATGGAGGCGCACTGGTGGTCTCGACCGCATAGCTGGCACCCCCGTTCTGGCACCGAGCACACCGGCAGGCTCAGGTCTCCAACATGACTCCGCCACACTCTCCCGTGTGTCCCCCAAAAACAATTTTGGGGGCTGCCTCTCGGGCTTCCTTGCCAGCCGTGTTCCCTCGTACCGCTGGTTCTCTTCTCCTGCTGCCTCCGCTCTCCTGGCTGCCTCCACCTGTTCCCATGGGAGGCGATCCCTTCCAGCCAGGATCTCCTCCCATGTCCATTCCTCCTTTTTACCATGCTGCTTGGTCCGTTGGTGGTGGGTAGTTCTGTAGCGGCATTCAGAGGAAGAAGGTGAGGACCAAGATGCAGCGTGGTACGTGTTGATATTTATTAAATAGAACTGAACACTAAATACAAAGTAACAAAAGGAATAACCGAAACAGTTCTGAAAGGTGATACAAACAGAAAACAACTACCCACAAAACCCATGTGGGCAAGAGCTACCTAAGTATGGTTCTCAATCAGAGACAATGACAGACAGCTGTCCCTGATTGAGAACCATACCGGGCCAAAAATGAAGAAATACAAAAACATAGAAAAAAGAACATAGAATGCCCACCCTAGTCACACACTGGCCTAACCAAAATATAGATTAAAAAGCCTCTCTATGGCCAGGCCGTGACATTACTAAAGCACTTGAGTGTCTCCCTTGATCCTAGGTCCTGGCAGAGTTGTGCAGACTCAGGACAACTGAGCTTTGAAGGAATACGCAGATTTAAAGAGGAGTCCATAATTTACTTTCTAATGATCATGATCTTTTCCTCAAAGAAGTTCATGAATGTATTACTGCTGAAGTGAAAGCCATCCTCTCTTGGGGAATGCTGCTTTTTAGTTAGCTTTGCGACAGTATCAAAAATAAATTTTGGATTGTTCTTATTTTCCTCAATTAAGTTGGAAAAATAGGATGATTGAGCAGCAGTGATGGCTCTTCGATACTGCACGGTACTGTCTTTCCAAGCTAGTCGGAAGACTTCCAGTTTGGTGTGGCGCCATTTCCGTTCCAATTTTCTGGAAGCTTGCTTCAGAGCTCAGGTATTTTCTGTATACCAGGGAGCTAGTTTCTTATGACAAATGTTTTTCGTTTTTAGGGGTGTAACTGCATCTAGGGTATTGCGCAAGGTTAAATTGAGTTCCTCAGTTAGGTGGTTAATTGATTTTTGTCCTTTGACGTCCTTGGGTAGGCAGAGGGAGTTCTGTCACACAACACAACGCCATAGATGTCTCAAGTTTTGAGGGAGTGTGCAATTGGCATGCTGACTGCAGGAATGTCCACCAGAGCTGTTGCCAGAAAATGTAATGTTAATTTCTCTACCATAAGGCACCTACGCCAGGCAGATAGCCTGGTAGGTAGGAGCGTTGGGTCAGTAACCGAAAGGTTGCTGGATAGAATCCCCAAGCTGACAAGGTCTGTTATTCTGCCCCGGAGCAAGGAAGTTAACCCACTGTTACCCAGGCACTGATTACGTGGATGTTGATTAAGATTCAGAAGGGTTGGGTTAAAAGCAGAATACATATTTCAGTTGAATGCATTCAGTGGTACAACTGACAAGGTATCCCCCTTTCCCTCCAATGTCATTTTAGAGAATTTGTCAGTACGCCCAACTGGCCTCACAACTGCAGACCACGTGTATGGCGTTGTGTGGGCAAGCGGTTTGCTGATATCAACTTTGTGAACAGAGTGCCCCATGGTGGCGGTGGGGTTATGGTATGGGCAGGCATAAGCTACGGACAATGAACACAATTGCATTTTACCAATGGTAATTTGAATGCACCGTGACGAGATCCTGAGGCCCATTGTTGTGCCATTCATCCGCCACCATCACCTCATGGTTCAGCATTATAATTAATGGGCCCATGTCGCAACAATCTGTACACAATTCCTGGAAGCTGAAAATGTCCCAGTTCTTCCATGGCCTGCATACTCACCAGACATGTCACTCATTGAATATGTGTGTTCCAGTTCTCAGACTGTGGTAGTGGGTACTGTGCCTCGTCATTTCCGGTCACAACTTGTAGACTTGTTTATGTGCTGCTGTGCGGTTTGTTGTTAACGTTTCTTTGCTACCTTCCAACCCTATGGTTCTTACTTTTAAATTACAGTTTTATATATATTTTATTTCCCCTCGCTCAACTTTTTTCATTCAACCTTTTCACCCCGAACGCTTTAACTGGACATGGTTCAACACGACCTTCACCAGCTGAAGCTAAGCAGTAACATTAACATGATGCCTTCAAATTGCAGTCACTGTACTCATAATATACAGGAGAACGATCGCCTTATGGCAAGGATAGCCGTGCTGCAAGTCCAGCTTCAGACGCAACTGTTAGGCAAGGGTCATTTAAGTGTAGGAAAGGATGAAACAGCATCTGTGCCACCAATAAGTACAGATAGTAGTACAAATCCCCTCGCACAGTCCCTGCAGCCGGACAATTTTCTCATGGCTTCTGGAAGGAAATGTTGTAGGAATGCTCAACCGGTGTCGCTCATTCATCCGACACAAACTTTAAACCGGTTCTCCCCATTAATAAGCAACAAGTCAGAGTCTGAGTCTTCTCTGGTCTCCCCTCCACCATTTACAGGGTCTAAGACGCAGAAGCCTCCCACCAATAACGCTGGCAAATTGAAAACCCTACTCATTGGTGACTCCATTACCCGTAGTGTTAGACTTAAAAATAATCATCCAGCGATCATACACTGTTTACCAGGGGGCAGGGCTACCGACTTTAAAAAAAAAAATGTTTGTAAAAATTTGACCCCCTTTTCGTGGTATTCAATTGTTAGTAGTTACTATCTTGTCTCATCGCTACAACTCCCGTACAGGCTCGGGAGAGACGAAGGTCGAAACACAACCCAACCAAGCCACACTACTTTTATCCGGAAGCCAGCCGCACCAGTGTGTCGGAGGAAACACTGTGCACCTGGCGACCTAGTTAGCGTGCACTGTGCCCAACCCGCCACAGGAGTCGCTATTGCGCAATGAGACAAGGATATCCCTACCAGCCAATCCGTCCCTAACCCGGACGACGCTAGGCCAATTGTACGTCACCCCATGGACCTCCCAGTCGCGGCCGGCTGTGACAGAGCCTGGGCTCAAACCCAGAGTCTCTGGTGGCACAGTCCCTCGACCACTGCGCCACCCGGGAGGCCCAGGGCTACCGACATTAAGGCTAATATGAAGATGGTGCTGGCTAAGGCTAAACCTGATGAGAGAAAGTATAGGGATATTGTTATCCACGTCGGCACCAACAACGTTAGGATGAAACAGTCAGAGGTCACCAAGCGCTACATAGCTTCACCGTGTAAATCAGCTACAAAGATATGTTGGCAACGAGTAATTGTCTGGACCCCTCCCAGTTAGGGGGAGTGAGTCTCGCAATTCAATCGCTGGTTGAAAACCCCTCCCAAAAGATAGAATTTGTTGATAATTGACCCTGTTTCTGGGACTCACTCACAAACAGGACCAAGCCTGGCCTGCTGAGGTGTGACGGACTCCATACTAGCTGGAGGGGTGCTCTCATCTTATCCACAAACATAGACATGGCTCTAACTCCTCTAGCTCCACAATGAGATGGGGTGCAGGCCAGACAGCAGGCTGTTAGCCACCCTGCCAGTTTAGTGGAGTCTGCCACTAGCACAGTCAGTGTAGTCAGCTCAGTTATTCCCATTGAGACCGTGTCTGTGCCTCGATCTAGGTTGGGCAAAACTAAACATAGCGGTGTTCGCCTTAGCAATCTCACTGGAATAAAGACCTCCATTCCTGGCATTTTTGAAAGAGATGGTGATATCTCACATCTTAAAATAGGGCTACTTAATGTTAGATCCCTCACTCCCAAGGTGAGTCAATTAACTAATCACTGATCACAATCTTGATGTGATTGGCCTGACTGAAACATGTCTTACGCCTGATGAATTTACTGTGTTTATTTGAGGCCTCTCCTCCTAGTTACACTAATGACCATATCCCCCGTGCATCCCGCAAAGGTGGAGGTGTTGCTAACATTTACAATAGCAAATTTCCATTTACAAAAGACAATGACTGCGTTTTCGTCTTTTGAGCTTCTAGTCATGAAATCTATGCAGCCTACTCAATCACTTTTTATAGCTACTGTTTACAGCACTCCTCACTGAGTACCCTGAATTCCTATCGGACCTTTGTAGTCATGGCAAATAATATTAAAATTTTTGGTGACTTTAATATTGACGTGAAAAAGTCCACAGACCCACTCCAAAAGGCTTTCGGAGCCATCATGTCCAACATGTCTCCGGACCTACTCACTGCCACAGTCATACTCTGGACCTAGTTTTGTACCGTGGAATAAATATTGTGGATCTTAATATTTTTCCTCCCGGACCACCATTTTATTACCTTTGCAATGACAGTAAATAATCTGCTCAGACCCCAACCAAGAATCATCAAAAGCCATGCTATAAATTCTCAGACAACCCAAAGACTCATAGATGCCCTTCCAGACTCCCTCCACCTACCCAAGGACGTCAGAGTACAAAAAACGGTTTACCACCTAACTGAGGAGCTAAATTTAACCTTTCGTAATACCCTGGATACAGTCGCACCCCTAAAAACAAAAAACATTTGACATAAGAAACTAGCTCCCTGGTATACAGAAAATACCCGAGCCCTTGAAGAAAGCTTCCAGAAATTGGAACGGAAATGGCGCTACACCAAACTGGAAGTTTTCCGACTATCTTGGAAAGACAAGCTAGTCAGTATCATGCAGTGTCGAAGAGCCCTCACTGCTGCTCGAACATGCTATTTTTTCAACTTTAATTGAGGAGAATAAGAACAATCCAAAATGTATTTTTGAAACTGTCGCGAAGCTATATAATAGCAGCATTCCCCGAGAGAGAATGGCTTTTACATCAGCAGTGATAAATTAATTAATTTCTTTGATGAAAAGATCATGATCATTAGAGAGCAAATTACAGACTCCTCTTTCAATCTGCACACATAGTCTGCACAACACTGCCAGGAGCTAGGATCAAGGGAGACACTCAAGTTTTTTAATACTATATACTGACACATTCATGAAAATAGTATTGGCCTCTAAACCTTCAAGCTGCATACTGGACCCTATTCCAACTAAACTACTGAAAGAGCTGCTTCCTGCTTCCTGTGTCTGTGCTTCCTCCTATGTTGAACATAATAAATAGCTCCCTATCCACCGGATGTGTATCAAACTCTCTAAAAGTGGCAGTAATAAAGCCTCTCTTGAAAAACCTTGACCCAGAAAATATAAAAAACTATCGGCCTATATCGATTCTCAACTCACTGCCTTCCTGAAGACAAACAATGTATACGAAACTCTTCAGTCTGGTGTTAGACCCCATTTAAGCACTGTGACTGCACTCGTGAAGGTGGTAAATTACCTTTCAAAGGCTTCAGACCAGGCTCTGCATGCGTCCTCGTGCTCCTAGACCTTAGTGCTGCTTTTGATATTATCGATCACCACATTCTTTTGGAGAGATTGGAAACCCAAATTGGTCTACACAGACAAGTTCTGGATTGGTTTAGATGTTATCTGTCGGAAAGATATCAGTTTGTCTCTGTGATGGTTTGTCCTCTGACAAATCAACTGTACATTTCGGTGTTCCTCAAGGTTCCATTTTAGGACCACTATTGTTTTCACTATATATTTTACGTCTTGGTGATGTAATTTGGAAACATAATTTTTACTTTCACTGCTATGCGGACGATACACAGCTGTACATTTCGATGAAACATGGTGAAGCCCCAAAATTGCCCTCCCTGGAACCCTGTGTTTCAGACATAAGGAAGTGGATGGCGGCAATTGTTTTACTTTTAAACTCAGACAAAACAGAGATGCTAGTTCTAGGTCCCAAGAAACAAAGAGATCTTCTGTTGGATCTGACAATTAATCTTGATGGTTGTACAGTCATCTTAAATAAAACTGTGAAGAAACTCGGCGTTACTCTGGACCCTGGTCTCTCTTTTGACGAACATATCAAGAATATTTCAAGGAGAGCTTTTTTCCAGCTTCTTAACATTGCAAAAATCTGAAACTTTCTGTCCAAAAATTATGCAGAAAAATGTATCCATGCTTTTGTTACTTCTAGATAGACTACTGCAATGCTCTACTTTCCCGGCTACCCAGATAAAGCACAAAATAAACTTCAGTTAGTGCTAAACATGGCTGCTAGAATCTTGACTAGAACCAAGATATTTTATCAGAAATGCATTACTCCAGTGCTAACCTCTCTACACTGGCTTCCTGTTAAGGCTAGGGCTGATTTCAAGGTTTTACTGCTAACCTACAAAGCATTACATGGGCTTGCGCCTACCTATCTCTCCGATTTGGTCCTGCTGTACATACCTACACGTACACAGCGTTCACAAGGCCAGGCCTCCTTACTGTCCCTAGAATTTCTAAGCAAACAGCTGGAGGCAGGGCTTTCTCCCTATAGAGCTCCATTTTTATGGAATGGTCTGCATATCCATGTGAGAGACACAGACTCGGTCTCGACCTTTAACTCTTTATTGAAGACTCATCTCTTCAGTAGGACCTGTGATTGAGTGTAGTGTGGCCCAGGGGTGTGAAGGTGAACGGAAAGGTTCTGGAGCAACAAACCGCCCTTGCTCTCTGACATTTACTCCCAGGTGCTGACCTGCTGCACCCTCTACAACCACAGTGACTTTACTATCTGACCCTGCTGGTCATCTATGAACAACTTGGTTATGTTCTGTTATAATCTCCACCCAGCACAGCCAGAAGAGTACTGGCCACCCATCAGAGCCTGGCTCCTCTCTAAGTTTCTTCCTAGGTTCCGGCCTTTCTAGGGAGTTTTTCCTAGCCACCGTGCTTCTACATTGCTTGCTGTTTGGTGTTATAGGCTGGGTTTTTGTACAGCACGTTGTGACATTGGGTGATAATAAAGGGGCTTTATAAATACATTTGATTGATTGATCGAGTTCCTGCCAATATCCAGCAACTTCGCACAGCCATTGAAGAGGAGAGGGACAACATTCCGCAGGCCACAATCAACAGCCTGATTAACTCTATGCGAAGGAGATGTATCGCGCTGCATGAGGCAAATGGTGGAAATAAAATGCATCTCAAACGTGTACACTGTTTCGGACAAAGAGGACAGAGATATGAGTGTCCAATCGTTGCCAAATTTTCTTTCTTTAATGATAAAGTAAAGCCTGTGTAAAAGACTCGCTGGCATGAAAATAGGCATGAATGATAGGTTCCCTAGGGAGATTGCAGAACAGAGCAAAGTTCTGTATCCAATCTTCAGCGAAAATAGATTAAAGGGGAATAATTGTTTAATAAAGTAAAACTACACTGCACCTCTCAAGATAGGGAATGTTAGTAGGGAATAGTAGATAGGGAATAGTACTCAATTTTCCATTAAGTATTTTATAAATGGATAAGACAGCTTAGAAGAAAGGATAACTAGCAAAATAACACCTCTTCAAATATAACTAATTGGAACACGAAAGTACTAATTCAACATGGTGGAGATTAAAACACAGCAAACAAAAGACATTGAAGGCAAAGTATGTGGGTATGTGTGGATGTATTGTGATGGAAGGTGTGGTGTGTGTTTTTGGTGTTTGGAAAAGTGTGGCGAGTGAGTAAGGAAATGGTTGCATATCCCAGAACCAATGTGTGTCTGTGAGCAGGGGTTGTGAGAGTGAGCTTTCAATTTTGTGCAGATGAAGGATATACATTTTAATATAAATTATGCATCTATTTTATTTATTTATTGTCTTATGATGGAACAAAAAATTTAAATAAATTATACATCAAATGTATTTATTTGTTGTCCTATCATGATGGAATGGTCCACAACCCTGTACCCTAAACACCCACCTGAATGACCCATACACTAAAAAGAAGTCCCTATCTGTTTTTTAGGACTGCTGCGAGGAGCCCCCTGATGGGAGAAAATAATGTACAAGGAAATTCTCAAAGCTGCTAATGAGAACCGTGAAGACCTTGTACCTAGCCGGTGGGGTACCCCCACCCAGGTATTGGCAGTGCTGGCAACACTGGCTGCAGTAACCCATGGAGAGGGGGTCACACTCAGACAATCAGAGAGGGGGCATACTATTGTGGCCCTGGTGGCACAAAATAATCAAAGGTCTGACTGCACAGAGATGCTTGGGAAAATGGTCACAACGGGGGACCAGCGTGTGTGTGTTTCAGGGGAACAGGGTAGATCTGATCTCCATCACCTATAACTTGACAATGGTTAATCAAATCTCACATTTTTGCTCAATCTTGCATGCTATCTCAAACAACTCCAACTGTATATGAATCATGAATCAGGTCCTTTCTTGAGTTGGGCTCTGGGATGTAACAACCGTTGATCATCTCAGCCTATGGTTGATTGTAGGGGAAAGGGGTTGAGTGTGTAAGTGTGTGTATGTATCCCACATCTGTTGCAAGGGGGTAAGGACGTTAGGGACAATGTAGGAAGAATCACAATAATTGTTTGCTAAAATAATAATTGCTTGACAAAAATGTAATGTAATGCAATGGCAATCCTGGTTACAGGTATTCACCCCCCTTGGAATTTTTCCTGTTTTTTTTGCCTTACAACCTGGAATTAAAATAGATTTTTGGGGGGGTTGTATCCTTTGATTTACACAACATCAACGCACGTACCACTTTTTCATTTTTTTTTTATACAAGTAATTTTTTTTCCATTTCACTTCACCAATTTGGACTATTTTGTCCATTACATGAAATTCAAATCCAAATCTATTTACATTTTAGGTTGTAATGCAACAAAATAGGAAAAACGCCAAGGGAATACTTTGGTGAATACTTTGCAAGGCACTGTAACAATCCTTTGCACAAACTGCCAACATTATTACACATATGAATTGTTAATGATGGAAATTAAGATACGCAAGATATTTGAATATATATTTTTAATAGCTATATATAATTGAGGTGAGAGCATTGGAAATACTTTTAGCAGTTGATCTGCTTCTGTTCTGTGGGTGGCACTGTGTGCTCTTTTCGAAGAATGGGTCCTGTCCTTTCGGGGTGCCTAGGGATCCGGGGGGCGGGGGTGGTTTGCCGGTCACTGGGATGACAACCCAATTTGGGAGTGGCTTTGGCGGGTGCAGTAGTGGAGAACAATTGGAGGGTTACTTAGTAGCAATGCAAATATCATGGTACATGGTAATATCATATATGGACACTCAATCCCTAAGGTACTTTTTAATGGTACATTTACAAACATATATTATGATGAATAGATTTGCAACTTGTATCTCATTATGGTAAATGGTGAAATAAGTATAGCCATATAATTGTAATGGCTTAGCAGATAATAAGAAATGAAGAACATTATTTACCTGGCTCAAGGACAAGGAATGTAATATCTATTGTTTACAGGAAACTCATTCAACAATTTTAGATGAAATATACTTCTCCCATAGGCAAAGAAACTCAAAAGAGGTGATGATATTAATGAACAGTCATTTTGATCCGAATGTGCAAATTGTCGAAACACATCCGCAAGATGGATGATTTTAATGATTGGACCATAAACAGATAGGGCTCATTAACCTTTACTGACCAAATAATGATGAATCTACGCTTCTTTGAAAATATATATAATAAATGATCAACCCTGCAAGCAATGTTATTATAGTGGGAGATTATAATACTGTTTTAAATACCTCAATGGACCGTAAAGGAAATCACACTACAAACTATCACCCACATGCTCTTAAGGAAATTATGAATGTCATGGATATATTGTAAATAGTGGATATATGGAGGCTTAGATATCCTGACCTAGTGAGATATACATGGCGGAGGCTCAATCAAGCTAGTCGTCTTGACTTCTTTCTTATGTCATTCTCGTTGGCACCAAAAGTGGGAAAAGTGTTGATAGGGGATAGAATGCAGCCAGAGAATCAGATAACTTGCATATACATTACTCTTACTGAATTTCCATGTGGGCGAGGATATTGGATATTTAATCAAAACCTAATGGATTGTTTTTAACTAGGACAGAGGAATTTATAACTGCATTTTTCATACACAACATTGGTACAGCAAATCCGCTTATTGTATGGACACTTTTAAATTTGCCTTTAGAGGCCATGCAATTCAGTACTAATCTCAAAAACAAAAGCAATTTATGTCAAAGGAGTCCATACTAACAAAGGAAATAGAAGGTCTAACAGAACAGATAGATAGCAATAAAAACTGTACCGTAGAGACTCAGAATAAGATAGAGGAAAAAAAACAACAAAAAAGGAGCTACTTATTCAACAAAGATTAAGTGTAATATATTATAACAATAAAGCAAACTGGATGGAATATGGGGGAACATGCACCAAATTATTTTTTAATCTTCAACATAGAAATGCTACCAAAAACAATTTACTTGTTACAAATGACAGAGTCACCTATGATTCGCAAAATTATATTTTGAAGGAGGAAGCAAAGTACTTTAAGCATATGTTTCTCTGTATATATCAATGATGTCGCTCTTGCTGCTGGTGATTCTCTGATCCACCTCTACGCATCTATCCATTCTTTGGACACTGTGTTAATAAACCTCCAAACGAGCTTTAAAGCCATACAACACTCCTTCTGTGGCCTCCAACTGCTCTTAAACGCTAGTAAAACTAAATGCATTTAACTGATCGTTGCCCGCACCCACCCGCCCGACTAGCATCACTACTCTGGATGGTTCTGACTTAGAATATGTGGACAACTACAAATACCTAGGTGTCTGGTTAGACTGTAAACTCTCCTTCCAGACTCACATTAAGCATCTCCAATCCAAAATTAAATCTAGAATCGGCTTCCTATTTTGCAACAAAGCCTCCTTCACTCATGCTGCCAAACATACCCTCGTAAAACTGACTATCCTACCGATCCTTGACTTCGGTGATGTCATTTACAAAATAGCCTCCGACACTCTACTCAGCAAATTGGATGTAGTCTATCACAGTGCCATCCATTTTGTTACTAAAGCCCCATATAATACCCACCATTACGACCTGTATGCTCTCGTTGGCTGGCCCTCGCTACATATTCGTCGCCAGACCCACTGACTCCAGGTCATCTATAAGTGTTTGCTAGGTAAACACCCACCCGTAGCATGCGCTCCAGCAGGTATATTTCACTGGTCATCCCCAAACCCAACACCTCATTTGCCCGCCTTTCCTTCCAGTTCTATGCTGCCAATGACTGGAACAAATTGCAAAAGTCACTGAAGTTGGAGACTTACATCTCCCTCACTAACTATTAGCATCAGCTGTCAGAGCAGCTTACCGATCACTGCACCTGTACACAGCCCATCTGTAAATAGTCCACCCAACTACCTCATCCCCATATTGTTATTGTTTTTGCTCTTTTGCACCCCAGTATCTCTACTTGCACATCATCATCTGCACGTCTATCACACCAGTGTTAATGCAAAATTGTCATTATTTCGCCACTATGCCCTTTTTATTGCCTTACCTATCTAATCTTACTACATTTGAACACACTGTATATAGATTTTTCTATTGTGTTATTGACTGTACGTTTGTCTATCCCATGTGTAACTGTGTTGTTGTTTTTGTTGCACTGCTTTGGTTTATCTTGGCCAGGTCGCAGTTGTAAATGAGAACTTGTTCTCAACTGGCCTACATAAATCTCCATCTCCTCTAACCAAAGCTAATTGTATGGATTTATTTTCTATTAATAATGTAAAATTAGCAGCCATACAGAAAGACTCATGTGAAGGTGAAATTACAGAGGAGGAACTTCTTGATGCAGTTAAAGCTTTTAAGTCCGGGAAAACTCCAGGGCTGGATAGCATACCAGTTAAGGTATACCAAACCTTTTTTGATATACTCAGAGGACCGTTATTAGCATGTTTTAACCACTCTTATAAAAATGATAGATTATCAGACACTCAACAAGAAGTTCTGATTTCATTTTTACTGAAACAGGATACAAGTGGGAAATATAAAGATCCAGTCTGTCACGACTTCTGCCGAAGTTGGCTCCCCTGCCTGTTCGGGCGGTGCTCGGCGGTCGTCGTCACCGGCCTACTATCCGCCACCGATCCCTTTTTCGTTTTCTGTTTGTTTTGTCTTATTAGTTGCACCTGTGTCTTTTGTGTTTGCTTGATGGGCTTCCTTATTTATAGCTAGGCTACCCGCCCTTGTTTTGTGCGGGATTACTCTTATGTTACATGTGTAAGATTTTTGGTGTTCGTGCTCCGGACCTGGTACCCTGTGTGTTTGGGTTGGTCCACATTTTTCAGTGCCCTGTGTTGTGGGCATCGTTTTCGGTGCGATATTAAAGTGCACTTCTTCCTGTGGAACTATATGCTCTCTGCGCCTGATTCTTCCACACGCACCTAGTTTTCCATGACACAGTCCATAAAAAAAATTGGAGGCCCCTTACACTTCAGTGTTGTGATGCAAACATTTGAGCAAAATATATAGGGTATATAATTAAAAAGGTATTGTTGGACATTATTTATTCTAATCAGACAGGTTTTTTACATGGACGATACATTGGCAATAAAACAAGCAAGTAATGGAAACAATAGAACACTAGGAAAAATCTGTGAAACCAGGCCTGCTGTTCATAGCGGACTTTGAAAAGGCTTTCGATAAAGTATGACTGGAGTTTTATATAAATGTCTGGAACATTTTAATTTTGGAAAATCTCTTATAAAATTGTTTAAAATAATGTATAGTAACCCTAGGTGTAAAATAGTAAATAATGGCTACTTCTCAGAAAGTTTTAAACGCTGATGATTCATGTTTTCTTTTAAATGTAAAGGTAAATACCTTTCTATTTGTGGAAAAATCGCCCTGATTAACTCTAGTCATATCCCAGTTTACTTATTTGCTTATGGTGCACCTGCACCACTCGGGAGGCCCGAGAATAGATTTTTGACATACCGATTCCATGGCACATGGTTCATGAACTGATACGCAAAAAGACACTGGATTCAAACTTTTGAATTATTCCATTTAAATTATTATACAGCTCTGCATATTTTGCTGCGAAGATGCAGAATCATTAGATCATTTGTTTTGGTACTGCATGGTTTTGGTCAAAAGGTCCAAGAATGGCTGAAGAATTGTCATATCTACCTGGAGCTAACCCTGCAGATAGCACTACTGGGCGATCGAAAAGTCATACTCAATCAATTAATAATATAATAATACTTTTAGCAAAAACAATTATTTTCAAAGTACAATCTGTGGGAACATTGAGAATAGAAAGGTTCAGAACTTTTGTGAAATATCACAGCACAGTTGAAAAATATATGGCAAATAGAAATCCAGTATGGATGGCGTTAAGAGATAGATGGGAGGCGATGAATGGAGCTGAAGGTTGGGACTAATAACAACAAGATAACTAATGTAAAACATACCGTGCCCGTGAAACATATATAGGTTAAGAACTTTTTTGAAAGAGCACAGTTTGAAATATATGGCAAATAGAAATCGGATGAACATCATAAATATATGGGAGAGTTTGAGGGTAGAGGAAGGACAAGAGTTAAAAACAAACAAAATAAAACTATTGTAAAATAGACTGTGTCCATAAAATGTATATAATATGTATACACTGGAAATACAGGCCTAAGTGTTGTTGTTCACTAGTTTGCTCCAATTGGGGGAAGGGTGGTAGGGTTGGAGGTTAATAAAGGAAATATAACAACAACAAAAAAGATATGTATATATATGTATGTACATGTGTATATATATATATATATATATATATATATATATATTTTATATATATATATATGTGTATATACAGTTGAAGTCAGAAGTTTACATACACCTTAGCCAATTACATTTAAACTCAGTTTTTCACAATTCCTGACATTTAATTCTAGTAAAAATTCTCTGTCTTAGGTCAGCTAGGATCACCACTTCATTTTAAAAATGTGAAATATCAGAATAATAGTAGAGAGAATGATTTATTTCAGCTTTTATTTATTTCATCACATTCCCAGTGGGTCAGAAGTTTGCATACACTCAATTTGTATTTGGTAGCATTGCCTTTAAATTGTTTAACTTGGGTCAAACATTTCAGGTAGCCTTCCACAAGCTTCCCACAATAAGTTGGATGAATTTTGGCCCATTCCTCCTGACAGAGCTGGTGTAACTGAGTCAGGTTTGTAGGCCTCCTTGGTCGCACACACTTTTTTGGTTCTGCCCATCTATAGGATTGAGGTCAGGGCTTTGTGATGGCCACTCCAATACCTTGACTTTGTTGTCCATAAGCCATTTTGCCACAACTTTGGAAGTATGCTTGGGGTCATTGTCCATTTGGAAGACCCACTTGCGACCAAGCTTTAACTTCCTGACTGATGCATAGGCTGAAATCCCAGGGGGGACTGGGGACACACGATCCACCATCCTGGAAAGAATATGATTTGTCCCCCTCAATATATCACTGTAAACATAACTATAATTTCAATAATATTAATAATACGCAATGAAAGCACTTGTGCTGATTATAGACACTTAATTTGCCTCACAATGGTTTGATCCACTGCCTCCCACCCCCCAGCAGTGGCACATAATGCAGGTACTGTGCATGTGTGGGAATTTGACAGTCTGTCGTTGTTGGCTGACCTCCAGTAAGTAGTTCAAACAAAGGATATGTTAGACATTTCTATACTTCTACCACTCAATACAAGAAAACACATGTATAACTGTTAGCAGTCTTCATTTTCGCTGCATTAAATTACTATGTTCGCTAGTGGTTAGCTGATGTTTCCTAGCTAGCTACAGTAACATCAACCAGTGTTTGCAGCTATTTGAGTCAAAGAGATAAGCTAGTAATGCAATGTAGTGTTCCTTAGCTGGCAAGGTAACAGAGGGTTCGTGTCTACCGTCGGAAAAGGCACTTAATGCACGTAACTAACGTGAGGTCAATCCAGTCAATCGCACCATAGCGAAGTTGTTTTATGTTGGCAGGGTTCACACACACAATAGCTGAATTTGCAGAGCTATCGCACAAACTAAAGCAAACATTAGCTAGCAAGCTAGCTAGTACCTATGCCATTATGTAGCGTCCTCAAAGATGGAATATTTGCTATCGTCAGTTTATTCCAAGATTAGCATGCAGCTGTAGTGCTTCGAAGTCCCTGTGATAAGGTTCGCGATAAACTGAACTCCAAACTGAACAGAACTACACTCTCTTCTACCATTGTCTTAAATATCTATAATGGTCTCGTTGCAAAAGCTAAATTGTCGCTAGGGAACTTTAAAGCACTTGTGTGCGGATCTTGGAGTAAACTGACGATAGCAAAGATTATAGCAAACACCACAGAAAGGGAATTGGTGCTCGCTAGCTCTGTAAATTCAGCTATTGTTGGAAGACAGCCAATATAAAACAAACTATATTAAAATTACAAATGGCACACAGACAGCAGAGCTGGGGACAGATGGACAGGGAGTCTCAGGTAAGTTGGTTGAGCCTTTGTTTGGCAACATTATGAAAGGTACTCTCTTTTTTAGACTTGTAAATTAGGGACATAATTGGAAAATGCCATGGATACCCCCACTCTCAACTTAAACTGGTGACTAAACTAAGATTTGTTTAAGGTAATGGTATTGCTGATGTGATTATTTGTGTAGTTATGGGTACCGGTAGTTAGGAGTATGGCAAACACCTAATTTATTTTCTAGTTGACAAACTGTGAGTCAGTGAGGGTGGTGAAAGGGAACGAGCCAGGGAAGAGAGATTTCAGAGGACAGTGTCACAGCCACAGCAGGCCCAGGTGTCAACCTTGTTGCCAGTAGCACCAGTATAGGGGACAGTGGCACAGCATTGTCCAGTTACCTCAGTGATGGTACAAAACCATATCAGCCACACCTACAATTTATAGAACTGCAAACTCTTGCCAACAGAGTGATGTTTCAAGAGAGATGGTTTCGCAATTTCCTCTGGCTACATTATAATCCATCAATAAAAGGAGTGTTGTGTTCACTGTAGCCAAGGGTTTTCAAGCCAGCCATCTTTTGGCCAAAGAGCGGATGCTGCCTTCATTAGTGCAGGATTTAGGAACTGGAGAAAAGCCATTTAAACACTCACATCAAAACTACCAAACTATCCAGCGCGTGGGGTTAACAGCAGAAATGACGAAAGCTACCTTGCACTGTATGAGAAAGCAACAACATTGATTGACTCCATTGAGACACGCTCAAGACGATTTGCTGGCAAAGCAGTGGATCACTATAGGGCATATTCATTGAAATAGTTATTTCACTTTTAGAACTGAACTTATTCTGAGCTTGTTGTTCTTGTAAAGATATTGTAGTCGACTCAGGCCAGTGGCACATATTTAATGACTATATAAATGTATCAGAAAAAGTACAATTAAAAAGGTAAATTCAATACGAAGACCACTTTGTGAAGGTTCTCAATGGCTATTCATTTAGATGAGATGGCACCATGCTCATTGTATTTACGAAAACTGCACCCATACACAGTGTACAGTACCATTGCCGCCTACTGGCCTTTCTTGGTATTGCTGGTTGTAAATACTTAATGGACTGATAAGGAACACTGCTATAACTATAATTAGTAGTAGTATTATAATGATTTTGTCACGCCCTGACCATAGAGAGCTGTTTATTCTCTATGTTGGTTGGTTTGGGGTGTGATGTAGGGTGGGTTATCTAGGGGAATTGTATTTCTATGGTGGCCTGATATGGTTCCCAATCAGAGGCAGCTGTTTATCGTTGTCTCTTATTGGGGATCATATTTAGGTAGCCATGTTCCCCACTGTGATTGGTGGGATCTTGACTATGTTTGTGTGTAGTTGCTTTCTGCACTGCATGTAGCGTCACGTTTTGTTTATTCGTTTTGTTTTTTTGTGCTTTAAGTTTATCTTCTAATAAAAGGATGGAAACATGCCACGCTGCATCTTGGTCCACTCATTTCAATGAGCGTGACAGATTTAAACATTTGAACAAGTTGGAACAACCCTACTGTGCCTATCAATTATCCAGTTGTAGCAATTATGGTTCCTCAATATACATTTAACATATTACAATGTAGGCTATGTGTTACAGCACTACTTTTGGAGTCCCCCTCAGGAATTGCTCTTGAGAAAATGTTATGTAACTGTCCCCTCCAAAGTTCATATCAGATTTTCACCCCTGGACTAATGTCTTAAGATTTTGCTTTAATATAACCACATAATTTCCCCGCCTCATGATGCCATCTATTTTGTGAAGTGCACCTTTCCCTCCTGCAGCAAAGCACCCCCACAACATGATGCTGCCACCCCCGTGCATCACGGTTGGGACGGTGTTCTTCGGCTTGCAAAAATCCCCCTTTTTACACCAACTTCTGACTTCAACTCAGTGTGTATATATATATATATACACCTGCTGTGCTAGTGGGAGGCAGGGGTAACCGGTCCTTCACCCACCGCCCGCTAGGCACTGTTTTCCTGCAGTTCTGTTAACAACAGGGTGACGGCAGGTGTTCGGCAAGCAGGAGCAAAGGACACTGTCTACTGGTGTCGCTCCCGCTAGCCAACAAGGAGGACCAGGAGTTGGAACCGGAACAAAAGTGATCAATGCTGTTCTGGAATAGAACCATGTTTTGAATAACTTTATTTTACACTCCAGGTATTTTTTTCTAGAACCACAAAAAAATTAAACAAAGCATCTATGCAAAGCCCTCAGAAACATACCAGCATCTGCCTGCAAGCTGAAAATCTTTGCCAATGGGTGTGTGTTTAGGCCACCTATCCCTCCCCCCTCTGAAGCATAGGCTACTGTAGCGACATTAGAAGTGTGAGAAGATATAGAGAAACTTTTAATTAGCTAGAGAAGAATGGGGCAACGTTTTCAATAATAAAAACAATTATAAATTGGTGCTCACACCAGATACTGACTGGTTTACTGATCCACGCCCCTACATTTTTATGCATCTGTATTCCCAGCCATGTGAAATTCATAGATTAGGGCCTAATGAATTTATTTCAATGGACTGATTTCCTTATTATCCGTAACTCAGTAGAATCTTAAAAACGTCATGCCAGGGCAGGCCTAGATGCGCCTTAGACCGCTGCGTCACTCGGGAGCCAACTAACATGAGGTTCTTTGGAATTTCAAAGCTTTGAGAAAAATGGGATCTACTGGGGCTTTTTAAAACAATCCCACATACTTAATGAATCATTAGTCAGATGAAAGCAATTGCAAAAATCCAAGGACAGAACATTTCCCTTCTCACGAGCACAAAAGGCAGCCTGTGGTTGAGCTACGCCACAGAACAATCATTTGCAACTTCAAGTGATTTTAATTTACACTGTCTGCCTTTTAGAAATATGTTGACAGACTGATAAATGTGTGGCTGTCTTACTCAAGTCATCACTATGGCCATCTTATTAGGCCCTCAATGTATTACCAGCGACAACCCCTGGACAAAGTTTGCCATTGCAGTGTGAAAAAAATAATATCCAAACAGTAAAATTGTACTTTATTTCCAAGTTGGACCAGCAAATAATTGTGCAAGGGGGTACAGTGAACAGCTGTCTCAACTACATGGTTCAAGCAAAAGGACCTTGCTGACATGAAATACAAGTACTCATCTTACTGATGCCATGGGGGGGGGTTATTGCTTGGAACAAAAATGGGAATCTTAAAAAGGCTGTGACTTGGGATTTCATTAAAAGGCTCGTCCACTATTTTCCCCACACACACTGGCATCCTAAAGATTGTCATACAAAAATAACTAAACAAACTAGATTTAAAAAAAAAAAAGTGTTTCTCTTTCTTAATGATCATGATCTACTAAACCACATCCAAATACATTAGGGGATTTTTGCACTGAGTGGGAGAGATCAGAGCCCTCTTTAACAGAGACTAGTCAGTCTCACCACTGCCCCATCACCACACTCCCTCCACAGCTTACCTGGCTCAGCACAGGAAGGCACATTCGTCCACAAACCCCTCACCCACATGTAGGTATTTAACACAGATCCCTCTGGTGCAGACCAACAAGATCAACCTTCCCCTGCCTGAGGATACATCAACTTTCCTGCTTGTCTTTGACCAGCAGGACTGTGTGCTGCCCGCCGCTGGCGACCATCAGTACTATGCGGTTCTCCAGCTGCTTGCCTGTCATCTCTACAGGGCTCCATTCATCATCCTCCTCACCCGTGCCAAGCTGGAGGTTAGTGCCCATACCCCAGGCATACACAGACCCTGCAATAAACACACATCAGTGGACCATATACAGACAACGGCCTTGGAGTCATTCCTATCACAATTACACACAATGTAGACATGCACAACAGCAGCAGGTGATTATTTTTTATAAACCAAAAATACACTAGCTATGACCTCACCTTGTTTGGTGACAGCGTAGCTGACCGATGCCCCACATGCCACCACCTGGGCTTCATCCAGTCCTTCCACAGGCGTGGGCTCGCTCTTCTCCTCTGCCCCCTGGCCCAGACCCAGACGCCCATACTCCGCCCGGCCCAGGCTGTACACCTTCCCTATAGGACAGAGAAGGAGCCATCACTATCTTCCCAATTTGTGCTGCACTATGCAGTTGACAGATTCTTGAACAGTCCAAGTTCTAACATAGTTGATCTGATCAAGAGAGTTTAAAATAAAAGATGGGCCCCGAAGCGCTTACCGGCAGAGTCGAGGCAGACTGTGTGGTGCTGTCCCCCTGAGAAGCCAATCCAGTTAATGGTGGAGTTTTTGAAGGTGGTAAGTTTTATTGGAACGAAGCATGTGCTGATGAGTTTGGTCCCTGGAAACATTAGTACAGGAGGTCTATGGTTAATTGGTACTGTGTGACTCACCAACACACCCAACTGCAATTCTAGAGCAGATCAGAGACTCAGTGTGCATAAATAACCAGGTTTCCAGCCAACCTTTCTATGCAAATAAAGTACATGTCACTTTTAAAAAAATGCTGATGGAAATGCCTTTATGCGCGCGCATATATTTACATAACCACCAAAGTAAACATTTGCATATTTCTTAATGCAGATTTTAAACAATGAAAATCTGTTGCCAATTGGATGGAAACCTAGCTATAGTTGATGAATTAAGCTCAAATTGGAGGGACAAAACAAGTTCTGTTACAGTATTTCTGAAGGTTGTCGAATATATTTTTATCTTATGCTCACCAAGCTGATGGTAGTTTGACAGTCCAAATCCGTAGACGTGGCCTTCTTTTGACACAGCAATGGTCATATAAGCCCCACAGAAGGCATCTGTGAAGTGAACTTTGCCCCTAGACTGGACCTTCACAATCTGAGGTATCAGCAACCGCACTGTAATCATACAGAAACACTGTCACCCATAGCAGTCAAAACAGAATGGTAGATATCCATTCATCATTTGAGTGCTCACACCCAAACTGCAGCTGAATAAATACTGTGTCAGAGGTAAATGGTTTCAGTTGGTACATACACAGCCCTTTCCTGCCCCCTCGGTTGGCAAAGAGCTCTGGCACCCTTCCCAGCTGCCCCTGCTCTCCGCAGCCTGATGTGTAGAGGTCACCGCTTGCGGTCAGCATCACCAAGTGGTCATTACCTGAGGGTCAGAGGTCATGAATATGGTCTTATAACCAGGGCAGCATTGAGCAAGAAACAATATGGTAGAAAGCTCAGATGTAGGCCAAACATGCATGGACCTGCAGAAGGAATCACGTCAGTTCTAATCATTATATTTTTATTGAACGTGGTCCAGACCTCCGGGGAAGCAGAACTTATGCAGAGAAACCTTAAAGAAGGTTAGGGACAGAGCCCCCATTTCTCACCTGATGCTATTTTCATCACAGGCCCTTTCACGGGGACCTTGACAGGCACAGTAACCTTCTTCATAGGCTCTAGTAGACCAATGACTCCGCTGTTATCCTGATGCAAATGGGACAATGTGTAAAATTATTGAGAATTGCAGGTTCTCTGAATTTGTTATATGATAGATATGGCATATGCTGTTGCTATTGTTTATTATCTGTTACTTTATTCCTAGTTATACAGTGCATGTACATATCTACCTCGTACCCCTTGCACATCGACTCGGTATATGAACCCTGTGTATATAACCAAGTTCACTCATTGTGTATTTATTACATGTATTAATGTCTATTTTTCAATTTCCTTTCTCTGCATTGTTGAGAAAAGCCCATAAGCATTTAACTGTTAGTCCACACCTGTTTACAAAGCATGTCACAAATAAAATTGTATTCTATTTGATTAGTTAAAGGCAGATGCAATGCAAGTCAATGGAAAGTCCATTTAAGATTATTTGAGTAACAGAACGGTGCATAAACAGTTTCCAGGGTGTTTGACAGCAGTTAAACCCTGTCCCCTACTCACCCTGAAAGAGCCCCAGATGTATACTGCGCCGTCGTCTGTGAGTGCAGCTGTGTGACTGTCCCCAGCAGACACCTGAACCACCCTCTCGTTCAGGGCCACCTTTCCTGGCACCATCTCGGAGCCCTCCTCTGTAGTCTCTCGACCCAGAGCACCCTCGTCATTGCAGCCAAACGTGTAGATCTACACCAGTGACAAGCATCTTGTTACTAAGCAAAGTCATATATCCTTAAGATACGGTTTCTCAGCCCCAGGTTAATCTTAGTCCAGGGCGTATATTCAAAAAGTGTCTCCAAAGTAGGAGTGCTGATCTAGGATCAGTTTTGCCTTTTAAAATAAGACATCCTAGATCAGCACTCTTACTATGAGCCAGTGTTAATTTTGGCAGCCATTTTAGATTTAGCCAACAGGCGTTTTAATAATTTCCTCTTTTGTAGTTGGTCACATATTCACCTCCAACTTCAACAATGTTCACATTAAGATAGGCCTATTTGGACAAGGCCTATTTGGACAAGGCTACAATTCCCACATAGCTGGCAGCATTGCTCGTAGCAGATAACAAAAGTCAGCCATTATTTATCATATAGGCTACAAAGCCTTGGCTACTAGTAAAAAGTTTTTTTTTATTTTATTTTTTTTTTAAATAGGAGAACCGGAGCTTTCCAACAATGCCAAAACTAATAATTTACTCCTAATATTTCAGCAAATAGCCCTAGTATTTAGTATCACGTGGAATTCTCATCTCTTTACATTTGTCAACTAAAATAAAATCATTTTTAATAATTATAGTTTAAGGCATTTCATCTCGTTATCGTCATTAGTTTGCGTCAGGAAAAAGACAAGTATTTTTCATTATTGTTGATGAAATAAACAGCTCTGAGCCAATTCATGAATACAGGGCCTGAACTAAAAAGCATTTCCAATAGATATTCTCAATTGAGCATTTTTTCCTCCCACCTTAAATTTAACCAGTTGAGAACAAGTTCTCATTTACAACTGCGACCTGGCCAAAATAAAGCAGCACGACAAAAACAGAGTTAAACATGGGAACAAACGTACAGTCAATAACATCTGTATACAGTGTGTGCAAATGAAGTAAGGAGGTAAGGCAATAAATAGGCCAATAGTGGCAAAGTAATTACAATTTAGCAATTGACACTGGAGTGATATATACGCAGATGAGGATGTGCAAGTAGAAATACTGGTGTGCAAAAGAGTAGAAAAAAAAACAAATATGGGATGAGACGGGTAGTTGGTTGGATGGGTTATTTACAGATGGGCATTGTACAGCTGCAGCGATCGGTAAGCTGCTCTGACAGCTGATGCTTAAAGTTAACGAGGGAGATAAGTCTCAAACTTCAGTGATTTTTTTAAAAGACCAGTAGCATTGTTAATCTGGATTTATGAAATTGGATGCTGTATCTTGAGACAGTTGAAGTTGGATCTGCCGCCTTCACTCACATATCCAGTGTCACTGAGACAGACTGTGTGCATGCCCCCCGCCGCCACCTGCACCACACCCTCAGGCAGGGTCACCAGGGCCGGCCTCTTCCTCTCCATGATGTCCTCTCCCAGACCCAGCTGTCCTACGTCCCCTTGGCCCAGCACTAGAACCAGACCCTTCTCCTGCCCATGGCTGCTGTGGGAAACTGACACCAACAGTATTATTTAATACAAACTGTAGTATCTTTATGAAAATGGCACAATTAACAAGCACAGATGCTAATGATGATTGTATTTCAAAGGACTCATACTAGGGGTGTGTTCAAGTAGGCGGCTTGACAATGAGATTGAACATCTAACAATAGACTTCATATTGGCTTCACCTTTAACTTTCTTAGGATCCTTTACTTCCTCTGGTTTACTTTCCTTATGTCTCTTAAGAGCCTTCTTTGCAGACATGGCTACAACAGACCCTGCACAAAACACACAACTCGTGTGAGAAGATTTGAGGGGGAAACAAGCCTGTAGGAACAGAAAATGAAGACTGCATTTAATATAGCAAATAATTGTTTTGGGAAGGTTATTAGAGGAAGCACCATTCTAGATAAGTTCCAATTCTGGGGTACAATAATATTGCTGCAGTAGGATATCAGCTACAAAGTGAAATGTCACCTATGGAAGAGGGCAGTGTGATTTGACTTGGAACAGATGTCAGGAATTGGCTATTATTCAGTCAACGGCTAGCCTAACAAATGCGGACAGCTGTTACACAAGATGTACGTGCAGCGAGACTTGGACTATGTGGTATGCAACGTTACGACCGACAGGCGCAAACAATATAGCTAGTTGTTCCTGGCTGCAAACAACCATCCTGTTAACTTTAGCCATGTGGTTGATACACGTGCCAGGGACATCGTGACGGCTATAGCTAGTACTGCCATCAATTGTCGGTTCACTTGTTAGACTGGTGTATATGGTTATAGTAAATACAGAACTTAGTCACATTGGTCAGCTAGCTTGTTAGCTAGAACTAAGCTAATGTTAGCATTCAAGCGCCTGTGGTTGCAATGACAACGTTAGCCATCTAACGTTAGCTGGCTAAGTTAACAGTTGGCAATTGAGTTTGTTTAAACCAGAAAGTGTGCTAACGTGTTCGCAATTTTACAAACGCTAACTAGCTGCACTTTAAAACGGGAAGGTTAGGCTAGTTAACATTGCCAACAGGAGTTGGCTAACGTTATCTGAAAGTTAGCTTGCTAGCTGATTCATTGGTACATGGATGAAAATATCCCGCTAAACGAATCCAAATAACTAAACAGCTCGTGGTTATATTCAAAGATAACTCGTATATTCCGTTTTCACCAAGGGAAAATATTAAATAACGACATACTTGCCTGTACCGTGGATCACTTTGGTAGCTGACAGAGATGAAGCCACACTGGTTCAGTGTGCGTGTTACTGTAAGCTATCCCAGTCTGCAACTGTTCTACACAGACCACGCGCCGTCAATTTTTTAAAGAGACAGTGGTCATGTTAGAAATCTGTCTTGCCAATTACTACACACCGTATGTACTATTTAGAACGCACTGTTTAGTAAAAACGAAAACAGTCTTAACGTATGCATCAAATTGTATAGGTAGACTTGACAGAAATAGTAGCAAAAGGTAAATGTTGAACTTGCACACATATCAACTAAAAACAGAATCAGAATCGATTATGCTGCATTGGCGGTCAGTCTGATCAAGGCGTTAAAGCTGTACTATACAGAAATCGCACCGCTATTTCCTGGCTGCTAAAAATCTAACAGTTCTAATACGTTTGTGACAAACCAAGCACTTACATTTAGTTTTTGATTATTTTACTTTGAGTTTTGTACATCAGCTTCAAACAGCTGAAAATACTATATTTTTTTGTTATGGAAAATATATTTCACAGCGGTTTAGCTGGTACAATGATTCTCTATACTAAACTTAACGGGAAGCATAGAAATAGCGCACATAAAATAGATTTACCGCTTCTTAGACTTGTTTTGAATGAGTGACAGATCTATACCTCATATTTCTATGTGAATTTGGACAATTTGCCCCAAAAGTTAGACTGCAGCTCCTTTTCTTTCCTAGACTCATTTCCTTCATTCTGAGCGTCCTTTCCTTTCCTCTTTTCCTAACTTCCTTTCCTTCTTCCGTTCCTTTCCTCTCTACTGTGCGTTGTTGATACCTGCCATAAAATAAAGGAAACACTTGAGTAAATTAGGGATACAAAGTATATTGAAAGCAGGTGCTTCTCTAAAGGAAGCTAGGAAAGGAAAGGAAGCTAGGAAAGGAGAAATACAGAGAGTTAGGAAAGGAGACAAGGAAAGGGAGCGAGAAAAGGAATCTAGGAAAGAAAATGAGGAAAGAAAAGGAAGAAGGAAAGGAAGCTAGGAAAGTTAGATAGGGATGGAGGTGAGGAAAGGGATGTAGGGAAAGCAAGGAAAGGAGGAAAGGAAGCTAGGGCAGGAAAGAAAGGATGAAAATAAAGGGAGTTAGGGAAAGGAGCGAGGAACGGAGTAAAAGGAATTTAAGAAAGAAAATTAGGAAAGGAAAGGAAGCTAGGAAAAGGGAGCTAGAAAAAGATGAAAGGAGATGAGAATAGGGAAGGGGGAGAGAACATTTAGGTTGGGAAGGAAAGGAAGCTAGGAAAGGAAAGAAAGCTAGGAAAGGAGAAAAAGAAAGGGATATAGAAAAGGAGGAACGGAAATGAGAGAGGAAATCTAAGAAAGAAAAGGAGGAGTACACATGTATGTGGTAGGGATTAAGGATCTAAACCTAGGCCAGCTAGTGACTAAGCCTACACGGCATAACCCTAAATATCCTTCAAAGTCAACTCTGATTGATTGTATTTTAATGAATACCTGAGAAATATGTTTCTACTGGTGTCTTCGCCCGAAGACATAGTGACCCACCCACTTTGCCAAAGCACAGCCCCCACACCACTAGAGGGATATCTTCAACCACCAACTTACCATCCTGAGACAAGGCTGAGTATAGCCCACAAAGACCTCCGCCACGGCACAACCCAAGGGGGGGGGGGGGGGGCAACCCAGACAGGATGACCACATCAGTGACTCAACCCACTCAGGTGACGCACCCCCTCCAGGGACGGCATGAGAGAGCCCCAGTAAGCCAGTGACTCAGCCCCTGTAATAGGGTTAGAGGCAGAGAATCCCAGTGGAAAGAGGGGAACTGGCCAGGCAGAGACAGCAAGGGCGGTTCGTTGCTCCAGAGCCTTTCCGTTCACCCTCCCACTCCTGGGCCAGACTACACTCAATCATATGACCCACTGAAGAGATGAGTCTTCAGTAGAGACTTAAAGGTTGAGACCGAGTTTGCGTCTCTGACATGGGTAGGCATCTCATTGATTGGACTCCAGATTAGCTGACTCCTGACTCCAATTAGCTTTTGGAGAAGTCATTAAACTATATCTCCCCCACCCTACCTGACACCCTAGACCCACTCCAATTTGCTTACCGCCCAAATAGGTCCACAGACGATGCAATCTCAACCACACTGCACACTGCCCTAACCCATCTGGACAAGAGGAATACCTATGTGAGAATGCTGTTCATCGACTACAGCTCAGCATTTAACACCATAGTACCCTCCAAACTCGTCATCAAGCTCGAGACCCTGGGTCTCGACCCCGCCCTGTGCAACTGGGTACTGGACTTCCTGATGGGCCGACCCCAGGTGGTGAGGGTAGGTAACAACATCTCCACCCCGCTGATCCTCAACACTGGGGCCCCACAAGGGTGCGTTCTGAGCTCTCTCCTGTACTCCCTGTTCACCCACGACTGCGTGGCCATGCACGCCTCCAACTCAATCATCAAGTTTGCGGGCGACACTACAGTGGTAGGCTTGATTACCAACAACGACGAGACGGCCTACAGGGAGGAGGTGAGGGCCCTCGGAGTGTGGTGTCAGGAAAATAACCTCACACTCAACGTCAACAAAACAAAGGAGATGATTGTGGACTTCAGGAAACAGCAGAGGGAGCACCCCCCTATCCACATCGATGGGACAGTAGTGGAGAGGGTAGTAAGTTTTAAGTTCCTCGGCGTACACATCACGGACAAACTGAATTGGTCTACCCACACAGAAAGCGTCGCGAAGAAGGCGCAGCAGCGCCTCTTCAACATCAGGAGGCTGAAGAAATTAGGCTTTTCACCAAAAGCACTCACAAACTTCTACAGATGCACAATCGAGAGCATCCTATCGGGCTGTATCACCGCCTGGTACGGCAACTGCTCCGCCCACAACAGTAAGGCTCTCCAGAGGGTAGTGAGGTCTGCACAACGCATCACCGAGGGCAAACTACCTGCCCTCCAGGACACCTACACCACCTGATGTCACAGGAAGGCCATAAAGATCATCAAGGACAACAACCACCTGAGCCACTGCCTGTTCACCCCACTATCATCCAGAAGGCGAGGTCAGTACAGGTGCATCAAAGCAGGGACCGAGAGACTGAAAAACAGCTTCTTTCTCAAGGCCATCATACTGTTAAACAGCCACCACTAACATTGAGTGGCTGCTGCCAACACACTGACTCAACTCCAGCCACTTTAATAATGGGAATTGATGGAAATGTATGTAAAATATATCACTAGCCACTTTAAACAATGCTACTTAATATAATGTTTACATACCCTACATTACTCATCTCATATGTATATACTGTACTCGATACCATCTACTGCATCTTGCCTATGCCGTTCTGTACCATCACTCATTCATATATCTTTATGTATATATTCTTTATCCCTTTACACTTGTGTGTATAAGGTAGTAGTTTTGGAATTGTTAGGTTAGATTACGCGTTGGTTATTACTGCATTGTCGGAACTAGAAGCACAAGCATTTCGCTACACTCACATTAACATCTGCTAACCATGTGTATGTGACAAATAAATTTGATTTGATTTGACTAGGGGTTCACATACTTTTTCCAGCCTACACTGTGAATGTTTAAATGATGTATTCAATATAGACAATGAAAATACAACAATTTGTGTGTTATTAGTTTAAGCACACAGTTTGTTTATTTTTGACCAATTTATGCAGAAATCCAGATAATTCAGGTTTCACATACCTTTTCTTGCCACTGTATATTATTATTTTTTATTTTTTTGTGTCATTATTATTTAACAAAAGTAGTGCATTGGGCCTTTACTAGTATTAGCGTACCATGATAGACTTCTGTAAGGTGGGCAACAACGCTGGCCCCCCAAAAATTCAGCATCTCAAGCTTTGGCAAAAAAAGGTAGTTGTATAATGTTTTTTAATTTCACCTTTATTTAACCAGTAGGCCAGTTGAGAACAAGTTCTCATTTACAACAGCGACCTGGCCAAGATCAAGCAAAGCAGTGCAACAAAAACAACAACACAGAGTAACACATAAACAAATGTACAGTCAATAACACAAAATAAAATAAAAATATAAATATCTATGTACAGTGTGTGCAAATGTAGAAGAGTAGGGAGGTAGGAAATAAATATGCCCTAAAGGTGAAAATAATTACAATTTAGCATTAACACTGGAGTGATAGATGTGCAGATGACGATGTGCAAGTAGAGATACTGGGGTGCAAGAGGGTAAATAATAATATGTGGATGAGGTCGGGTGTGCTATTTACAGATTGGCTGTGTACAGGAATAGTGACCGGTAAGCTGCTCAGACAGCTGATGCTTAAAGTTAATGAGGGAGATATAAGAATCCAGCTTCAGAGATTTTTGCAATTTGTTCCAGTCACTAGCAGCAGAGAACTGGAAGGAAAGGCAGCCAAAGGAAGTTTTGGCTTTGGGGATGACTAGTGCAATATGCCTGCTGGAGCGGGTGCTATGGGTGGTTTTTGCTATGGTGACCAGTGAACTGAGATAAGGCGGGGCTTTACCTAGCAAAGACTTATAGATGACCTGGAGCCAGTGGGTTTGGCGACGGATAAGTAGTGATGCTGGCCAGCCAACGAGAGCATACAGGTCGCAGTGGTGGGTAGTATATGGGGCTTTGGTGATAAAACGGATGGCACTGTGATAGATTACTAATTAAGAACAGTATCTTGCAGGATTCAATAGTTGGAATTGTAAGAGTTGTTGCCCTGTCCCTTTCTCTGCAATTTCCTTTCTAATGGAATCCAGAAAGAACAAACCTCTGTCCTCAAACATTTACATCAAAAGGTGCAAAGTTATGGGCAAAGACACAAAACATCCACATTAAATCAAAAAAATGTCTTGATCAAATAACATGGAAAACAAACACTTTTTGTAGTGTATTCATTTACCATTCTTACAAACCACTTAATGTAAATGCACATTACTGTATTGTACATAGGCTGGTCATCTAGGTCTGTACCTGTACACTTTCCAATACCATGAAGAAAAACAATGCACAATACAGTACTTGAGTACAGTCATGGCCAAAAGTTGAGAATTACACAAATATTAATTTTCGCAAAGTCTGCTGCCTCAGTTTGTATGATGGCAATTTGCATATACTCCAGAATGTTATAAAGAGTGATCAAGTGAATTGCAATTAATTGCAAAGTCCCTCTTTGCCATGCAAATGAACTGAATCCCCCATAAACGCATGCTCAGGAATGGCAGCAGGCAGGTGTGAGTGCATCTGCACGCATAGTGAGGCGAAGACTTTTGGAGGATGGCCTGGTGTCAAGTAGGGCAGCAAAGAAGCCACTTCTCCCCAGGAAAACCATCAGGGACAGACTGATATTCTGCAAAAGGTACAGGGATGGGACTGCATTTTCTCTGATGAATCCCCTTTCCGATTGTTTGGGCCATCCAGAAAAAAAGCTTGTCCGCAGAAGACAAGGTGAGCCATTAGTCCTGTGTCATGCCAACAGTAAAGCATCCTAAGACCATTAATGTGGGGGGTTGCTTCTCAGCCAAGGGAGTAGGCTCACTCACAATTTTGCCTAAGAACTCTGCCATGAATAAAGAATGGTACCAACACATCCTCCGAGAGCAACTTCTCCCAATCATCCAGGAACAGTTTGGTGACGAACAATGCCTTTTCCAGCATGATGGAGCACCTTGCCATAAGGCAAAAGTGATAACCTAAGTGGCTTGGGGAACAGAACATCGATATTTTGGGTCCATGGCCAGGAAGCTCCCCAGTCCTTAATCCCATTGAGAACTTGTGGTCAAACCTGAAAAGGCGGGTGGACAAACAAAAACCCACAAATTCTGACAAACTCAAAGCATTGATTATGCAAGAATGGGCTGCCATCAGTCAGGATGTGGCCCAGAAGTTAATTGACAGCATGCCAGGGTGGATTGCAGAGGTCAGCCAATGAAGAAGAAGAACAATTTACTACTTTAAAATGGAGATAGCATGGTCTGCGCCATTGAGGCTATCACAGACGCTATGATGGCGTAGATACATAGATGAGTCCTTTATCTATCTCTATGGCATGTTGTTCACATGCGTATCTGCCCTCTCATTGGCTAGAATGGTTCCACCTGCTCTTGCCTCCTCCCGTCTGCAGTCCATCTTTGAGGACATGTATTTCCATTGTCAGAGCCGTCACTCAAATATCTTGTCAATATAATAGACAATCTTTGTTAGAATTCAGCGCACACTATTGAGGAAGAGAATGATATTTCAAGATCCACCTCTGTCTGACCAACAGCTGACAATCAAATGAGGGGATGCACTGTAAATAGTATCCAGCTGTAGCAGCCTGTGATTAAAACTAGCCTGTCACTAAAACCAATACTATTGCAATCTACTGGCCATGGTTAATCCCTATCACATACATGTGAACTCATTTTCTTTCCTATATTCCTTTCCTTCTTTCCACTAACCCTTTCTTTTCCACCATTCCTAGCATCCTTTCCTCTCTACTGGCCGTGATTTTATTTGTTATTTTATGTAACCTTTATTTTGATAGGGAAGACATATTGAGACCTACAGTAGGTCTCTTTTCCAAATGTGCCCTGTATATATGTCCTGAGTTCTGTCACTAAGATAATCATGAAACCATGAACAGGTGTCAGAGCTCAGGCCCATCGAGGACAATATTCAATAAAATAGCATGATCAACAGTATCAAAAGCTTTTGACAGATCCTCAAACAAAGCAGCACGTTTAATTTTAGTGTCTACAGCATTGGACAAGATCATTAATAACTAAAGTGGTTGCTGTAATAGTGCTATGCCCAGGCCTAAACCCTGATTGGTTTACATTCATAATACATACATAGATACATAGATTTTTTTTAAAGCAAGGTTGTACATTTAACAATGACTCTAGAAACTCAGCTACACAAGGAACCCTTGAAATGGGCCGATAATTAATAAGTAGCCTTTGAGTCCAGCTGGACTGATGCACAGTGTCAATAGGCCTATGGAAGCAATTAGGCCTACAGTGTGACCTACACTACTGGTAGGCTACAGAGATGGACACCATGGAATACTGTCCATCCTCAATTATAGGCTACAGGTCACGTTCGTCATAACGAGGCGCAGCGTGATTGGAATACATTCTTCTTTTATTTAACGAAGAACACTTAAACAACCGTGACACTATCAACAACTAGTGCTGACATGCAACTACACATGGACAATAACCCACACAACCAAAATGGAAAATGGCAACCTAAATAGGAATCCCCACTCAGAGACAATGATAAACAGCTGTCTCTGATTGGGAACCAATTCAGGCCACCAAAGACCTACATATACTGTACCTAGACATACTAAAACCACATAGATATACAAAAACCCTAGACAAGACAAAAACACCTAGACATTACAAAAACTAAATCAACCACCCTTGTCACACCCTGACCTAACCAAAATAATAAAGAAAACAAAGATAGGTCAGGGCGTGACACTACCGTAGGCCTATTATACTGAACAAAAATATAAACGTAACAATTTCAAAGATTTTACTGAGTTACAGTTCATATAAGGAATTCAGTCAATTTAAATACATTTATTTGGCTCTAATCTATGGATTTCACATGACTGGTCAGGGGTGCAGCCATGGGTGGGCCTCCCACCCAGGCCCAGCCAGCCCAGGCCCAGCCAATCAGAATCAGTTTTTCCCCACAAAAGGGCTTTATTACAGACAGAAATACTCCTCAGTTGAAGCCGGGTGTGGAGGTCCTGGGCTGGCATGGTTACACTTGGTCTGTGGTTGTGAGGTCGTTTGTCGGTACTGCCAAATTCTCTAAAACAACGTTGGAGGCTTATGGTAGTGAAATTAACATTACATTTTCTAACAACAGCTCTGGTGGACAGTCCTGCAGTCAACATGCCAATTACACGCTCCCTCAAAACTTGAGACATCTGTGGCATTGTGTTGTGTGACAACTGAGAGTAGCCTTTCATTGTCCCCAGCACAAGGTGTAATGATCGTGCTGTTTCGTGCATATGGAACATTTCTTATATATTTTATTTTAGCTCATGAAACCAACACTTCACATGTTGTGTTTATATTTGTGTTAAGTATACTTCGTAGCTTAATCAATCGTAGGCCAAAGTAGCCTGTATGTCTATGAAACATTTCCCCCACAATACTGCAAAAATACCATAACTTGAGAAATCGTTGGGAAGTTATTTATCTGAAGCCTTTGATAATTTAGGCCTAATATATAGCCCTATGTGTGTCACAGATGCGGGTCTATAGAAAAATAGCTGGAAGATCTGGAAGAGTGGAATTCTAGAAAACAGCTGCTGGTTGACAGCGAAAGAGCAGCACAGAGACATGCAGAGGAAAGTCCGCTTTAAATTGTTCGATATCCACTTGTAGGCATACGCTATTTATTATTCATCTTATATAGCGAGCCACTATGTGCTCCTGCAAAGGCATAGTAGCCTACATAATTGGACAAATAAACATTGTAAACCATAGCCTTTGGTCTCTCCTGGACTGTGTGACATTCAGTGTTCTCCAGACAGTCCCGGGGAAATGTGCTTTCGGAGCCATTATTGACTCAGTGGGTTTTGTCAAATTTGTCTCCGGACCTACTCATTGCCACAGTCATACTCTGGATCTAGTTTTGTCCCGTGACATAAATATTGTGTATCTAAATGTTTTTCCTCATAATCCTGGACTATCGGCCAACCCTCTTATTACGTTTGCAATCGCAACAAATAATCTGCTCAGACCCCAACCAAGGATCATCAAAAGCCCTACTATAAATTCTCGGACAAGCCAAAGATTCCTAGATGCCTTTCCAGACTCCCTCCACCTTCCCAAGGACATAGGAGTGCACAAATCAATTAACCACCTAACTGAGGATCTAAAGGTAACCTTGCGTAATACCCTAGATGAAGTCACACCCGTACAAACGAAAAACATTTGTCATAAGAAATTAGCTCCCTGGTATACCCGAGCCTTGAAGCAAGCTTCCAGAAAATTGGAACAGAAATAGCGCTCCACCAAACTGGAAGTCTTCCGACTAGCTTGGAACGACAGTACCGAAGAGCCCTCACTGCTGCTCGATCATCCTATTTTTCCAACTTAATTTAGGAGAATAAGAACAATCCAAAGTGTATTTTTGATACTGTCGCAAAGCTAACTAAAAAGCAGCATTCCCCAAGAGAGGATGCCTTTCACTTCAGCAGTGAAGTGAACTTCAACGAAAAGATCATGATTATAAGAAAGCAAATTACGGACTCCTCTTTCAATCTGCATATTTCTCCAAAACTCAGTTCTCCCGAGTCTGCACAGAACTCCCAGTACCTAGGATCAATGGAGACACTGAAGTTTTTAATCCGATATCTCTTGACACATTCATGAAAATAGTCATGGCGTCTAAACCTTCAAGCTGCTTACTGGAAACCTATTCCAACTGAACTACTGAAAGAGCTACTTCCATTGCTTGGCCCTCCTATGTTGAACATAATAAATGTCTCCCTATCCTCCAGATGTGTACCAAACTCACTAAAAGTGGCAGTAATAAAGCCACTCATGAAAAAGCCAAACCTTGACCCAGAAAATGTAAAAAACTATCGGCCTATATCGAATCTACCATTTTTCTCAAATAATTTAGAAAAACCTATTGCACAGCAACTCACTGCCCTCCTGACAACAAATAATGTATATGAAATGCTTCAGTCTGGTTTTAGACCCAATCATAGCACTGAGACTGCACTCTTGTAGGTGGTTAATTACCTTTTAATGGCGTCAGACAAAGGCTCTGCATCTGTCCTTGTGCTCCTAGATCTTAGTGTGGCTTTTGACAACATTGATCACCACGTTCTTTAGGAGAGATTGGCAAACCCTAATTGGTCTACAAGTTCTAGCCTGGTTTAGATCTTATCTGTCTGAAATATATCAGTTCGTCTTTGTGGATGGTTTGTCCTCTGGCAAATCAACTGTACGTTTCAGTGTTCCTCAAGGTTCTGTTTTAGGACCACTATTGTTTTCACTATATATTCTACCTCTTGGTGATGTCATTCAGAAACATAATGTTAACTTTCACTGCTATGTGGACGACACACAGCTGTACATTTCGATGAAACATGGTGAAGCCCCAAAATTGGGAGGAGGTGGTGTTATGGTGTGGGGGTGCTTTGCTGGTGACACTGTCTGTGATTTATTTAGAATTCAAGGCACACTTAACCAGAATGGCTACCACAGCATTCTGCAGCTATACGCCATCCTATTTGGTTTGGGCTTAGTGGAACTATCATTTATTATTCAACAGGACAATGACCCAACACACCTACAGGCTGTGTAAGGGCTATTTGACCAAGTAGAGTGATGGATTGCTGCATCAGATAACCTGGCCTCCAGAATCACCCAACCTCAACCCAATTGAGATGGATTGGGATGAGTTGGACTGCATAGTGAAGGAAAATCAGCCAACAAGTGCTCAGCATATGTGGGAACTCCTTCAAGACTATTGGAAAAGCCTTCCAGGTGAAGCAGAGAGAATGACAAGAGTGTGCAAAGCTGTCATCAAGGCAAATGGTGGCTATTTGAAGAACCTCAAATATAAAATATATTTAGATTAACACTTTTTTTTGGTTACTACATGATTCCATATGTTATTTCATAGTTTTGATGTCTTCACTATTATTCTACAATGTAGAAACCTCATAAAAAGAAAAAAAAGAAACGTCCTCTCAATGTCAACTGCATTTATTTTATTTTCAGCATACTTAACATGTGTAAATATTTGTATGACATAACAAGATTCAACAAATGAGACATAAACTGAACAAATTCCACAGACATGTAACTAACAGACATTGAATAATGTGTCCCTGAACAAAGGGACACAAAATCAAAAATAACAGTCAGTATCTGGTGTGGCCACCAGCTGCATTAAGTACTGCAGTGCATCTCCTCCTCATGGACTGCACCAGATTTGCCAGTTCTTGCTGTGAGATGTTACCCCACTATTCCACCAAGGCACCTGCAAGTTCCCGGACATTTCTGGGGGCAATAGCCCTAGCCCTCACCCTCCAATCCAACAGGTCCCAGACGTGCTCAATGGGATTGAGATCCGGGCTCTCCGCTGGCCATGGCAGAACACTGACATTCCTGTCTTGCAGGAAATCATGCACAGAATGAGCAGTATGGCTGGTGGCATTGTCATGCTGGAGGGCCATGTCAGGCTGAGGCTGCAGGAAGGGTACAAGGTGGACAAACAAAAACCCACAAATTCTGACAAACTCAAAGCATTGATTATGCAAGAATGGGCTGCCATCAGTCAGGATGTGGCCCAGAAGTTAATTGACAGCATGCCAGGGTGGATTGCAGAGGTCAGCCAATGAAGAAGAAGAACAATTTACTACTTTAAAATGGAGATAGCATGGTCTGCGCCATTGAGGCTATCACAGACGCTATGATGGCGTAGATACATAGATGAGTCCTTTATCTATCTCTATGGCATGTTGTTCACATGCGTATCTGCCCTCTCATTGGCTAGAATGGTTCCACCTGCTCTTGCCTCCTCCCGTCTGCAGTCCATCTTTGAGGACATGTATTTCCATTGTCAGAGCCGTCACTCAAATATCTTGTCAATATAATAGACAATCTTTGTTAGAATTCAGCGCACACTATTGAGGAAGAGAATGATATTTCAAGATCCACCTCTGTCTGACCAACAGCTGACAATCAAATGAGGGGATGCACTGTAAATAGTATCCAGCTGTAGCAGCCTGTGATTAAAACTAGCCTGTCACTAAAACCAATACTATTGCAATCTACTGGCCATGGTTAATCCCTATCACATACATGTGAACTCATTTTCTTTCCTATATTCCTTTCCTTCTTTCCACTAACCCTTTCTTTTCCACCATTCCTAGCATCCTTTCCTCTCTACTGGCCGTGATTTTATTTGTTATTTTATGTAACCTTTATTTTGATAGGGAAGACATATTGAGACCTACAGTAGGTCTCTTTTCCAAATGTGCCCTGTATATATGTCCTGAGTTCTGTCACTAAGATAATCATGAAACCATGAACAGGTGTCAGAGCTCAGGCCCATCGAGGACAATATTCAATAAAATAGCATGATCAACAGTATCAAAA
Organism: Oncorhynchus clarkii lewisi; assembly: GCF_045791955.1. Taxonomy (NCBI): domain Eukaryota; kingdom Metazoa; phylum Chordata; class Actinopteri; order Salmoniformes; family Salmonidae; genus Oncorhynchus; species Oncorhynchus clarkii. The sequence goes on along the minus strand of NC_092149.1, from coordinate 41,280,803 downwards.
GCTTTTGACAGATCCTCAAACAAAGCAGCACGTTTAATTTTAGTGTCTACAGCATTGGACAAGATCATTAATAACTAAAGTGGTTGCTGTAATAGTGCTATGCCCAGGCCTAAACCCTGATTGGTTTACATTCATAATACATACATAGATACATAGATTTTTTTTAAAGCAAGGTTGTACATTTAACAATGACTCTAGAAACTCAGCTACACAAGGAACCCTTGAAATGGGCCGATAATTAATAAGTAGCCTTTGAGTCCAGCTGGACTGATGCACAGTGTCAATAGGCCTATGGAAGCAATTAGGCCTACAGTGTGACCTACACTACTGGTAGGCTACAGAGATGGACACCATGGAATACTGTCCATCCTCAATTATAGGCTACAGGTCACGTTCGTCATAACGAGGCGCAGCGTGATTGGAATACATTCTTCTTTTATTTAACGAAGAACACTTAAACAACCGTGACACTATCAACAACTAGTGCTGACATGCAACTACACATGGACAATAACCCACACAACCAAAATGGAAAATGGCAACCTAAATAGGAATCCCCACTCAGAGACAATGATAAACAGCTGTCTCTGATTGGGAACCAATTCAGGCCACCAAAGACCTACATATACTGTACCTAGACATACTAAAACCACATAGATATACAAAAACCCTAGACAAGACAAAAACACCTAGACATTACAAAAACTAAATCAACCACCCTTGTCACACCCTGACCTAACCAAAATAATAAAGAAAACAAAGATAGGTCAGGGCGTGACACTACCGTAGGCCTATTATACTGAACAAAAATATAAACGTAACAATTTCAAAGATTTTACTGAGTTACAGTTCATATAAGGAATTCAGTCAATTTAAATACATTTATTTGGCTCTAATCTATGGATTTCACATGACTGGTCAGGGGTGCAGCCATGGGTGGGCCTCCCACCCAGGCCCAGCCAGCCCAGGCCCAGCCAATCAGAATCAGTTTTTCCCCACAAAAGGGCTTTATTACAGACAGAAATACTCCTCAGTTGAAGCCGGGTGTGGAGGTCCTGGGCTGGCATGGTTACACTTGGTCTGTGGTTGTGAGGTCGTTTGTCGGTACTGCCAAATTCTCTAAAACAACGTTGGAGGCTTATGGTAGTGAAATTAACATTACATTTTCTAACAACAGCTCTGGTGGACAGTCCTGCAGTCAACATGCCAATTACACGCTCCCTCAAAACTTGAGACATCTGTGGCATTGTGTTGTGTGACAACTGAGAGTAGCCTTTCATTGTCCCCAGCACAAGGTGTAATGATCGTGCTGTTTCGTGCATATGGAACATTTCTTATATATTTTATTTTAGCTCATGAAACCAACACTTCACATGTTGTGTTTATATTTGTGTTAAGTATACTTCGTAGCTTAATCAATCGTAGGCCAAAGTAGCCTGTATGTCTATGAAACATTTCCCCCACAATACTGCAAAAATACCATAACTTGAGAAATCGTTGGGAAGTTATTTATCTGAAGCCTTTGATAATTTAGGCCTAATATATAGCCCTATGTGTGTCACAGATGCGGGTCTATAGAAAAATAGCTGGAAGATCTGGAAGAGTGGAATTCTAGAAAACAGCTGCTGGTTGACAGCGAAAGAGCAGCACAGAGACATGCAGAGGAAAGTCCGCTTTAAATTGTTCGATATCCACTTGTAGGCATACGCTATTTATTATTCATCTTATATAGCGAGCCACTATGTGCTCCTGCAAAGGCATAGTAGCCTACATAATTGGACAAATAAACATTGTAAACCATAGCCTTTGGTCTCTCCTGGACTGTGTGACATTCAGTGTTCTCCAGACAGTCCCGGGGAAATGTGCTTTCGGAGCCATTATTGACTCAGTGGGTTTTGTCAAATTTGTCTCCGGACCTACTCATTGCCACAGTCATACTCTGGATCTAGTTTTGTCCCGTGACATAAATATTGTGTATCTAAATGTTTTTCCTCATAATCCTGGACTATCGGCCAACCCTCTTATTACGTTTGCAATCGCAACAAATAATCTGCTCAGACCCCAACCAAGGATCATCAAAAGCCCTACTATAAATTCTCGGACAAGCCAAAGATTCCTAGATGCCTTTCCAGACTCCCTCCACCTTCCCAAGGACATAGGAGTGCACAAATCAATTAACCACCTAACTGAGGATCTAAAGGTAACCTTGCGTAATACCCTAGATGAAGTCACACCCGTACAAACGAAAAACATTTGTCATAAGAAATTAGCTCCCTAGTATACCCGAGCCTTGAAGCAAGCTTCCAGAAAATTGGAACAGAAATAGCGCTCCACCAAACTGGAAGTCTTCCGACTAGCTTGGAACGACAGTACCGAAGAGCCCTCACTGCTGCTCGATCATCCTATTTTTCCAACTTAATTTAGGAGAATAAGAACAATCCAAAGTGTATTTTTGATACTGTCGCAAAGCTAACTAAAAAGCAGCATTCCCCAAGAGAGGATGCCTTTCACTTCAGCAGTGAAGTGAACTTCAACGAAAAGATCATGATTATAAGAAAGCAAATTACGGACTCCTCTTTCAATCTGCATATTTCTCCAAAACTCAGTTCTCCCGAGTCTGCACAGAACTCCCAGTACCTAGGATCAATGGAGACACTGAAGTTTTTAATCCGATATCTCTTGACACATTCATGAAAATAGTCATGGCGTCTAAACCTTCAAGCTGCTTACTGGAAACCTATTCCAACTGAACTACTGAAAGAGCTACTTCCATTGCTTGGCCCTCCTATGTTGAACATAATAAATGTCTCCCTATCCTCCAGATGTGTACCAAACTCACTAAAAGTGGCAGTAATAAAGCCACTCATGAAAAAGCCAAACCTTGACCCAGAAAATGTAAAAAACTATCGGCCTATATCGAATCTACCATTTTTCTCAAATAATTTAGAAAAACCTATTGCACAGCAACTCACTGCCCTCCTGACAACAAATAATGTATATGAAATGCTTCAGTCTGGTTTTAGACCCAATCATAGCACTGAGACTGCACTCTTGTAGGTGGTTAATTACCTTTTAATGGCGTCAGACAAAGGCTCTGCATCTGTCCTTGTGCTCCTAGATCTTAGTGTGGCTTTTGACAACATTGATCACCACGTTCTTTAGGAGAGATTGGCAAACCCTAATTGGTCTACAAGTTCTAGCCTGGTTTAGATCTTATCTGTCTGAAATATATCAGTTCGTCTTTGTGGATGGTTTGTCCTCTGGCAAATCAACTGTACGTTTCAGTGTTCCTCAAGGTTCTGTTTTAGGACCACTATTGTTTTCACTATATATTCTACCTCTTGGTGATGTCATTCAGAAACATAATGTTAACTTTCACTGCTATGTGGACGACACACAGCTGTACATTTCGATGAAACATGGTGAAGCCCCAAAATTGGGAGGAGGTGGTGTTATGGTGTGGGGGTGCTTTGCTGGTGACACTGTCTGTGATTTATTTAGAATTCAAGGCACACTTAACCAGAATGGCTACCACAGCATTCTGCAGCTATACGCCATCCTATTTGGTTTGGGCTTAGTGGAACTATCATTTATTATTCAACAGGACAATGACCCAACACACCTACAGGCTGTGTAAGGGCTATTTGACCAAGTAGAGTGATGGATTGCTGCATCAGATAACCTGGCCTCCAGAATCACCCAACCTCAACCCAATTGAGATGGATTGGGATGAGTTGGACTGCATAGTGAAGGAAAATCAGCCAACAAGTGCTCAGCATATGTGGGAACTCCTTCAAGACTATTGGAAAAGCCTTCCAGGTGAAGCAGAGAGAATGACAAGAGTGTGCAAAGCTGTCATCAAGGCAAATGGTGGCTATTTGAAGAACCTCAAATATAAAATATATTTAGATTAACACTTTTTTTTGGTTACTACATGATTCCATATGTTATTTCATAGTTTTGATGTCTTCACTATTATTCTACAATGTAGAAACCTCATAAAAAGAAAAAAAAGAAACGTCCTCTCAATGTCAACTGCATTTATTTTATTTTCAGCATACTTAACATGTGTAAATATTTGTATGACATAACAAGATTCAACAAATGAGACATAAACTGAACAAATTCCACAGACATGTAACTAACAGACATTGAATAATGTGTCCCTGAACAAAGGGACACAAAATCAAAAATAACAGTCAGTATCTGGTGTGGCCACCAGCTGCATTAAGTACTGCAGTGCATCTCCTCCTCATGGACTGCACCAGATTTGCCAGTTCTTGCTGTGAGATGTTACCCCACTATTCCACCAAGGCACCTGCAAGTTCCCGGACATTTCTGGGGGCAATAGCCCTAGCCCTCACCCTCCAATCCAACAGGTCCCAGACGTGCTCAATGGGATTGAGATCCGGGCTCTCCGCTGGCCATGGCAGAACACTGACATTCCTGTCTTGCAGGAAATCATGCACAGAATGAGCAGTATGGCTGGTGGCATTGTCATGCTGGAGGGCCATGTCAGGCTGAGGCTGCAGGAAGGGTACCGCATGAGGGAGGAGGATGTCTTCCCTGTAACGCACAGTGTTGAGATTGCCTGTAATGACAACAAGCTCAGTCCGATGATGCTGTGACACACCGCTCCAGACCATGACGGACCCTCCACCTCCAAATCGATCCTGCTCCAGAGTAAAGGCCTCTGTGTAACGCTCATTCCTTTGACGATAAACGTGAATCCGACCATCACCCCATGTGAGACAAAACCGCGACTCATCAGTGAAGAGCACTTTTTGCCAGTCCTGTCTGGTCCAGCGACGATGGGTTTGTGCCCATAGGCAACGTTGTTGCCAGTAATGTCTGGTGAGGACCTGCCTTACAACAGGCCTACAGGCCCTCAGTCCAGCCTCTCTCAGCCTATTGTGGACAGTCTGAGCACTGATGGAGGGATTGTGCGTTCCTGGTGTAACTCGGGCAGTTGTTGTTGCCATCCTGTACCTATCCCGCAGGTGTAATGTTCGGATGTACCGATCCTGTGCAGGTGTTGTTACACGTGGTCTGCCACTGCGAGGACGATCAGCTGTCCGTCCTGTCTCCCTGTAGTGCTGTCTTAGGCGTCTCACAGTACGGACATTGCAATTTATTGCCCTGGCCACATCTGCAGTCCTCATGCCTCCTTGCAGCATGCCTATGGCACGTTCACACAGATGAGCAAGGACACTGGGCATCTTTCTTTTGGTGTTTTTCAGAGTCAGTAGAAAGGCCTTTTTAGTGTCCTAAATTTTCATAACTGTGACCTTAATTGCCTACCGTCTGTAAGCTGTTAGTGTCTTAACGACCTTTCCACAGGTGCATGTCCATTAATTGTTTATGGTTCATTGAAAAAGCATGGCAAACAGTGTTTAAACCATTTACAATGAAGATCTGTGAAGTTTTTTTGATTTTTATGAATTATCTTTGAAAGACAGGGTCCTGAAAAAGGGACGTTTATTTTTTTGCTGTGTTAGGACAGTCTGTCTCTTCAAAATCTTTTTCCTCATGATTTATTTGACGGTCTTTTTTTGCCATTTATGAATGTGTTATTCAGTGTGTTTCTATGGGTGATAGCAGTAAAGGCCAAATTCAATATTTGATAAAATAATTGTTTTTTATATATCTTTTTATACCTAAAACATAAAAAAATATGTACAAAGTTAAATTCAAAATCAAATATCTAAATGATCCACAGTATCATCATCTTAAAACAATTCCATGTCAGTTTAGAACCCCCCCCCCCCCCCCTACAGCTTACTCTTAAGAAACAAGCAATGCCCACTGAAAAACAAGTTGGGAAACCTATACCCGCCACCACACTACTGTATAATGTTGAGTTCACATCTCGTCAGAACTAGGAGACTCTGAAATTTCTGCCTTGCTAACTGGTTGTAGTTAATCACATGCCGTGTTCAACAAATTAGCAACAAAAAAAAAGATTCTGAGCAGATCTTCACAGATCTTCATTGTAAAGGGATTAAACACTGTTTGCCATGCTTGTTCAATGAACCATAAACAATTAATGGACATACACCTGTGGAACGGTCGTTAAGACACTAACAGTTTACAGACAGTAGGCAATTAAGGTCACAGTTGTATTTATTCGCAAGTGAGCTAGGTAGGATTACCTTGTGAACGCGGCATAAAACCCAGCCCTGAAATAAAAATAATTTGCACGTCATCTCATAGGAAGACACAGAAGACTCAGGGAAAATCTGATTCCAAATATATCATACTTTGACTAAAACAATAACATTGACTTACATCATGGGTATACTTGTATTTACTTCGCCACCATGGCCTTTTGTTGCCTTTACCTCCCTTATCTCACCTCCTTTTCTCACATTGTATATAGACTTATTTTTCTACTGTATTTGTTTTACTCCATGTGTAATTGTGTTGTTGTATGTGTCGAACTGCTTTGCCTTATCTTGGCCAGGTCGCAAATGTAAATGAGAACTTGTTCTCAACTTGCCTACATGGTTAAGTAAAGGTGAAATAAAATAAATAAAAAATAAATACTCTGGCTATCGTCTTTCATCGCAAAAAAGTGGATTTTTACTCGTGGGCATTTAAAGGCCCAGCTAGTCAAAATTGTATCAGCTGATGCAACGAACACTAAGAGTGAAAAAATGTGTTCAGTGTAATTTCCTGATATTTGCTGGTTGAAAAGCAATCTACACAGGACCTTCTAATCAGCAGGTTTGCATGGCTAGGAGTTTCAGCTTTCGATGGTGACATCCCCCATGCAGTAAATTGATTAATAGACCAAAAACAAAGAGTTCCAAACCTCTGCCAATAACAGCTAGTTTTCCCCTCCCTACCCAGACAATAGCTAGATTTCCATTCAATTGGAGACACATTTTCGTGCGAATATTCTAAAATACACAACGAAAACATTAACATTTTCCCAAAAGTGGTGTGTTTCCACCAAGCTGACCTGTTGCGGGTATAAATCAGTGCATGATGACGTGGTGCACACAAAATATACTTTTGCTTATGTTTTCATGTACCAAATAAAAATCTTGTGTTTGTGTTTCCATCTTATTTCCAACTCTGATAGTTTTGTCACAAAAACTGTTGCGTTAAATAGCAAATGTGCCTACTCTGGTCTTGGCACATGCACACAGTTTTCAGATAGAGTGTGGGTAGGCTGTGCAGGTAGGCTAGTCTACATGAGGTTATTATGGATAAGAGCGATAATATTTTAATTTGTCAAACAGCAGTCAAGCATCATACCACAAGAATAAGACCCGCAATATTTACAAACAAATGGCAGCATTTATAAAATTGTGCCGAAACTTCCTTTTTCGGTCACAGCTGTCATGATTTTTTTTATACGGTATGACTTACTCGCATAGAAACTGGATGTAAACGTGATTAGTCCTAGAAAAATTCTTGCTTGAAAAATATTGTTTTTCGAAAAAGCATTTTAAAATTTTTTTTTTTTAATGGAAATCTATTACAGTAAGGTACTAGTTACCCAGAAAGTATTTGATCTGTTTTCATATTAACTAGTCTAGATCCACTTGTAGGTTCTTGTGATTCAGCTATATGCCTGAATCCCAGATGAATGAGAGATGCACCATCTTGAATGATGAAGTCCCATCTTTCCCATTAATTTGGAATTACAGGATTTAGCTGGATCTTCACAATTGACGACAGGAGGTGGGATGTGGACTCAATCTAAATTAGGCAATTCATTCTGGAGTGAACCATCACTTTACAGTACAGCATGCACATATTTATTCACAAGTGAGCTATTAATGCCGCATTCAAGTGCTAGTCGGAAGTAGGAAACTCGAAGATGTTAGACTTGCTAATTGTTTGAACGCAAACAGTTATCAAGTCTTACTTTTCTTAGTTTCCTAGTTCCGACTAGCACGTGAACACGGCATAAGTCCAACAACAAGACAAAAAGAGTGATTAAGGTTTTTAATTCTAGTTGACTAGTTATAGTCAGTTACTAAAATTCTACATTTCATTAAAAAAAATGAGTAAAACTGAACAGGTACACTTAGACATTCCCATTGTTGTAGTGTTTAATTATATAGTAATATTTTGTGCTTAGAAAAATAGCAACATATAATACTTTACTATATTTAACATTTATTTTCAAATAATAAGGAAGAAAAAGATACACAACAGTAACCTAAATGCATCTGTACAGCAAAGGACCCTGTAATCTACTGACCAGAAGAAGCATGATACATTTCTCCAGATAAAAAAGCATTTTCCTGACGAAATGATTCCCCGTCAACCGTAAAATGCACTACATTTTTTTTCCCATGTTTGATTAATCAAATCCTGATCTACGCTAACTGCACTTTGATACATTCTCTAAAGATGTGTAACATTTCTACTTTTATTTCATTTAAGATGCCATCATGATCTTAGCATTTTTAAACAGCTATTATTTGCAGCATTGCATGGTTTGACCTATGTAGAGAAGTACAAAAAAAATCGAATAAAAAAGCGTAAATAAAAAAAGAATTATGTATTGATTCAATAATTGCACTGTGTGTTGGCTCATGCAGCGAATTGAAGAAATCTGTGACATGAAAAACCAGCATTCTACTGTCAGCATGGGGATCAGTGTCTGGCAAAAAAAGAGCGAAACAAATAAAAAGAATAGCACACCAACTACCTCCTCATTGTGTTCTTTCCTATGACTAGTATCAGCTCAAAATGCTCACCCCAACATTACAGGCAGGGCAGGCTAGCGGTTAAGAACGTGCGAATCCCCAAGCCGACTAGGCGGGAAAAAAAAAAATCTGCTGATGTGCACTTAAGCAAGGCACGTAACCCTAATTGCTCTTGTAAGTCGCTCTGGATAAGAGCGTCTGCTAAGTAACTAAAATGTAAAAATGCACACTACAAAACAGGTTCAAATAAAAGCAGTAATTTATGTTGTGATCAAAATATTATGCATTACAGTTGTCATTATTAGAACTCTCCAAAGTTTCAGTCTAACAAATCACAGAAATCTATACACAATTATCCCAGAGCTTTTCCAGTCTTGGGGAACGGCAAATCCCACAGTCGTCTTCCTCCTCATCCTCTTTCTGCAGCTTCCCCTCTAACATGTATTATCACTGTGTTTATTATTGTAGCTGTCATTATTAGGACTATTATTACTGTAATGTTATTACATTTACATCTCTGCAACATGGGTTAACTGTGCCATACAGAGTAAAAGCAGAAAAAAGGCAAAAGGTCGTTGTCAGTGGAACCAAGTCCCTGAGGGATAACACACATTGGCAGTGGCTCCCAGTCAGTCCTCTCGGTCAAGCCCCTCTGCCAGCTCTCCACTTTGTTGGCACTTGGTTCCCCTTAATGTCCGGGAGAAATACTGCATCTGGTCCTCAGTCCCCCTGTTTTCAGTTCAGTCAATTCCAGGGCCTTCCTTGATGATCTGTACCCTACATTCAGCAACATAAAAAGGCAGTCTGTTTAGGGAGCACCAAGACCCTACGACTCCTCTCCAGAGACTCCGCCAGCCACTGGTTAAGAAAGTGCTTTCCAGTATGGGGTGGATGCTAAGGCCGGTGGAACCTAAAGAAAGGGACATCAATGATAATTTGATCAATCACGACAACTCAACATATCAAAAAGGTATTTTCCATGGCTGTAAGAGCTGCCAATTAAAGGGACCGAAACAAATGTCTTAGTATGTTAATTCAAGATCTATATTATGGAATGGTGTATATAACTTCATGTTGTCCATAAGCTGAGGAAGTACCTTGTATAGATCCTACTGTCTTCATGAACCTCCATTTCAGAGCTCTTAAAGTCATTGAGCTCCTTCCGAATGGCAGCCTGGACAGAGGGGAAATGAATATAGTGAAGACTTGCATAAGGCAGCATCTAAATACTAAAGTAGAGACAGAAATATATACTTCCTTTACTGGGCAACAAGATATACTGGTGTCAATAAATAAGTGCATTACAAGCCGTGATTTAGGGAGCTATGAGTGACAGCTGATTGTACCTTGTCGGCGGGTGTTAGCTTGGTCCAGGGCTTGTCCGCTCGCCGATCGTAATCATTGGCTGTGGTGACCTCCACATACTCGTGGAAGCGCAAGATCTTTCTGGCCTGAAGCTCAGCAACCGTGGGCCTCTGACTCAGCTAGAGGAGTTGTATAAAGAGTTTAAAGGGATACCTTCAGTATTTTGGCAATGATGAATTTTATCTACTTCCCCAGAGTCAGATTAATTTATGTTCAGTATGAATGAAGTTAGAGGTAGTTTTGCGAGCCAAAATGGTATCCACAAGTTCATCTGAATCTGGGGAAGTAGATAAAGGGCCTCATTGCCAGTCTCCCTTGAATAAGACTACCTTCCATCTTCTCTCAGCTCGTTTTATAAAAATTCACTGTAGTTAATCATCTATATGTAAATGTTCTGTTAAATGAGAGAACTATCTTATTACAGGTAACAGTGTGTGTCACTGGTCTTACCTTCCTGGTGAGCCTACGTTTGATCTCTCGGACCTCTGCCTGCCTGTCTACCTGGTTCTTGGCTGGAAAGGAGAGAGAGAGCGAGTCAAACAAATGTTTAGAACCCTGTACAGACATTCACCAAATTGTGCAATTGTTGTCTATTCACAAAGATTGGATTTTCCAATGGGACTTAACAAAGGTACAAATCAAAAGTACACTGACAATTTTTTTCTTCTAATCCACGATGATAAGAAGTGGCCTCATGCTCTTGAAATGTGGCCTCATTTATATAAATAACAAGAATCCTTACTGAGAGAGAAATACCAGTGGGGATTGAACAGTGATTAGGTGAAAACCTAGGCCCCATTCTAATTCCATAAAAGTGCATTATTCAAGGAAGGGAGGAAGGAAGTTCTCTGATTAGACGTGATCAGACAGGTGAAGGCAAGGGCTTCACGCCTCCACCACTAAGCTTTCACCTGTTGAAAAAATTGTGATGGGGAGTTGGAAAGACTTACGTTGAAGGATGTTTCTCTGCTCCAGCTCCTCTGCACTGGGTCTCTGGCTGAGACGCCTAGAAGTTAGAATATCAGTATCACATCAATCTTGGGTTAGATTTGGTGTGTGTATATGTGGAGAGAGAAAAGAGAGAAAGAGAGAGAAGAGCGAGAAGAAAATGATAGTGAGACTGTGTGGCTTTATCTATTACCTTGTGAGTGCAGAGCCTATTTGTGTGCGTATGGCCTCCCATTGCTCCCTGCTCTGCCACGTCAGCCCTGTTGACCCTTGGTGTGTGTGTCCCGGAGTGCATCGTTCGGTGTGACCGCTGGACTTGTCCTCTCGAGCATGTTTCTCTGGGGCGTGTCGGTTACTCAGTTTCAAAGCTAAAGTGTCTTTCCTTCTGACCCTGCTGGCCAAAGCACCTGAACAAGAACCACAGAGAGATGGAGTCAGGTATACAAAGATATACAGTACCAGTCATTAGTTCACACATACTCATTCAAGGGTTTTTATTTTTACTATTTTATACATTGTAGAATAATAGTGAAGACATCAAAACTATGAAATAACACATCTGGAATCATGTAGTAACCAAAAAAGTGTTAAACAAAACAAAGTATATTTTAATGTTTGAGATTCTTCAAAGTAGCCACCCTTTGCCATATTGGTAGCTTTGCAAACTCTTGGCATTCTCTCAACCAGCTTCACCTGGAATGCTTTTCCAACAGTCTTGAAGGAGTTCCCACATATGCTTCAGTCTGCGATCCAACTCATCCCAATTGGGTTGAGGTCGGGTGATGCTTCAGTCTGCGATCCAACTCATCCCAATTGGGTTGAGGTCGGGTGATTGTGGAGGCCAGGTCATCTGATGCAGCACTCCACCACTCTCCTTCTTTGTCAAATAGCCCTTACACAGCCTGAACGTGTGTTGGGTCATTGTCCTGTTGAAAAACAAATTATAGGCCCACTAAGCGCAAACCTGATGGGATGGCGTATTGCTGCAAAATCCTGTGGTAGCCATGCTGGTTAAGTGTGCCTTGAATTCAAAATAAATCACAGACAGTGTCACCAGCAAAGCAGTGTCACCCTACACTTCCTCCTCCATGCTTCACGGTGGGAACCACACATGCGGAGATCATCCGTTCACCTACTCTGCATCTCACAAAGACACAGCAGTTGGAACCAAAAATCTAAAATTCAATTCAGATAAAATTGTATTTGTCACATACACATGGTTAGCAGATGTTAATGCGAGTGTAGCAAAATGCTTGTGCTTCTAGTTCCGACAATGCAGTAATAACCAACGAGTAATCTAACCTAACATTTCCATAACTAATACCTTATACACACAAGTGTAAAGGGATAAAGAAAATGTACATACAGATATATGAATGAGTGATGGTACAGAACGGCATAGGCAAGATGCAGTAGATGGTATAGAGTACAGTATATACATATGAGATTAGTAATGTAGGGTATGTAAACATAAAGTGGCATAGTTTAAAGTGGCTAGTGATACATGTATTACATAAAGATGGCAAGATGCAGTAGATGAAAAAGAGTACAGTATATACATATGAGATTAGTAATGTAGGGTATGTAAACATTATATTAAGTGGCATTGTTTAAAGTGGCTAGTGATTTTTTTTAACATCAATTTCCATTATTAAAGTGGCTGGAGTTGAGTCAGTATGTTGGCAGCAGCCACTCAATGTTAGAGGTGGCTGTTTAACAGTCTGATGGCCTTGAGATAGAAGCTGTTTTTCCAGTCTCTCGGTCCCTGCTTTGATGTACCTGTACTGACCTCACCTTCTGGATGATAGCGGGGTGAACAGGCAGTGGCTCAGGTGGTTGTTGTCCTTGATGATCTTTATGGCCTTCCTGTGACATCGGGTGGTGTAGGTGTCCTGGAGGGCAGGTAGTTTGCCCCCGGTGATGCGTTGTGCAGACCTCACTACCCTCTGGAGAGCCTTACGGTTGTGGGCGGAGCAGTTGCCTCTTGGTGACAAGCCGAATTTCTTCGTTCTTCACAACGCTGTCTGTGTGGGTGGAATAATTCAGTTTGTCCGTGATGTGTACGCCGAGGAACTTAAAACTTACTACCCTCTCCACTACTGTCCTGTCGATGTGGATAGGGGGGTGCTCCCTCTGCTGTTTCCTGAAGTCCACAATCATCTCCTTTGTTTTGTTGACGTTGAGTGTGAGGTTATTCTCCTGACACCACACTCCGAGGGCCCTCACCTCCTCCCTGTAGGCCGTCTCGTCGTTGTTGGTAATCAAGCCTACCTAATTTGGACTCAGACCAAAGGACAGATTTCCATGTGTCTAATGTCCATTACTTGTGTTCCTTGGCCCAAGCAAGTCTCATCCTCTTATTGGAGTCCTTTAGTAGTTGTGTCTTTGTAGCAATTCGACCATGAAGGCCTGATTCACACAGCCTCCTCTGAACAGTTGATGTTGAGATGTGTCTGTTACTTGAACTCTGTGAAGCATTTATTTGGACTGCAATTTCTGAGGCTGGTAACTGTACCTCTGCAGCAGAGGTAACTCTGGGTCTTCCTTTCCTATGGCGGTCCTCATGAAAGCCAGTTTTATCATAGCGCTTGATTGCTTTTGCAACTGCACTTAAAGAAACTTTCAAAGTTCTTGAAAATTCCCACATTGACTGACCTTCATGTCTTAAAGTAATGATGGACTGTTGTTTCTCTTTGCTTATTTCAGCTGCTCTTGCCATAATATGGACTTGGTCTTTTTTACCAAATGGGACTATCTTCTGTATACCACCCCTACCTTAACACAACAAAACGGACTGGCTCAAACGCATTAAGGAAAGAAATTCCACAAATTCATTTTAACAAGGCACACCTTTGAATTTAAATGCATTCCATTCCACCTCATGTAGCTAGCTGGCTGAGAGAATGCCAAGAGTGTGCAAAGCTGTCATGAAGGCAAAGGGTGGCTACTATAAAGAATCTCAAATATAAAATATATTTTGATTTGTTGAACACTTTTTTGGTTACTACATGATTCCATATGTGTTATTTCATAGTTTTGATGTCTTCACTATTATTCTACAATGTAGAAAGAAAAACCCTGGAATGAGTAGGTGTGTCCAAACTTTTGACTGGTACTGTATAGGTATCATGTGCGGCTTAATTGGTAAGAGTGCAGTGCTAACAATGACAAATGAGGGGTAAATTCCCTAGGGATCAATAGTCACATACAAAAAGTGTATGCGCTCACTCTACTGTAATTCACGTCTAAAATGTGTCTGATAGGTGGCATATATACTTTTACAGTATTTTAAAGATGCTGCTTTATCTGAGTATAAATGTTTATCCATAAAGCAATTCAAGTGAGACAGAGATACATACTGGGTGGAGGCTCATCCTCCTCATCCTCGTCTGAATCTTCATCTTTATAGAGCACTGGCCCGTCCGAGTCGCTGTCGTCCCTTTGCAAGTCCTGCTGTTCTTCCTCCTCCTCCTCCTCCTCCTCACTGCTGTTGGGTCCCTCAGGGATGACATTGATGCTGGGCTCTCCCACCATGCACCTCCTGCTCCGTGGCTCCAGCTCTGGCTGGGGCAGCTCCCCATCATACTCCTTCTCCTCTTCTTCATCATCCTCCTCCTCCTCCGAGTAGTCATCCTCAGCCCTGATAGCGTGAGAAATGGAGCGATGGAGACCAGATGAGTTTTCAACAGAAATAGGAAAAGCCGTCAGTCACATATTGATGATAATAAATCTGATAATAAATCATTGGCATCACAGAAAGATTGTGTGGCTAGATCCTTTCATATAAGGTCTTGCCAACTTTACATCTATTGTTTCAGGTGTGATTTTTACTCAAGTCTAGAACATGGAGGAAATACCCACAGTGACATATAGGACTCACAGTTTCAGAGGCTGGATGCTGACGGCTAGGGGCCGGCTGCGGTCCCCCTGGTACTTAGGCGGTGTCTCGAAGAGCAGGGAGTGAGCTGAGCGCTGGGAGCCGTCGGGATGTGGCTGGGCCGGGCCGGGGCTGGACAGGGCCCTCTGGATCATGATGTGCAGGGGGACGGGGGACGGGCGCTGGGGGGGCTCACTGGTGGGGCTGGGGGGGTCAAAAAGCAAGGGCTGGGGGATGGGATGTTGGTAGGAGTGCTGGTGGTGGAGGTAGTGCGCTTGCAGATGCTGGCGGGGTGGAGAAGGGGGGATGTGGTTGGGTAAGGGCGGGGACGGGGGAGGCATCTGGAAGCCTGCTGAGTGGTTATGATGGTCCTCAGGAGAAAGCAGGGAAGGGGAGGGGGTGGAGACAGACTGGGTGGACGCAGACGAGTCCTCCGGGTTGCGCTTTGTGACAGGGGTGGTCCTCTTGGGGGGCATCGGTGGGGAGGGCTTAGTTGGCACCAGTCTGGTACCGGCCTGGGTGAGGTTGCCTGTGTGATGGAGAAACAGTTTATTGAATGTGTCACACACTGATAAACACACGTTCACTTACTTTATTAACCTATATCTGGGCTTTCAACTGCGGATCAAGTGAGTGCACAAGCTTGTTAACGTCTCCATTTACATGTAAGATCGAGCCCAAGTAACATGGGTGAGTGCACATGAATGGATATACACACCCAGATCACATGACTGAGTCCACATGAATGCATAGGTCCACAAATCCAGGTCACATGACTGGGTCCACATGAGTGCATCCGACAGGGTCTTACATTACAAATGGGTGCATGTGGCAATCAAGGTTACAGTGAGGGTTTGAATAAGTACACATGCACTAGAACACACACAGACCATATACAAATCAAATTGGCCAGTATGCATCCATCGCTTCTTAGCATCTCTGAACTGAGAATTATTTAAAAAAACTCTGTTCAACCAAGCTGGAATAGACATTTTGCGATTGCATGCAAACCTTTAAATACGTAAGCTCGATGCAGTTGCTGGTGAATGTGTCAACATGAAATAGCTTTAAAATACAAAGCCATGGAGACATACTGCATTGGAGTACAATAGATCACAGCAGCAGACTGATTGAGCGCCAGACATGAAGCATACTGGACTGGATTTTAACATCTGCTTTAAACAGAGTCAAGCCCCTCTCCTTTCTCGCTCCAGAGCAGATGTGTGGATTAGCCTTTATGGGGCAGCCTGGTCTGCGCTGGGCTGCCACAGGTAGCCATCACGGGAGACACTCAGTTACTCCCCCATTCACATGCCAGAGGTAGTAGTACACATATGGTGGTCAGACGCCCACGTACACCCACTTACACGCACACCTCACTCAACCTTGTTACGCGCATGCAGCCTAACGTGGCATGAGCAGGAGAGAGCACTCAATCCAGGCCGTTATAGGTTAGTCCATCAGTTGCATCCAGGTAGCGTTTGGCATGAGGCTTTTCAAGTCAGGATAATTAAATATTATGACGCAAGTAACCAGAAGGTTGACGTTAACAGGGGTGTGGCATACAGCCACACATACAACGCAGGCTTGGGAAGACGTTAGAGAGACAAGGTGGGCACCGTTGCTGCGGCGATGCCAGTGAAGAGGGGCATTGGTGGGCATCCTTTGTTTTACCTGACCGCAGGCCTCTGCCATCCCGCCGGCACAGGTAGACAGGGAGGGACAGGTAGACATCATAGTCGCCCTCGCGTTTCCAGCAGGACCAGTAGAGGGGCAGTTGGGAGTCATTCTGGTTCTCACCCCCCTGTAGAGTGGAGGCTGGTAGGGGATGAGAGGCACGACACACATGCCTTCAGATCTCATATAGGCTGGCTGAATGTATACACTGTGTATAGGGTGACCAGACGTCCCTGATTACCAGGGACAGTCCCCAATTTTAGTGGCCTGTCCCCGGCTAGAGCTGCCCACCCCAAAATTATCCCCGATTATCCCTCCGAAAACAAGATGCAACTGTTGATAATGAGTTTTATATTTCAATAATCAAAACACTGTATCCAGTCAGATTTGCATGTACAAATTGTCTATCCCTGTACCAAACTTGTTTGACCATTTATGAAAACGTTTGATCATTGATACAAACATGTAACCACTTCATGAACAACCATGCCCACCAGGCTGCTAAACAAGTGATTCTGCTAAACAAGTGATCCATTTCTGTTAGAATTAAAACAAGTATTTGAAAGGAATATAGTGAAAATTGATAGTTAACTATAGTTCCATACCATTGTTTCTTATATATTTTTGCACAGCTAGCCCCATATAAAAAAAATCCATGATTTTCATTTCAAATATCTGGTCACCTTAACCTTAACTACACATACACCAGGATGGTGTTCATTTGGGCACACCGTAGCACAACATTTTAAATACAGTCCAGGAAGTCCTTCCTGGTTTCAGTCAGTTTTTTTTTTAACGTGTGGTGTCTAATGAACACGACCAAGGTGGATATGCTTACACTTAACGCACTACCAGCACCCAGAACAAGAGGGTTTGCGTAATTAGAGTACGTGTCTAAGTGTCTGAGGGGCTTGCCTGGGCTGTGAGAGGGGAATCAATGGGGAAAGTGAAGAGGTAATCAAAACTCCTTCAGTTTCGGGCCCTCTAGGTTAGCTGGTGAAGTAATCACTCTGTACCTAGCTACCTGTTAGGAATTTTCCTAATTAACTAGTGGAATACTTTTGAAAACAGTCACTACTGGCTCAGCTAGCATTCATATACACTTTGATATGTTTCAACAACAGCTGGGCAAGCAATGATTGCAAATTCAGTATCATGTCGGATGAGATTTTAAATCTACAAGTATCCGATAACTTTTCCCAGTAGTTTATGATAACCTTGGTTTAAACATTACCTAACAAAATGCACTGGCTAAAATGCATTGTTGACAATAACAGAACGTATTGTAACTTTACCAAATTAAGAATGCAGCAAAGCAACTTCTTATTGCCGTTTCTCCTTCCTGCTACACCAGGAAAAGTCCCCATTGTTCAGAGTATTCTATGCCACCTCTTTTAACAAATCCAACATGGTTTAATACATCAGAATTTTTTACATAATGTGAGAGCTGAAATGTCTACATACATTCTAGAACGTACATATGAAATAGCTTGAAAGACTGTAGGTGGCAAATAGGTGACACGAGTGCATGGCAAATGACTTCCAAGCCTATCAGCTCCAGGCTAAACCAACCAACCTACATGTAAAAATGACACAGGAAACTAGAGGGAATATATACAAAAAATGTGTTTAAACAGTCCTAAGGTAATAGGCGTATCAGATCTCAAAGAGAACAGTGAATAAAGTCGGGCTCCCCTGACAAGAAACGCCCCTGGTAAAAACAATAATAATATTGCCCCCGTATGGAGCTGAGCAGCAGTAGGCTCAGAGCCACCAGAGTCAGTGTTGTCCTGGGAGAGATACAATGCCAGGGAAAATCTGCTCTGCTGCTGCTGTCTAAAATAGTTCAGTCTTATTAAGTTATCGTCTAGGGAACAGCTGCTGGAGCCGCAGGGATAACATCATTATAAAGATGAGCGGCAAAGTGTGTGTGTGTGTGTGAGATAGAATGCGCGCGACGTGCACATGTCCCTTGTAGTAACGCCTATGCATGTAACGTGAGTCTTCTACAGACATGTATGCATGTGACACTTAACTACATGTTACGCGAGGAAGCTCCACTGAGTGAATGTGTGTGTGTGCATTGATGCAAGCTGCACCTGGTCTCCTCTGGCATCTCATAAGCTAATTCTGCCATCCTGTGATTAAACAGGCAGCTGTGGTCCCTACTACTACAATCACCACAACTAGTACTACTACTCACCCAACATGGCAGCATTAACGCCCCTGTTGACGGGCTTGGGCAGGGGGAGGGGAGGCTGCTTGGTCGCCTGGTGGGTGGAGGATGGAGCGAAGGACACTACTGCTGAAGATTGGGGGTTGGCGCCTGCAGAGGAGACAGTTCGGGCAGGCATTGCAACTGCAGAGGAAGAAGAGGAGGAAGAGTACGTGGTTGCAGGGTGGTTGGATGGGGTGTGGGATGAGGGTGACCCTTCGCTGCCGGGCTCGGGGGTGGAGCTCAGCCACTTGGGGGGCATAACGGACTGTTTGGGGGACAGAGACTCTCGGAGAGTGTCCCGCAGCAAATCTGGGTCAGGAACAAAATGGCTCTCTGATTCTGCAAAACACACAGCACACAAAACACGTTACATAACATACATGTGTTAAAGAGCACTATACATTTAATAACTAATCATCATCATGAGAGACACATGAGCGCATGTGTCAAAGACCGCACACACAACAACTCACTACACACTGCTAGCCTTTTTTGGGTGCGTTTGGCTCTTTAAAAAATGGAAAAGATACTATCTCATCCCTAAAAAACAAATGTTTCAGTCTTGGGTTGAAGCACTGAGCCAATTTGTGCCATTCACTCAGTCACTCTAGTGTGTGTGTCAAAACACTTGTATGAGATTGTCATTATCAGGGGATCCGCTGTGTAGATAAACAGTGCTGTAATTACAGTACTAAACCCCCATTCCCCTAGCCCTCCACCCTGCTTCTTATTATCCCACGCCATTCCTCAAAGCTGAAGTTTATTTATAGACAAGTCCTTATCACATGCTGATGTCACAGAGAAAATAGGAAATAGTGCCTTCAGAAAGTATTCACACTCTTACTTTTTTCAAATTTTGTTGTGTTACAAAGTGGCCTTTTTTTGACAATGATCTACACAAAATGCCCTAATGTCAAAGTGGAAGAAAAATTCTAACAGTTTTTTTAATGGAAAATAAAACCATAATATATCTTCATTAGATAAGTATTCAACCCCTAAGTCAATACATGAATCACCTTTGGCAGCAATTACAGAGTCTCTGGCACACCTGGATGGTACAATATTTACCCATTATTATTTTTAAAATTATTCAAGCTCTGTCAAGTTGATCATTGCTAGACAGCAATTTCCAAGTCTTGCCACAGAGCCAATTTAAGTCAAAACTGTAACTAGGCCACTAAGGCACATTCAAGGTTGTCTTAGTAAGCAAGACAGAGTATATTTTGGCCTTGTGTTTTAGGTAATTGTCCTGTTGAAAGGTGAATGTGTCTCTAAGTTTCTGTTGGAAAGCAGACTAAACCAAGTTTTTCCTCTCAGACTTTGCCTGTGGTTAGCTCTATTCCATTTCCTTTCATCCTAAAAAAAAAACTATAGTCTTTGCCGATGACAAGCATACTCATAACATGATGCAGTCACCATGCTTGAAAATATGAAGAATGGTACTCCGTGGTGTGTTGGATTACAGGTTTCCTGAACAGGCTTCCTTCTTTGCATTCTGTCATTTATGTTAGTATTGTGGAGTAACTACAATGTTGTTGAGCCATCCTCAGTTATCTCCTATCACAGCCATTAAAATCTAAACTCTAAACAGTTTCCTTCCTCTCTGGCAACTGAGTTAGGAAGGGTGCCTGTATCTTTGTAGTGACTTATTTTGGCTTGCCATTACAAAAGGTTTGAACATTTATTGACGCAAGACTTTTCAGCTTTTCATTTTTCTAGAAACACATTTCTAGAAACATAATTCCACTTTGACATTATGGGGTATTGTGTGTAAATCAGTGACACAAAATATTAATTTTATCCATTTAAAATTCAGGCTATAACAAACGGGGAAAAAGTCAAGGGTGTGAATACTTTCTGAAGGCACTGTAGGTCAGAGAAAACCGAGGGAGAGGTAAAAGGGGAGAAAAGGAGAGGGAGAGAGAAAGCGAGAAGATTAAGATATAAATCAGGGAGAGTATAAGATCTAAAAGAAACAAGACACTACAGACCATTTAGCTCAGTGTGTAATAGCTGGAATGGTATCAATTAGCTTTAGCTCTTCAGCAGGGTTACGGTTGAGCTGACAGGCATTAGCTTTTAAGGACAGGAATGGTTAAAACGATAATGCCGCATTAATTACGAAAGGAGGAGAGGATGAGCTAGTCCCTCTATTCCCTTCAGCTCCCGAATAAGACGCATAGCTGGAGCAGGACTCTGGGGAGCAAAGAGGCTCCGAGACTCGTGTCTATATCTGGGGCCAAACCAGAGGACTGAAGAGGAGGAAGATTGACTGGAGAGAGGGCAGTCAGAAAACCAGGCTCCAGGTAGAAGTTGCCCTTATGCAAAGATCTAGGATCGTTTTCAAATCTTTCATTAGGGGGGAAAACACAAACCGTAGATCAGTGTCTAAGGACAGCTTCACCCTACTCCACAGAATAAGGCCGCGTGTGTGTCAAATCAAATTTTATTGGTCGCATACACATATTTAGCAGATGTTATTGCGTGTGTAGCGAAATACTTGTGTTCCTAGTTCCAACAGTGCAGTAATATCTAACAAGTCACAACAATACACACATATCTAAAAAGTACAATAATGTGTTGGTGTTAATAGCTCACCTCTACGGGCCCTTCCCTCCTCTGCGGACGCGTGCCGGGGGAGGGTAGGTTTCCATGCGGTCTCAGCAGGGCGACTCCTCCTACCGTCCTCTGATGGCGCCTTCTGCAGGCCCGGCCGCTTGTCTCCGTCAGAAGGGTGGAGTCTGCCCCCGCGTCTACCCTCCTCCTGTCCCATCCCCTGCACCATCGCCTGGCCCTGCCAGGCCATGTTAGACTTCCATTCCCCCTCCCCCTGGGACCCTCCACCTCCTCGCCGGCCCTCCTCCTGCTGTCCGGAGCCTCTGGGACCACCCTGGCGGTCTACGTCCGGGGGGAATCGGACCCTGCGGTCCTCTATCTGGGGCAGCCAGGCTGGGTTAATCTTAAAGTCTGAGGGGTTCATCCCAAGGTCTGAGGGGGGTCTTGTCTGGTTTTCCTGCCCTCTGCCCCCTCCACCACCACCACCACCCACGGGCAGGGTGTGGCCATTCTTCACGTAGGACTGTTTGGGGCTGTGAGGATCGTCCCCTTCTGTCACAAAAATGGACACAAGCAGTGAGACTTTCCATACAGAGTCACTCACACATAAGAAGATCTATAAACTAGCACTACTTTGAGTCACTAACCAAGTGTGAGGGAGGGGTTAGTCAGAAATCTAACAAAGCCATTATCTCTACTCAAAATTTTCTGCATATTTGAGTATAAATGGTCAAACTTAATTGGCTTGTTGAAATAGGGCACATGATGGCCTTTTGGATTGGTTCCCTCTGTGCATCTGGACATGATTTCACAGGCCCCTTCAGAATGAGAGGTTTTAGAAAGGTGTCCTAACTGCCAACCCCTTTGGACCAGAGCTCTGGCCATGGAGTGAAATTTGTTTAATAAACGGGCCTCTGCAACACTGACGCCGGCAAAGCGAGTAAGAGCACAGAACACACTGACTTTAAAAGCTATTCCGCTGCAGGGCGCAATTCGTTCCACTTTCCCCAGCTCAAGAAAAACACCATGTAATTTTCTTCCCAAAATATATAGTTATACTGTTGAAAAGGAGCATGAGAGTGAATTTGACTTTCTTCAACTGCCATTGAGTGTGCTGAACTTGAAGCTGTTACTTATCGACTATGCTGTCTGTGTAGGTGTGATAGCCCTGGACTTTTGTCTGATAAAGATAAAGCCATTTCCAATTTGCTCCCTCCCCCTTGGCTGCCATAACCCTTAAATGTTTGTAGATCTGAAGGGTCTGGATAGGTATATGCAGGGTAGTGGTGGAGCGTCCACCATGTTGCTTACACTTTACAGATATAGAAACATTGAAAATGTTAGGTGCAAGAGAAAGGAGTAGGGAGCCAACTGGAACTGGCTGATTGAGTCATGTGGGGATCAGGTGAGTGAGTGACATCACCAGTGGCAGCACTCTTACCATTCTCTGAGAGCTCCTTCAGCACTCCCTGTTCTATAAGCTCCTGCCTCGGTCGCCTCATCGACATCTTTCTCTCCAGAACTGCCGTCAACACACAGAATTTAAGCCAGTGCATTAAGGCTCTGAGTTTTTTTCTTCAGATTTTTTCCAGATAGCATATAAAACCGAAGATAATATTTCAAATTTTAGTGTGTCATTTCACCTTCCAGAAGTCAAAGATGTAAGTTTACAGATCTTCAGATAAAAAGGATATTATTCTAACCACTATAACAATTGTTTTGTTTAAGCAGACTGAACTGGACACACTAGAAAAGGCCATGGCATGTACATATCACCAGGAGACAGGAAAACACACTGAAAGGCGTTTGATAAAGATTGAATGCAACACGTAAAAACTAACAAACACAATGAAGCTGGAACACAAACCTTCTGAAGTTTCCGTAAACTTCTCGCTGCTTTTCTTCTTCCTCCACTTCCATGGTTTAAAGATCTTGCCAAGGGTAGAGAACTTGCCCTTGCCCTTGCATGGGAGAGGGGTGCTGTCCCCATCTCCCTCCGTCGTGTTGTGCAGGTGGTCAACTTCATCAACTGGAGCAATGGAGTCAGAGAGAAAATAATGGAGAGTCAAGAAACATTGTTGAAATATCACAACCATAACTGGGCATCTACAACATAACAGCAGCACAGAGAGCAGAGGTAACCAGAGCCCTGACATTTTCACAGTAGCCTAGCTAAGCTCTAACTCAGGCGAGCAAAACCTTGTGCACCAGCTGCTGTTTAGCCTGGCCCATGCACTCCGAGTAAAGTGTAGTATTATAGCATTATTCTATAGCCTAACTGAGCTAGACTGACACCCATATGCACCATGAGTAAAGAACATGGGAGGGCCAGGCTCATTAGGAAGATTATTATCTTTAGCTCAGAGCTCTGGGACTGTGTGTGCTTTGGCGGGGTGATGGTGAAAGCTCATGTACTCCTCCACACATTCACAACCAAGTCACCAACAGCTTTGGGAAGGGAGAGTCCCTCTTGCACTGGCCTCCGTCCATAGCTTCCCACAGTCTCACATTCCTCCCTACTGGGAGAATATTGTTATCAGCCTTTCAACACCAACAGGCTATGTGGAAGCACACACACACATTTTTCACTAACAAATACACCTTTAAAAATAATTGGGGAGGTAGGACTCGCTCTTTGGCCTGAGTGCGTCTCTTTCCAAGACACGCACAGACATCCAGCTGCCATGGTAACAGCTCAGCTGACTGACAGGCTGACAAGGTGCTGAGCTTCACAAGGCCTTTCACAGAACATCTCTGTGAGCCAGGTTCCTCTAAGGTTGAGGTTTTAATTCAGCAGACATAATATTTACTGTGTATAAGGGCTGGGGCAAAACAACCAACCAGTCCCACAAAAACAGGATGTCCTGGCAATAACACAACTATAGCAATTCGGTTCACACATCAACACACGCTTAAAATAAAAAACACTATTTTCCAGCTGCTGATGGGCAGAGGTAATCATATTATACAATACCTTCCTTCAAAAGACCAGAAGTGGAGGTATAGGAAACATGTCAAAAGGTGGAAATGGGCTCCAAAGCAGGGTCATGGAGGTTATATTACAGAGCTAGTCTACCTGGGTAGGAGCTCAGGGTCCAGCTTCCATGGTGGTGGGACTTGAGGCAACATGCCATGAGGAAGCAGAAGGTTGTGTTCAAAAACTCAAACTCTTGTCCCGAGTCGATCCCAACACCCTAGGTAGGGAGGGGCTGGGGGCGGCTGTGACAGCGCAAAGACCCACAGCAGGCTGCTAAATCACATGCAGACAAAACATAAAAGTTCAGAGGCCAGCTCCAAACCATATACATCCAGCTCCTTAGGAAGTTACAAAAACCAGTGGATTCAGGTTGATGTCCAAAGAACGAGTTGCTAAATGCAGTTGTCTGTAACACACACTCCCCTGGTTCTCCTACACTTAGGCACAGCAGGCTCTGGCAGAGCGGTCTGCCTCTGACAAGGAAAGCACGGCAGGCAGGCAGGTCAGCTAAAATCCACTCAAGCAGGACAAATGCTGGTTGTGCTGGGCCGACACACTCCAGATCCACAGTGGGTTGACTGACTGATACTACCAGAAACACACAGCAGCAGAACATTCACTCCATTCAGCTGGTAGCAAGAAATACAGTTGATCTTATCCCAGAGATTGGAAAGGTGACCAAATGGATCCTTCCTATACCCAAAAGGGTGCCTGAAGAGTGAGTGGAGGTCCGGAATGTGTAGGCTGTCTGCAGCTGTGTAACTCGGACAGAGGGTGAGGTCTGGGAAACACAGGGAGGAAACAGCACTCCACCCTGATCCTAACTGTGACAGAACAAAGACAACCTCCACCCCTCACACATCTTACTGTACTGGACATGGAAAAAGAGAGCCTGTTTCAACTGATAGCCTGCATTGTAGGCTATAAAGCACACAGGACATAATATTAAGTGATAATGCCCGAGAAGGCGGTGTTTGGAGGATATATTGGCACAGGTGTTAGCAAATTGTGCCAATATATCCTTCAAACATCGGCTTTGAGGGCATTCACACTTTTATACAATGGGTCACCAACATATTCAAATAATGATTGACATATTTTAATTAAAAAATAAATTTTGATCAATTTATTCATACTATTTCATCCTTCCACAAGATATAGTCCTGACACAAATCTAGAGTTGCTACCCAAGCTGGCTGGTCGTTCATTCTATCGGATCGGTTGCTGGAGACGTGACCCAGTTCAGTCTAAATGTTCCATTGCTAGCTAGGCAACTACGGCTAACTTACAGTGCAGCCAGAAGAACAGCAAAATAGCTGCACTTGAATTTGTTTAAACGCTTTTCTAGTGACATTTATTTGTACGCATCCGTAAAAATGAGCTAATGAGGCACAATTTCGCCTGGCATAGAAAATGTGCTCACTTGTCAGGACACTGTTGTTCAGAAGAGATAACTGTGTTATTGGCTAACACACAAAAAAAAAAAGACTGCAAACTAGCTGCACTTCATTTTGTTTAACATTTTTTCAATTGACATTTCTTTGTATATATCCATAAAAATAATTCAAGCTGATTCATGATTTCGACTGGCTGAGAAACGCTGCCTGCCTGGCTGTCTCGTTCCGATTCCCGACACGTTCATTACTATGGGACAGCTGAAGATCAAATTTGAATATTGAAACAATGTTGCAAATGTCAGAGAGACAGAGAGCAAGGTTTATACAAATCTCAGAGGTTGAAAACTAAATGTTAGTGAAAGAAATGTGAGAACGTCTAGATGCTTTTTATAGTCGAGATCAAATTTATAAATTGCCTTGCTGGGCTGATGAGACAGAAATCTGACAGCGCAATCCACTATGTAAAAACAAAGGTCTCAGAGAGGTCTGGATGACAAGTTCAAAGTGAATGATGCAGTAACAGCCAGGATACCAGGCTAGACAGTTATGTCCAATCAGGAAGCCAGCCCATCTAGAGCTTGCCAATAAGGAAACAGGGTCAGACTTGGTCGTCACTAGTTATGTTACATTCCCAAATAAGAAAAAAATAAATCGCTCCTCAACCAAAATAGGGAACTAACAAAATGAGCCTCTGACAACCAGAACGAAACAGATGGGGTTTTAAAATGGGTTCTGAAAGGCATCCATGGGGGTGCCTACTGACTGGGTGCTGGCCAAACAAACTTGAGTAGGGTCTTAAACACCCACCATGTGTAGTGTAACGGAAATGACTAGCTAGTGGCTGAAGTCTGACAATTTTTACGGCCTTCCTCTGACACCACCTGGTATAGAGGTCCTGGATGGCACGAAGCTTGGCCCCGGTGATGTACTGGCACTACCCTCCCTTGCGGTCGAAGGCCGAGCAGTTGCCATACCAGGCAGGGATGCAACCCGTCAGGATGCTCTTGATGGTGCAGCTGAAAAACCTTTTGAGGATCTGAGGACGGCATGCCAAATCTTTTCAGTGTCCTGAGGGGGAATAGGTTTGGTCGTGCCCTCTTCACGACTGTCTTGGTGTGCTTGGACCATGTTAGTTTGTTGGTGAGGTGGATGCCAAGGAACTTGAAGCTCTCAACCTGCTCCACTACAGCCCCGTCAATGAGAATGCGGGCGTGCTCAGCAACTGGACATGAATATTTATAAGATAACCTTTTACCCGAAACGAGAAAAGTATTGCCAGGAGCAGGTTAGTTGAAAGATCTATGGCATAATTTTGTATAAGCTAAGCTGTAATGTTGAGTATGGAAACATTGTTATGTAACATATCTTGCGTAAAAAAACGGTAGTTAATTATGATCCAGGTTTAGCCTCAGCCCCTTGACTTGCAGGAGCAGTCAGGTGAGCATGTGGTGGAGAGCAGATTGAGTTGTTTTAAGGGCCTCAGCAGCAGGCCCGCTGCCTCAAGCAGCCTGATCACTTACATAAGAGTCTGTTTCCGCAAAGAAAGCCCACCCTCTCCCTCACTTTCCGTGTTTTGAAATAGCTAGTCACTTTGACTAGTCACTAGTGGGTGGTACCAGAGGTAATTCCAATACCTAAAGTTTTTTTGGTTGAAAAGATAGCCATTTCTAAACCTGGTTTTGTGTACTTGCACTTACACACTGGATCGGACTGGCTATCTGGCATTTCAAATGCCAGATGGGCTGGTTGATTTTTTGCCTAGTGTGCCTGTAACTTGTTATTGGCACACTAGGCTGATTACTCGCTGGTTGCCATACTTCATCTCTATAAAATAATAATAATAATAATAATAATAATAATAATACCCAATCTCTTAGGCTTAACCTCCATGGGATAACAGACCACAACAATACTGGGGGAAGGGGGATGCAATGGCTCCAAAAAAGCACATAACGCCCTACACATTGACAGACAATCCTATTTCCAGTAATCCCTCAGAAAAATGTTTCAATATCTCAGTTTACTGCCACAAACAGTGAGGCATGTGTTTGTGGGGCTAATCTTTTTGTTTTGTACACATCACGTCAGAAGGGTATCCTGCACTCAGTAATGTGGGTGCACGCACACACATAGCTGATATTCATCCACATGATCCCAGTGATTTTTAACATTTCCTGTGGTAAAGACAGAAATAAAGTGTGCAACATTGTTGATTACACAATCTCCTGCCCCGCCTCTCCGTTGCCCTCTCTCCTTCGCAGCTAAGATGTTGAAAAGAAACTAGAAAAACTGAACACTAAGGATCGTATTAGAAGTGCTTGAGTGTATTTATAAAGGTGCTTGTGTGTACTTGTGAGACTGATTATAGAGCATGTGTATGTGAGTGAGTAAACGAAAAACTCACCGCTACGGTGGATGTGTTGGTGTTGGTCCTGAGCTGGGGTCTCCAGAGGAAGGCTCTGTCCCATGATCCAGCCCCAGAGGGGCCTCTTTTCCTCTTTCTACCCAGGAATAGGCACTCCGTGCTGGGCAGAGGAGGAGCACACCTGGTCCACAGCTTGTTCAACCAAGTTCCTTGGTATCCTCTTTCCCGGACACCTCTGTCTACTTTGCCAGAAACTCTGTGCGACTTTCTTTCCCCTCTGGTATACTCCTCCCACTCTCCCTCCCTCTTTCGGTCTCCGTAAGACCTACCCTCCCTGCTCCCTTGAAGTGCTCCCCACCCTCTCCCTTTCTCACTGACCCTCCCTCCTTGGGTCTCTGGCCAGTCAGAATTCACAGACGGATGCCTATCATTCCTTTGAGCTGCACTTGTGGTGTATAAATATAACGCTTGTATTTTAGTGTGTGTGTGTGTGTGTGAGAGTGACAGAATTTACCAACATTCTCTGGCTAACCTCTCAGGCTTTAGTCCTTCATATATGCCCACCACAGTGGGATCCGTCTTCACAGGATCTCTTTCCACTTTGAATGGGGCACTCAGCAGCTTTATAGACCAAACCAGTAGTAATGAAAGTAGTTTCAGCGGTGGGCTCTGACTGCTCATGTGACCTGGCAGTGGCCAGATCCAGGTCAAAGGTTAAATAATGACACCCACTGAGGTATTCATATTCTGTCTCTATGGAGCCACCATATGGATGTACAGCATGAGCAGGAGGCTCCTAACAGCAACTCTCCCAGTAGGGCTGAGAGGTGTGAGTAGTCACAGAGAACTAAAAGGATGGGCCACTGTCCGAGAGAGAAAACACCAAAATTGGGAAAAAAATATAGAAAGTAGTACCTTCTCTCTCTCACTTCCGACATAAAAATGAAATTGTTTAAAGCTGGAAAACCAGAGCAGGTACAAAGCTACTAGCATGTCCTTTGGGAGAGATATCTATTTCTATCTGTGCCCTCTGTCAATGGAGATGTAGTTCAGATAGAGAAAGGAGGAAGTGTCTGCTCTGAGACCACACAGCATTCCATCAGCAGAAATGTCACTAGTACTGCTGAGGAGGTCATGGGGTGGCAGGTAGCCTAGTGGTTAAGAGCAGAAAGGTTGCTGGTCTAAATCCCGAGCTGACTAGGTGAAAAATCTGTTGACGTGCCCTTGAGCTAGGCACAACCCTAACTCTTGCAGCCAAGAGGTCCAGTAAGTCGCACTGGATAAGAGCGTCTGCTAAATTACTAAAATGTAAATGTGAAAAATAAATGCAATATGCTTCACAAAAGCCTTCTTTACATTCTCTTCCAGTCACCACTCAAGAGCAATACTGAGACGATACTGGTTCGTTCCATGTCATTTCAGCAAGCCATGACAACCATGTTTACCTGGCCACTGTTTCAAATGCTAACTTTTAAGCATGAGAATGCATTACATAGGATATGAAGAAACAATACTCTGAGCCGCAGCTGCATACTATACTGAACAAAAATATAAACACAACATGTAAAGCATTGGTCCCATGTTTCATGAGCTGAAAGAAAAGATTCCAGAAATGTTCCATATGCACAAAAAGCTTGTTTCTCTCAAATTTGTGTACATCCTTGTTAGTGAGCATACAGTGCCTTGCGAAAGTATTCGGCCCCCTTGAACTTTGCGACCTTTTGCCAAATTTCAGGCTTCAAACATAAAGATATAAAACTGTATTTTTTTGTGAAGAATCAACAACAAGTGGGACACAATTATGAAGTGGAACGACATTTATTGGATATTTCAAACTTTTTTAACAAATTAAAAACTGAAAAATTGGGCGTGCAAAATCTCTCCAGAAGTTCAGTGAGGATCTCTGAATGATCCAATGTTGACCTAAATGACTAATCATGATAAATACAATCCACCTGTGTGTAATCAAGTCTCCGTATAAATGCACCTGCACTGTGATAGTCTCAGAGGTCCGTTAAAAGCGCATCATGAAGAACAAGGAACACACCAGGCAGGTCCGAGATACTGTTGTGAAGAAGTTTAAAGCCGGATATGGATACAAAAATATTTCCCATACTTTAAACATCCCAAGGAGCACTGTGCAAGCGATAATATTGAAATGGAAGGAGTATCAGACCACTGCAAATCTACCAAGACCTGGCCGTCCCTCTAAACTTTCAGCTCATACAAGGAGAAGACTGATCAGAGATGCAGCCAAGAGGTCCATGATCACTCTGGATGAACTGCAGAGATCTACAGCTGAGGTGGGAAACTCTGTCCATAGGACAACAATCAGTCGTATATTGCACAAATCTGGCCTTTATAGAAGAGTGGCAAGAAGAAAGCCATTTCTTAAAGATATCCATAAAAAGTGTTGTTTAAATTTTGCCACAAGCCACCTGGGAGACACACCAAACATGTGGAAGAAGGTGCTCTGGTCAGATGAAACCAAAATGGAACTTTTTGGCAACAGTGCAAAACGTTATGTTTGGCGTAAAAGCAACACAGCTCATCAACCTGAACACACCATCCCCACTGTCAAACATGGTGGTGGCAGCATCATGGTTTGGGCCTGCTTTTCTTCAGCAGGGACAGGGAAGATGGTTAAAATTGATGGGAAGATGGATGGAGCCAAATACAGGACCATTCTGGAAGAGAACCTGATGGAGTCTGCAAAAGACCTGAGACGGGGACAGAGATTTGTCTTCCAACAAGACAATGATCCAAAACATAAAGCAAAATCTACAATGGAATGGTTCAAAAATAAACATATCCAGGTGTTAGAATGGCCAAGTCAAAGTCCAGACCTGAATCCAATCGAGAATCTGTGGAAAGAACTGAAAACTGCTGTTCACAAATGCTCTCCATCCAACCTCACTGAGCTCGAGCTGTTTTGCAAGGAGGAATGGGAAAACATTTCAGTCTCTCGATGTGCAAAACTGATAGAGACATACCCCAAGCGACTTACAGCTGTAATCGCAGCAAAAGGTGGCGCTACAAAGTATTAACTTAAGGGGGCTGAATAATTTTGCACGCCCAATTTTTCAGTTTTTGATTTGTTAAAAAAGTTTGAAATATCCAATAAATGTCGTTCCACTTCATGATTGTGTCCCACTTGTTGTTGATTCTTCACAAAAATATACAGTTTTATATCTTTATGTTTGAAGCCTGAAATGTGGCAAAAGGTCGCAAAGTTCAAGGGGGCCGAATACTTTCGCAAGGCACTGTATCTCCTTTGCCAAGATAATCCATCCACGTGACAGGTGTGGCATATCAAGAAGCTGATTAAAAAGCATGATCATTACACAGTTGCACCTTGTGCTGGGGACAATAAAAGACCACACTAAAAAGTGCAGTTGTCACACAACACAATGCCACAGCTTTTAAGGGAGCGTGCAGGAGGCTCCTAACAGCAACTCTCTCAGTAGGGCTGAGAGGTGTGAGTAGTCACAGAGAACTAAAAGGATGGGCCACTGTCCGAGAGAGAAAACACCAAAATATATAGAAAGTAGTACCTTCTCTCTCTCACTTCCGACATAAAAATGCTGACTGTAGGAATGTCCACCAGAATTGTTGCTGTAATGGATTGAAAACAAAGTCACTAAAAACAGACACCCCTTTATTATTATTTTTTAAACCAATTTGTTCATGTATTTGTCTGAATTCATCTAAAATTGTATATTCTACATGCTTTAGTATTAGTAGTCCATTAGGCCAATAGATGGTGCTGTTGCACTGTGGTAGTCAGGAAAAACAGCAAGTTCTGGCCAAGTGCAAGTACCATTCTTCAAAATAAAGAAAGCACCAGAACTTTGCAGATGTAAACTTGTCCGTTCTTTTTAACAGAACTTCCAAAAGTTCTAATATCAAAAAAATATGTCATAACATGCAATTGAAAAACTTTGTCAAGGTATTATCACGTTATCTGGAGTGTGGACGTTTAGTGCAGACAGTGCGGGCGCCTGAAAGAAAGACGAATTTACGGTGGTGCCACTATCTTAAAGCTGAATGTATTGTTGTCAGTTTTCTTTATTGGTAGCAGTTTGTAGAAAAACATTCAGTTATTTATGTTTTCATATATAAGTGTTTCTATTGTATGAACATGAAATACACTGTGGTTTTCATGTGAAATCATACAGTAAGACAGGGTTATTTGTGGAACATTTTTGAATTCTGCTTTAGGTAAAGTGGATTTATGCTCTGTATTTTAAAGTGTGCACTTGTTTGATGTTACTGTTTTAAAAGTACGAAGAAGAAAATAGACAATTGAACAAGTGAAAAAAAACATTCTGAATAAAGAAAACACCAGAACTATTTAGGTAACATTGCCAGAGAATTTAATGTTAATTTCTCTACAATAAGCCGCCTCCAAGGTCACTTTGGGGCCTATTATATTGGTTCCATTGTGCTAGGCAAGCTCAATCAAGCACAGCTAAAGTATTTGCTGATTTGAACAGATGAGGTCTCTGACCTTCTTGGGCTGTCTCTCTCGGGTAGGAGCATTTGGCCATTAACCGAAAGGTTGCTGGATCGAATCCCAGAGCCGACAAGGTAGAAAAGTCTGTTGTTCTGCACCTGAACAAGGCAGTTAACCCCACTGTTCCCCAGGCACTGATGAAGTGGATGTTTATTAAGGCAGCCCTCCGCACCTCTCTGATTCAGAGGGTTTGGTTTAAATGCGGAATACACATTTCAGTTTTACAACTGACTAGATATGACCCTTCCTTTTCTCTGCTTCTGAAGATGGAGTCTGTAGTTGTACGGCCCTTTCTCACTGCCCCACATAAACTGGGCTGGCTTCCAGAAAGCAGGAGACAGAGCTGGGCCAATTCGCATGAGCCCGGAACCTGTCGACCTGGAAAACAGACTGGGCCAGGCCTCTTCAGCAGGCAGACGGAACTGAAGCTCAACACACAGACTGGTGCTAACAAGAAAGGGAGGGAGCCTGTCTCCCTTGCCTACAGCGGGCGCCATAGAGAACTGAGCTGTCTGCTGTGCGCCGAGTAGCAGCAAAAACAAACTGCCCCATAAACACACCCAGGTCTATATTGCACTACTACACAAACCACAATGAAAAAGAAGCCAAACTTACCACGATTTTCCATTACAAGGTCTGAGGCGCAACAGTCAACGGTTCCTGAAAAAGAAACGGCAACATGATTTATTAGCCTGCAGAGGTAAATGGCAAAAGGTCAACTTTAATGAGTAGCATTTATGTTAAACTGAAAAGATGTACACTGGAGAAGGTCATTGGTGTTGGGAGGTGGTGGTCTTCAGCAGCAGTAGGTAGGTCTGTGGGGAGAGGTTTCAGGCCTCCCTGGAGATGCCCTCTCGGCTCAGTCCCTCTGTCCAGAGAGAGCACAACACACAGTCAGTCACACACAGCTGGGAGGGGAGAGCATTTTACCAGTTTTAAATGGGGATTGATAAACAAGTGACATTCCACATTAAACAACACTTAAATATTTAGAGTATTTGGAGTGAGGAGAAGGGTAATGGCATCACTATGACACGCAAACACACATTGTCTTGACGATTGTTTGAAAAATGCATTTTTTTCCCTCTTCAGATTTACATCCAAATCTGAATTCTAAGCTAGTTAATAAAAACAATTAGCAATGAACACATTGTGGTGTGTGGTTACACACACACACACACACACACACACACACACACACACACACACACACACACACACACACACACACACACACACACACACACACACACCTCTAGCTGCAGCTTGGTGTGACAGTGTCATAGCCAGGGGGACAATATTAAACCTTGGGAACAGAACGGGAGCACGTTCGCAATTTATTTTTAGTGTCGCCAACTCGAGCAGATCTGCTGTAACAGGGACCTTTTCAGGGAGAATGAAGGACAAGCACAGGAATGGTGTGCGTGCGTGTCAAGGGAGAGATGATGGAGTGTCAAGGGAGAGGTGAAAAAGTGTGGGTGCAGGTTAGGGTTGAATGGCGGGAACCACCCAAAACCACTCCCTTTTCCCAGGTTAAATAACTGTGAGAAACTAGAAAATTATAATAAATTATTTATATTAACAGCATGACGTTAAACTTTTAATATGCAATGTCTAAACCTGGCGTCCCTATGGCCTTCTCTCTGCAAGATCAATCATAAATGCTCATGGTGTGGACAGACCATCTCAGACCATCTGATCATTTATCACTCCAGTGTTAATCTGCAAAATTGTAATTATTCGCCTACCTCCTCATGCCTTTTGCACACAATGTATATAGACTCTCCTTTTTTTTCTACTGTGTTATTGACTTGTTAATTGTTTACTCCATGTGTAACTCTGTTGTCTGTTCACACTGCTATGCTTCATCTTGGCCAGGTCGCAGTTGCAAATGAGAACTTGTTCTCAACTAGCCTACCTGGTTAAATAAAGGTGAAATAAATAAATAAATAAATAAAATGGAATGCAGTTCACACCGCATGTTGACCCATCATGGTAACTTGTGACAGGTATGCTTACATTTGCTGCGGCATAGCATACTGCTACAGTAATACAAGGACCGAATGCACGTATAATTTACACATCTCCGTCTGGCTTTCGGTGATCAGCGGATTTTAGAATTGTAAAGATTTTTTTTATTGCAGCTGCAGTTTTAAAAACAGCCTATCACTCTATTATCATTGCTTTTAATCAGAGCATGCACAAGCAGACTCTCCATCAATTCCCTTCAAATTGCAGGAAAATAGATAATCCTGTTCAAAACATCCTAGCCTACCTCTTTCAGGTAATACATTCAATGCAGTAGTAGCCTTACATTTAGCTAATGAATGATGGGTTATGCATAATAAGCTTATAAACTTATAGCCTCTGTCTCTTTTGCAATACACATGCGCCTGTGCTCCGCTGCCCTCTCCTTAAAAAACCCTGGCAGGAAAAGCTAGACTAGAATAGCTTGCTGGACATTTTATATATATTTTTAAAATGTTTTATACGAATAGACTATTTGAAGAGGGCTGCAAGTTCGTTTGCCGAATGTTAAATACAACAGTCAACAGAACTGATGTTTAGTTTGAAAGAAGAGCGAACGCACGATGGCGGTAGGCTGTAGCAGTTATTTAGTCAGACCCATAACCATTCAAATCTTTGTGAAGGGAAGTGAAAGCCATCCGCATCTAATTCTAGTCCTATATTATTCAAGCATGTCATTAGAATGATAAACATAAAGACAACTCAAATAATTTAATTTAGCTTAACTGTTGAAAGCGAGGAAGGAAAGAAACAGGAGGTAAGGGGTGGGCTAGTAACATCAGGGGAAATATTACTAAAAGGTACAGTGCCTTCAGAAAGTATTCAGACCCCTTGACTTTTTCCACATTTTGTTTACAGCCTCATTCCAAAATTGGTTAAAGTTTTTCCCCCTAAAATCTATACACAATACCTCATAACGGACAAAGAGAAAACAGGTTTTTAGAAATGTTTGCAAATGTATTAAAAATAAAAAACTGAAATGTACATAAGCATTGAGACACTTTGCAACGAGACTCGAAATAGAGCTCAGGGTGCATTTCCATTCATCCTTGAGATGTTTCTACAACTTGATTGGAGTCCACCTGTGGTGAATTCAATTGATTGGACATGATTTGGAAAGGCACACACCTGTCTTTATAAGGTCCCACAGTTGACAGTGCATGTCAGAGCAAAAACCAAGCCATGGGGTCGAAGGAATTGTCCGTAGAGCTCAGAGACAGGATTGTGTCGAGGCACAAATCTGGAAAAGGGTAAAAATGAATTTGCAGGGACCACGTTAGGTGTAATGTCTTTGTGTGTGGTGAGTGAGTGAATGAGTGAGAGGTAAAAGGAGAAAGTAATGTAAAAGGAGAAAGTAATGAAAAAGCTGGAGGGACAGTAATAGTAACTGTTCTGTCTTACAACACAACCTAACTTGCTGCCCATTCAGAGGCCTTATATTACTACCATCAGATCATTTCCTGCAACCTCCCACCATGAAATAGTTATGACTTGCTTATAGTTGAGAATGTTTGGGCTATAGTCTTACTTCTGCTAAGGCACAAAGTTACAAGTACAGTGGTTAACAAAGGTTAACCTCATGGCAGACACACATAAGAATGACACTCCATCCCAGTAATGCATGTTGGTGCTTGGTATGTAATTATGGTATGTAACAATGTAAAGGCTTGACCCTGAATCAGTCTGCTCTGTTGAAGTCTTCTATAAAAAGTTCTACAAGGAGGGAGCCAGCGCTGCTTTGCCTGAGTCCCCAACAAGCTGTGTGCTACCAAGAAACGACCTGCCAATGTCTTCGAAACAGGTTCTTCATGGTTTACAACAGGTATTCTACAGGTACTTTAACCATGAAGTCATTGATCCAAGTGTCATTTTTGTAAATGTGGTAAAAAAATATTTTTTTAAAGACATTGGAAGGCCAGCGCTCAATAGCTGTGAGTCCTACATTCACACAAGGACTCACTCTAGGGTTGGGCGTTCAGTGAATTGGCTAGCAGAGATGTGTGGGGGGGAATTTGAGAATTGAACAACATTCCTATTTTGGAGAATGTGTGAGTCAGTGGAGAAGCCAGCTACGACCAGTCCGTTTTGTTTCATGTTTGTGACCTCATGAAAGACAATACAGCCACATTACCCTAACTCTGTTTATACAGGATCCTCAGTTATGAGGCTTGCATCTAATTATTGTATAAAATGAATGAGTAAAGATGAAACTATTTGCAAAATTATGTAATGTGATGTTAACTTGTTGAGGATAGGGGGCAGTATTTTCACTTTGGATGAATTGCGTGCCCATAGTGAACTGCATCAAACTCTGTCCTAGATTGCTAATATATGCATATTATTATTACTATTGGATAGAAAACACTCTGAAGTTTATAAAACTGTTTGAATTATGTCTGAATATAACATAACTCATAGGGCAGGCAATCTTCCAAACAAGAAGTGAAATTCTGAAAGTTGGGCCAACTTTGAAGTCAAGATATGGATCTGGAAGCACTTCCTACGCATTCCACTAGATGTCCTCATTCAGTAGAAAGTGTAATGGAGCATTTGCTGTGAACTTTGACCTAATGGGAGGGACAATAGTCAGTGTCCAGACAGAATGCCATTTTTCTGTGGCGCATTTCTCTGTGGGTGCTACGGCTGTTCCATTCGGCTCCAGATGAAAACGTATGATCCGGTTGGAACGTTATTGGATATATATGATAATAACATCCTGAAAATTGATTCTCTACTTAGTTTGACCAGTTTATTCGACCTGGAATATATCTTTTGGAAGTTTTCGTGCAAGTTATCTTGGACCAGCAGTCAGTTTTTGGGCACGTGAGCTGAAAGTGATAGCAAATGCAGCTACTTGGACACTAGTATTGGACATTATGGAACAAAACAACGATTTATTGTGGAACTAGGACTCCTTGCACTACATTCTGATGAAAGATCAAAGGTGAGGGAATATTTAGGTTGTAATTTCGTATTTCTGTTGACTCCAACATGGCGTTTACGTCTGAGCGCCGTCTCAGATTATTGCAATGTTAGGCTTTTTCCATAACGTTTAAAAAAAAATCTGACACACTGGTTCTTAATGCAACCGCTGTATCTTTAATTATATGTAGAACATGTATCTTTAGTCAAAGTTTATGATGAGTATTTCTGTTATCTGGAGTAGCTTTCTATAATACCTCCGGATATTTTGGAGGAATTTCTGAACATAGCATCAATGTAAACCGAGATTTGTGGATATAAAAATGCATATTATCGAACAAAACATAAATGTACTGTTTAACATGTCATATGGTCCTACCGTTTCTGTACCAACAGTAGTGTTGAAATATACCGTATGCCCGGGGTAAGGGTCTTTCTATTAATAAATGAGGCCAATGTGTGACATTGAGATAAATATTTCTAAGTGGTGAAATTTTTTTTTCAAAGATTTCATGCAGTTCCACATGTGTACTTGATGGAATAAAAGTGAATATGCAAAATTGGTCCATATCTCCACCTATACAACATAGGTCTAGGACTATAGATCCTTTAATAATAAGTCTACCCCCTCCTTTTTCGAACATTCTGTTAAAAATCGCGCAACTTTTCAGCGTCCTGCTACTCATGCCAGGAATATAGTATATGCATATGATTAGTATGTGTGGATAGAAAACACTCTGAAGTTTCTAAAACTGGTTAAATCACGGCTGTGACTATAACAGATCGTGTGTTTCATCGAAAAGCGCAAGAAAAACTGCTCTCTGAAAGCTAAAAATAATTTCCATGCGTCAATTTCATGGGTTGTTAAAAGGGCACAAAATTAATTATGGACCTGCATGCAATTCCTACAGATTCCACACGATGTCGCCATTGTCGTCATTTTCCAGGGACTTTTTTGTTGGTAAATCCAACTAACTGGATTCAATTTCTTCCGGTCTCCGCCAGGATGTTGTGAGGTGCACATTTTCAGCCATTGATTTGAAGACGAGGAGCTATTGAATACACATCGCCCTGTAATCATTTTGATAGATTATAAACGTTTACTAATACCTAAAGTTGGATTACAAAAGTATTTCGAAGTGTTTTGTGAAAGTTTATCGTCGACTTTTTTAATTTAAAAAAATGACGCTGCGTTTTAAAACAATGTTTTTTTCTGAATTACACAGCTTCCATAGAAAGCTATTTTGGGTATATATGGACCGATTTAAACGAAAAAAAGACCCAATAGTGATGTTTATGGGGCATATAGGAGTGCCAAGAAAGAAGCTCGTCAAAGGTAATGAATGTTTTATATTTTATTTCTGCGTTTTGTGTAGCGCCGGCATTCAGGCATTTTGGGGTGTTGCATTTCCAGGTGTCTACTTGAGACATCTGCGTCTCAAGTAGGAGCAAGAAGTTAAGCGGGGTTCATACAGACGCGCTCCAGTAAGGTATATTTCACTGGTCATCCCCAAAGCCAACTCCTCATTTGGCTGCAAAAATCACCAAAGCTGGAGTCTTATATCTCCCTCACTAACGTTAAGCATCAGCTGTCAGAGCAGCTTACCGATAATTTCATCTGTAAATAGCCCACCCAACTACCTCATCCCCATATTGTTATTTATTTTTTGCTCCTTTGCACTCCAGTATCTCTACTTGCACATTCATCTTCTGGTCATCTATCACTCGTGTTTAATTGCTAAATTGTAATTATTTTGCCACTACGGCCTATTTATTGCCTTACTACATTTGCACACACTGTACATAGATTTTTCTATTGCGTTATTGACTGTACGTTTGTTTATCCCATGTGTAACTCTGTGTTGTTTGTGTCACACTGCTTTGCTTTATCTTGGCCAGGTCACAGTTGTAAATGAGAAATTGTTCAACTGGCCTACCTGGTTAAATAAAGTTTGAAAAATATAATAATAACATTGGCTAGCCAAATTCATGGACTTTCAGGGAATTTTTCAAGCACTTAAATTGTAATTGTAAAGGACGTCAATGTTGTAGAATTGTATATTTTATATAAATCGTACACATAGGGCCTAATTGACCCCCCCAAAAAGAATATATATATAAAAAATGTCATAGAGTATGCCATTACCACTAAGAATAATGCATTTTTTGGCCTTGTCAATGCATTGACATTTTAATTATTATTATATTTTAAAATCTGTGACAATAATGTGGACCTTGCCTGACAGATTGGATGCATGCATGGTGATTTTCATGTAGCCTATGTGGCCGAGGGAGGCGCATAATAAAGCCATGAATAGCGGTATCATTAATCTCACCATCGCTGTTTTTATAATGAGAAAGTGACCAAAAAACTGGTTCCTTTTTAATGGAAGGATTTGACTGGAATGCCAAGTGAAGCCAGAGTTTCGCAACACCCAACACCCACACAAACGAAAGTGGCCACATTTATCACCAAAACCGATCAAAAAAGAAATCACGGACAATTAAGGGAGCAGGGGAACATAAATTGGCTACAATAATTACAAGGACTTTTCAAGCACCAAATTCAGGAAATGTCTGATTTTGAAGGTAGGCCGACTATTCATGTAATTTAATTTGAGCTCCAAATTCAAGTAGGCTACTTCTGGCCAATTGTATTGTTTAAAATTGCAGGTGTAACATGGAAAGCAAAATGTATGTCATGTTATTTCATTACCAGATCATATTGTGAATAAGCCCACTAGGCTGTCATTTGTTGTCACTATATATATATAGAATAATGAATAGGACTAGCGGTGGGGTTGCGCAATAGTCTATACAATTAAGCACGATAGACTTGGTGTCCAATCCGAGGAACAATAACATATGAAAACATGAAATTCTCGGTTAATCAAGCAGACAGATGATAAACATAAATTTGCTAGGGATATTAGATCCAACGTGGATCCAGGCACAACGGTTTTCACAGGCTTAATGAATGAGAAACCAAAATATTCTGGATATTCCTTGCGAACACCTTTTTTCCAGCACGTTTGTTGCATCGCATGCACAATCACAACAGATATTAGTCACTTGACTGTCATTCTGAAAATTCCTTCCTGGGTCAGATGGTGTGAAAATATCACGGCGTAACTAAATCAGCTTGCACATCCAACAAGTAATATGCAAAATTATTGAAGAACCGCATAAATGACATTATTGGTTTAGGTTTTAAGTATCAAGGTTCCAAAGACTGTGCCTAAAATAGTGTATAAGAGGTCATACAATAAGTTTTGTAGGGATTCATATGTTGATGTAAAGAATATTTGCTGGTCTGTGGTGCAACCAGACGCTGCACTTGACACATTTATGAAATTGCTTATTCCGGTTACTAATAAGCACACACCCATTAGGAAAATTACTGTAAAAACTGTAAAAATCCCCTTGGATTGATAAGGAATTTAAAAATTGTATGGTTGAGAGGCAAAAGGTATGGCAAATAAGTCTGGCAGCCCAACTGATTGGCAAACATACTGCAAATTAAGAAATCATGTGACTAAGCTAAATAAAAATAAACTATACTATGAAAAAGATAAATATAATGAATGATAGCAAAACATTTTTGAGCATCTTAATTTTGGGGGAGAAAAGAGAACTTGGCTCCCTCATTCATTGAATCAGATGGCTCATTTATCACAAAACCCACTGATATTGCTAACTACTTTAATGACTTTTTCATTTGCAAGATAAGCAAACTTAGGGATGACATGCGAGAATCAAAATGTTGACACTTCACATCCAAGCATATCTGACCAAATTATGAAAATAATTCTACTATTGAATTCCCGTAAAGTCAGTGTGGAAGAGGTGAAAACAAATATTGTTGTCTATCAACAACGACAAGCCACCGGGGTCTGACAATCTGACAATATTGCCACATTTGTAATGTAATCCTACTAGAAAGTGTGCGCCCTCAGGATGGGGAGAGAAGCTAAAGTCATTCCGCTTCCCAAGAATAGTCAAGCCCCCCTTACTGACTCAAATAGCCAACCAATCAGCCTGTTACCAACCCTTAGTAAACTTCTGGAAAAAACTGTGTTTGACCACAATGCTATTTCACAGTAAACAAATTCACAACAGACTTTCAGCACACATATAGGGAAGGACACTGAACAAGCACAGCACTTACACAAACGACTGATGATTGGCTGAGAGAAATTAATGATTAAATGATTGTGGGGGCTGACTTGTTAGACTTCAGTGCAGCTTTTGACATTAGAGTTACTTGTCTAACAGAACACAGAGGGTGTTCTTTAATGGAAGCCCATCAAACAATCCAGGTAGAAGCAGGAATTCCCCAGGGTAGCTGTTTAGGCCCGGGCTTTTTTCAATGTTTACTTACGACAACACTTAACAAAGAGATGCAGTTAGTTTCAGAATGGGTAGCAAGGAATAAGTTAGTCCTAAATATTTCCAAAACTAAAA
Organism: Oncorhynchus clarkii lewisi; assembly: GCF_045791955.1. Lineage (NCBI taxonomy): Eukaryota > Metazoa > Chordata > Actinopteri > Salmoniformes > Salmonidae > Oncorhynchus > Oncorhynchus clarkii. The sequence goes on along the minus strand of NC_092149.1, from coordinate 41,238,824 downwards.
GCATTGTATATGGGACAACTCATTCAATAAACCCTAAACCGCAACTACATCTCGTAATGCATAATATTGAAATAGAGCAAGTTGAGGTGACTAAACTGCATGGAGTAACCCTGGATTGTAAACTGTCATGGTCAAAACATATTGATACAACAGTAGCTAAGATAGGGAGAAGTATGTCCATGATAAGACGCTGCACTGCCTTCTTAACACTGTCAACAAGGCAGGTCTTACAGGCCCTAGTTTTGTCGCACCTGGACTACTGTTCAGTCGTGTGGTCAGATGCCACAAAGAGGGACTTGGGAAAATTGCAGTTGGCTCAGAACAAGGCAGTACAGCTGGCCTTTAAAAATACACGGCGAACTAACAATAATGACATGCATGTCAAATTCTCATGGCACAAAGTGGAAGACAGATTTACTTCCTCATTACATGTTTTTGTAAGAAGCTGAAGGTACCCAGCTGTCTGTTTAAAATATTAGCACACAGTTCGGACACCCATGCATACCCCACAAGACATGCCACCAGAGGTCTCTTCACAATCCCCAAGTCCAGAACAGACTATGGGTGGCGCACAGTACTACATAGAGCCATGACTAGATGGAACTCTATTCCACATCAGGTAACTGATGCAAGCAGTAGAATCAGATTTAAAAAGCAGGTAAAAATACACCTTATGGAACAGCGGGGACTGTGAAGTGACAAACATAGGCACAGACACATGCATACACAGACACGATAACATACACACATGTACTCATGGATTTCGCATATGTGGTAGTGGAGTATGGGCCTGAGGGCACACACTTAGTGTGTTGTCAATTCAGTAATGAATGTATTGTAAATGTTTTTAAAATTGTATAACTGCCTTAATTTGCTGGGCCTTAGCAGCAGCTAATGGGGATCCATAACAAATACAAGGTAAGGCAACTCTTTCGGTAATCAACAGCTTTGTAACAAGTTATCCAGTGTAGGAAATCCTCACTGGTACCTTAGTTTATAGAAAGACCCATAAATTCAATTTCTTGAATGGGGGGGGGGGGGGGGGGGGGGGGTAGTGGATAGTTATATATTGGGATATTATTATATGATATATTGTACCATTTTGACAATATCATTTTTGTGAGTTTGCTTTACCTGCACCGACATGTCATAACTTGCTCTCAATTTTCTTTTTATAGGGAGCCAATTTGTTTTCAGCACTTTTATTTAACTGATCAAAACTTCTCATGGTACTCGTCTCTGCAGCAGACATGGAGACCAATATGTTTGTAACATCGAATTGAAATAAAATCACAGTATTGAATTGCAATACATATAACACTGTGTGAGTCGCAATACATATTGAATTGGCACCTAAGTATCATAATAATTTCATACCGTGAGGTCCCTGGAAATTCCCAGCCCTACAAATGACTATCACTATACATTGTCTTTCTTTAATGAATAGTGTGTTAGTAACCCATGACTACATGGGGAAAAGCCTGTTAAGACAATGTGATGGCTGTCATCCTGAGAGGCTCCATTGACCAGAGCTATAAACAAACACCATCCAATCAATGCCCTACCGTGAGGTAATAATTATGTCCAGAACACAGCCAAGTACAGGGTTCTACTGCTCTATTACACACAGACACACTTGCAATCATAAATGCATGAACACAGTCACACACAGCCATTACCTAGGCTAATAGTCTGTCTAGGACTCAGCTATGCAGAGGGTTCTACTGCTCACACACACACTTCCCATCATCAGGCTACCATTTAATATGACTGATTACTCTCTTTCAGAAGCACCATTACCCCTTATGAGTTTCTATTGCTGTATGAGTGTAGGAACAAGGCTTTACTTTTCAACCACAAAAGGAAGCTAAAAGGGTAAAGGAATGAAACTGAACAAGTGGCAGTGACACCAGATAAGCCCCATCCTTTCCTTGAGTTCAGAGCCTGGGCTAAATGTACTGGACTTTTAGCATTGAATGACAGGCAGTCACTGAATTATTGGACAAGGTGCGAAAGCACACACACACCACAGAGGCAGCAGACGTCAGGGTGGTTGAAGATGACGTTTCTCACACTCCTGACTCGCCCAGTACCACTGCTAGGTGAGTCACAGCAGAATCTGGAGCAGAGTGGCGAGCATTTCCCGATCTTAGAAAAGTGTGTGTGTGTGTGATCTTATACATCTCGTTATGCCCTCATATTTATTCTCAGCCTTTGAATGCATCACTGCATGTCATTTGTGCTCTCTCCCTCCATCGCCCTCTCGTTCTCATACTCACAGCACACCGTCAGGATGGTGCTTGTGGAAAAGGGATGAAAATGTTTCCCTTTTGAGTTAACAGTCTAACTGCTGGGCGATAACGCTGAGCTCAATCAATACTTTTCAGCGTCGCCACAAGTCTCACTGTGTCAAAGTCAGACAGTCCATAGATTTTAATCACTCACTCTTCCACCACAGCGATGCCAGATATGTGTCAAAGACAAGTGGTGTATAACACGTCAGTCTCCAGTCCGACTACACCTGACCTCACACGGACTGTCAAGCAGGAGGGTGCGAGACCTGGCACACACATTGGTCGGTGATAGTCCTGACTAATTAGAGACCGTAATGATTTCCACCGTGGTGAGTAGCCGATTGAATCGATCCTGATGAACTCTGGGTCAGTGGTTGTCTTATAACTCATTCTGATCAGTTCCGACTGATATGAAAGATTATCTTGCCGTAGCAAACAACCTGAAGTGACCCGCAGACTAAACCCACAACTCTTTACAACCAACACAGACTAAACCTACAACAACTCTTCCTCGGAGGTTACTTTTAAGTCCTGCTATTGCCTGCACCCCTCTCCACACACACACTCACACCTATCCCCCCTCCACAGTCAACAAGTACCAGGCATCACAGGTCAGAAAGCACAGGTCAGGAGGAATCACAAACTTGTTGTTGCTTGAGTCACTACTATATAATCATTTGTAGAGTGCACCACTTCACTGGCTGGCACTCCACTAGCGATGATTCAATTACAAGCGAGCGGAAACGGGAGCAGCTGGCTTGGTTATGTGATCTTTAAATAGCAGCCCAGCCCACCTCCTCTCACTGCAGGGTTGCTTGGGTTTTTGGGAACAAATAGCCGCAAATAAAGTAGAGGAAAAATAGTTATCCCCAGTTCTCTACGCTTCACGAAGCCAACACTGAGCTCAGCCTATGACATGCATCTAGCGCTACACATCTAGAAGTAGATATGCATTGCCAAGCACTGCAGTTGTCCAGAACCAGAGCTTAAAGCAGGTGGACCCAGTGCCATACTCACTGCTCTGGAAGGGCCTTTATGACAGATCTCTCCCCTGTCAAAGGTGTCTCGGAGCTGGGTGCGCAGTGGCAGACATACAGCCTCTCTGGTCCCTCTCGTGCGAATCTCTCCGATCAGCACCGCTCCCCGGCCCCCCCTCTCGGATACGGACAGAAGATAGAGTCTGTTCTCAATCCGGGCCAGCTACACGTCATCACCGCGCCTACCCCAGAATAGCACCACTCACCACAGGGACTTATGGCCCACTTTCCCAAGGAGCCCAAAATGCTCCTCTCCTCTGAAAAACTTTACTTCTCTCCACCTGTTTAGAGCACTGTTCAACAGTAAGCTAGTGCAAATGGACCTTTGAAATTCACTGTTCTTCGGTCACTACGAGCAATGAGAATGTGTTTTTATCCTCTGCCCAAAAGGCAGAAGTAAGGACTCCACTCAATGTGGTATGTGGAAGTGAAGTTCCTGATTACAGTACATACAGTAGACAAGTTCTCTGGCTTGGACAGTTGTCATGTATCAGCATAATCTAGCTTGAAACCACACCTTTTGCATGGTCAGTATTTTCACACAGCCATCTCCCAAGCTCCCTGCATCCCATATTTCCGTCCTCGTGCCTAAATGCACTTCCACTGTTAAAGCCAGTGAGTCCGCTGTCTCCGCACCCTCACCCCTGCTAGTGGACTAAGATGAGGGGTGAATAGAGTACATTAACTGACAGCGTTTCCGTTAGCCGGTAAAAATAAATACATGAAAAGCTGATAAAAATGCTCGGATAAATAATGCTTTTTAATTCATTGGTGTAAATACCAGTCGATGAAAATAAATTTCACCGCCATGCTTATCGGTCTATAGGTTAGTGTAATTAAATTGGCCTGTGTATTCGTTAGTTATCATGCATCTTATTTATCCAACACAACTATCATACGCACACGCATACAGAGCCTATTTTGAGTGGGATTTCTTCTGCAGCTCATCAGCTGGTTGCTGCTAGAGTAAAACATGTACTTTTATAAGCCATTCATTGCGCCACAAATCCAAATCGCATGTTTAAAACTGTTTTATTGCACACTTAAAAAGAGCTAAAAAAAACAACAATTCTCAACTGGTAATTGAAGCACGCCTCCCATTCAACATTCAAGTGCAGGCAACAGCCTATTAGTGCGTGACCCATCACTGCAATAGGAGCTGGAGGCAGTATGCATTTTGAAAACATACTTAATTGTTTGAAACCTTTTTCAAATCGCTTACTGTGAGGAACTATAGTTTAAATATTATAATTCGCAATGGATATACATTTTCTTTTAAATAAACACTTTCCTACATTTCCTGTGCAGCAGGCCAGGTACTTCTATGCATGCTCAGGTGTGCGCACACTACCTCAACATTACCCTCACTAGCATGAAAACTAAATACAGGTACAGACTGTGTGTGGAATATTATTTAAGACCGAGACTCTCTCCAATTATAACCCAACATTGCAGAGTTATGTGCATCCTTTCAAGCACACCCTTCTCATTAACCTGTGGCGAGTTATTCACCATTTTTGATGAAGAAATAAGGTTTTATAAGTAGGATGGTTAAGTAAAGAGCAAAATGATTGATTATTATTATATTATTATTTGTGCCCTGGTCCTATACACTGTGTGCACAATTATTAGGCAAACTGTATTCCTCATGATTCATTTTATTGTTGAACAAACACAATGCTCTCAGTCAATCCAAAATGTTATTGAACCTCAAACCTGAATGTTTAACAAAGGAAAAGTGAGTTTTCATCTTTCTCAGGGGAATATATAAGTGTGCACAATTATTAGGCAACTATTAGTGTGCATAATTATTAAGCAACTAAATTACAAAAATAATTTATTCCAACTCACTTGTTTATTCTCAATTTTTAGAGTAAGTGTTACAAATAACACAAAATGATAATTAAATACAATTTTTGGCCTTTCAAAAACCAATAAAGCCACCCTTCTTTTCAATAACTGCCATGAGCCTTCCACATCCTTAGAGTCTGTCAGTTTCTTGATCTGTTCACGATCAACTTTCGCTGAAGCAGAAACCACAGCCTCCCAAATGCTGTTCAAATAGATGTATTGTCTTCTCAAATGTAAGATTTATAGTGAGGGAAGGGCCCACAAGTTCTCAATAGGATTTAAGTCAGGTGAGGAAGGGGGTCAGGTCATTATTCGGGCATCTTTGAGGCCTTTAATGGCTAGCCAGCAGTGGAGTACTTGGATACATGTGATGGAGCATTGTCTGGCATAAAGAGCATGGCCTTCTTGAATGCTGAGGACTTCTTCCTGTACCACTGCTTGAAGAAAGTGTCTTCCAGAAACTGTCAGTAGGTTTGGGAGTTGTTTCAGTCCATCTTCAACCCGAAAAGGTCCAACTACCTCACCCTTAAAGATAGCAGCCCATACCAGCACACCTCCTCCACCTTGCTGGCACCTGACTCAAAGTGGTACCCTGTGTCCATTATTGATCCAGCCACAGGCCCATCCATCTGGTCCATCAAGTCACTAATTTCATCTGTCCATAAAAATCTGTTTTCAGGTATTTCTTTGCCCAATCTTGACGCTTCAACTTGTGAATCTTATTCAGTGGTGGTCGTGTTTCAGCCTTCTTGACCGTGGCCATGTCTCTGAGCACTTGACACCTTGTACTTCTGGACACTCCAGGTAGGTTGCAGTTCTGGAATATGTTGGCACTGGAGGATAATGGGTTCCTGGTAGCTTGACATTTAATTATTCTCAAATCTTTTGAAGTTAATATGCACCTTTTCTTCGCCATGCGTTTCTTGCGCCCCAGTTGACTTTTTGCAACAAAACGTTTAATGTCCGGTGGTCATGCCTCAATAGTTTAGCTATTTCAAGAGCGTTGCATCCGCCTGATTGCCATTTTACAATTTTTGACTTTTCGGTGTCAGTTAAGTAATGAAGCTGCTTAAGGTTAAGGTAAAATTGCCCTAATAATTATGCACACCTTGTCCACTTTTCTCAGTTCTCTGATTAAGGTGTTACCTTGCATTGTTATTGGAGCCACGAACCCAAGGGGTTCATAAAGACTATTCACTGTGGACAGGATGCCTCTCAGAGTCCCAAATACATGGACTTTCATCCTGTACTCAGTTATGTTTCTATCTGGGTTGTTATCTTCATACCAGAGAAACCTTAAGTAATCTCTGTGATCCTCACGTAAACCAAAACAGTAATACATTTGTTGCACATCTGCCGTTAGTGCAATGCAATCCTTGCGGAAACGCATTAGGACACCCAAGAGTGTGTTTAAGTCTGGACCACTGAGCGGAACATCGTTAAGTTACACGCCTTGACACTTAGCACTGGAGTCAAATACTACTCTTATTTGTTCAGGCCTTTGTGGATGGTAAACACCAAATTTGGGCAGATACCAACGTTCTTTGTCTCCCTCTAGTGGCTGTGAAGGTTCGGCTTGGTCGTTATCCAGCATCTTTTGCATGAAGTCAATAAAATGACGCTTCAGGTCAGGCTTTCTGTCTAAAGTCCTGCGAAGTGATGCGAGACGGTTCATGGCCTGCTCCCTGTTATTTAGGAAGGCGACGTCTAGTAGGGCGAAAGGGTAGTGGAGCCACCCAGTTGTTTCCATCATCCTGGAAAACCTGTTTGTCCATAATGTCCAAGAAGGCTTTGTCCTCCACTGATGGTGCTGGTTTATCATCGTCTTGTGTTTTGTTGAACACGGAACATCCCAGGCTGTCTGTGTTCACAGTTGTGCTTGGATCTCTCGAGTGCACTGTAGAGGGAGAGATGTGTTTCTGAGCTACGCTGTTGTAGTTCTCTTTTACCTGGATGATGTCAGGGCAAGGGCTCAGATAGGATGTGCAACCATTTTGAAGTATGTTTGTCCTGAACACGTTAACATTGGCTGGTCGGTGAGCCGTTCCCAGACAGACCTCACCTACGATGACCCACCCGAGGTCGAGTCGCTGTGCATAAGGAGTGTCGTGGGCCCCATTGATTTGCTCTCGTACCTTAAGATGTCTCGTCCTAAGAGCAGGAGGATGGGAGTGTCTGGGTCCGCAGCTGGAATTTTGTCCATAACTGGTTGCAGATGGAGATGATGATACGCAATGTCGGGGGAGGGACTCTCCATCATATCGTCTGGCATCATATCACACTCTATCAGAGTAGGGAGAGTGAGATGCATGTGTCCATCTATAGACTCCACCATGAAGTTGACGGCTCTCCTGCCTGAAGTCTCTGTTACCCCAGGATACGTCTTCATGGTGTATGGAGTAGAGTTGTCATTGATGTTGAAGAGATTGAAAAACTCTTGTCTTGGCAAGAAATTTGCTACTCTGTTCATCAAGCACTACATACATTTTGACAGCTTTCTCTCTTTTCCCAGCCGATAAGCTTTGACTAGGCATAATTTTGAACATGATCTTGGATTAACTGCCTCACCACAGATCTCCGTACACTGAGTTGACTGACAGAAGAGCATCGTCACCTTGCTCTCTGCCATGCTCTGTCTCTGCTGTAGCGGTGTCTGTATTTGAAGGGGCTGGGCCTGGATGCAGAGCAGCAAGATGTCTGTCGCTGTCGCACTCAGAGCACTTGATTGACACCTTACAGTCTTTAGCTCTGTGCTGAGTTGACCCACAACATCGTAAACAAATGCCATTCTCTTTGAGATATGATTTGCGCTCATCTAGAGTTTTGTATCTAAACCCACAACACTTTAAGAGTATGAGGCTTGTTATGTATTGGGCAGTGATGGTCAAGGTTTTGTCTTACTGGGTTTGGTTTGGTGATCTGAGGTCTCAGATGACATCTGTTTTGTATACAGTCACAGGTGTCTTGCTGCTGTACCTGGCAGGTTTCTCACTTTTCATAGACACCTGGTTAGTTGAGGTGTAGAGGGTGAAACTGGGGTCATTTCTAATTTTCGCCGAGAATGGTGGGAATGCTACCCGATAGTCCTCCTTGTATTTGGATCCCTGTGCAATCCATTTTTCTTGTAAACTGAATGGAAGTTTCTCTACTATAGGGTTTACCCCCCGAGATGTGTCCAGATAAGCGAGGCCTGGAAGGTACCCTTCTACTTTAGCACACTCCAGTTTGAGAAGAATGTAACCTAGTTCTCTTTGTTTGTGATTGTCTTTGTTAGCCAGTTTTGGAAAATCATCAATTTTCTTCAACAGTGCATCCTCGATCACTTCGGGTGTACCATAGCACTCTTCTAGTCGTTGCCAGACCATGTTAAGCCCTGCTGTTGCGTTGAAAATATGGACAGATCTAACTCTGTTTGCTTGCTCAGACGACTCTGCCCATAGCCACTTGGTAATTAGATCTAACTCTTCCCTGGCTGATAAATTCAAGTCTCTGGGCCTAGCATGTTGTTGCACATTGCACATACTCACATGTACGTTGGACTGGACTTAAGGGCTGTGTCCCTGTGTCTAGTTCTTTGCGAAGCTCTCTGCGTTCTGATTCTACGGTTTCTTCAAAGGCTGCAGCTTCAGCCAATGCAGCAGCAGCTGTTCTCTCAAATTGGAGAACATATAAACTTGCCTCGAGGTCAGCTTTTTTGCTTAAAAAAGCTGGCCTCTATTTCTGCCTTTTGTTTCACCATAGAAGATTCCTTCTAAGCATAGGAGGCTTGTGCACGCGCTGCTGCAGAACTCGCCGTTGAGGATCTGCTTGACTGTTTTGATGACCTTGATCTTGTAGATTGAGACTTGGTCCCAATGTGCTGAAGAGGCTCCTCCATCTCTCTCTGTCGAACTCTTGGCTCTGCTTGTTGTACCGTAGACTGCTGGTCTTCCCTAGGAACAGAGGCTTTGTTGGCTGCTGAACGTAGAAACAAAACCACCGTGTATGGTTATTCTTGAGCTTGAGCCCACTGTGCTGTTTTTTCACTATTTTGCCCTTGAGTTGCGTTCTCATGCAAAACTAGACAGATAGCTAACAACTAAGTCTTCAATAAAACTCACAAGGCGTGACTTTTCTTGAATTAATACATTGAAAACGTTTATGTTGTGAAACTGCAAAATACAGAAAAGAATATACTTTAGTATTCAATTCACACCGACATACTATAGCTGTACATTATACATTTGAAGTTGCATAAATACAAAGCACATGCTAAGGTACCATGCATCTGGCATGATGCCAAACCATATAGCTAATTGTTACTCATATGGTAATTGGCTAACTCCTTTCATTACAGTAATAATGTACAACCATCTATGTAGAATAACAAAGCATATTACACTAGAAACAGTAACAAAACTCCAGTATATTTTACAATTCGTATGCATGAGCATGAGCAAAGAAATACAGCTAACGACATACATGAAAGGCATTGCAATTTGTGTGAGTAAATGCAACCAACCAACATTGATATGTAAGCAACTCTATCAATAACAAGATTATCACCATTAGCTAAATGCTTGAATTGAACTTACAAACAAATATTTTCCAAGGCTGAAGCGTGACAAGAAATAACTACACTGAAAGACCTGCACTGTTCAACGCTGTAGCGTTGTTTTTAGCTGCTTCTATGCGTGCAGAACAAATTCTCTACTTCCTGTTTGCGTAGTCTTTAAGTACCAGAAAGCTCCACTAGGGGGCGAATAACACCATGGAACACAATGAAAATACATTTTAACCATTGTAATAAAATAATCTGTTACCTTCTAACAGGATGGCAGCACACCTTGATATAAAGGTGTTATTCACTTTCGCCACACCCTCCCTCATTTCACAAATACATATCACCTGAAAATGATGAAATCCAATAAGCATTCAAGTTTATATGATTTGGAGTTGGAAAATGTGCATAGAAATAATGATAATATCAGAATACTCACTTGCAGTTGTGCACGCAGTGTAAGAGCTCATTGTCACTTCCCACAAGCCGGGTTGTGACAAACTCACACTCCTTCTTATGTTTAATAAATGTATCGTATAGTGTGTGTGTGGCAGGCTTACAATGATGGCAAAAACATTTGAGAGTGCGCTGACCCTGGTGCTAGAAGGGTACGCAGCTCGAGGTAGAATGTTTGAAGGTGTACGGGACAAAACTTTTGGGAACCACTGGTATAGAGCAATGATTTCCTCTGTTTAAAAGCTTTTCCTTGACAAAAACCTTTTCTTTCTCCAAGAGGCATGTTTAATCACATGTCCACAAAGTGCATTTGATGGCTGAGCCTGTATCACGATTAAATGATGTAACAAAAAAAAAAATAATAATAAGTTATTAATAAAATTCACATCCTCCAGTTAGGATTGGTTAAACTTCCAAAACCCTGGACCTCTTGGGAATTCCTCACTGACAAGTTGGATTGTAATAACAGTGGTTTGAAAGTAAACGTTCTGCAATAACAGTTTGATACCTTAGAAGTGAGTGAAAAGGAAATAAAATAAAAAATAATAAATTAGTCTTGCCTTTTCCCTTCCTCACCAAGTATATCTAATTGACTGGGGATTTAAAATATCCAGATATCTACTAGATCCAGAGAGGATACAGTTGAAGTCAGAAGTTTACATACGCTTAGGTTGGAGTCATTAAAACTCGTTTTTCAACCACTCCACAAATATCTTGTTTACAAACTATAGTTTTGGCAAGTCGGTTAGGACATATACTTTGCACATGACACAAGTAATTTCCCCAACAATTGTTTACAGACAGATTATTTCACTTATAATTCACTGTATCACAATTCCAGTGGGTCAGAAGTGTACAGTTGTGGCCAAAAGTTGAATGACACAAATATAAATTTTCACAAAGTCTGCTGCCTCAGTTTGTATGATGGACATTTGCATATACTCCAGAATGTTGTGAAGAGTGATCAGATGAATTGCAATTAATTCCAAGTCCCTCTTTGCCATGCAAATGAACTGAATCCCCAAAACATTTCCACTGCATTTCAGCCCTGCCACAAAAGGACCAGCTGACATGTCAGTGATTCTCTCGTTAAACACAGGTGTGAGTGTTGACGAGGACAAGGCTGGAGATCACTCTGTCATGCTGATTGAGTTCGAATAACAGACTGGGGGCTTCAAAAGGAGGGTGGTGCTTGGAATCATTGTTCTTCCTCTGTCAACCATGGTTACCTGCAAGGAAACACGTGCCGTCATCATTGCTTTGCGCAAAAAGGGCTTCACAGGCAAGGATATTGCTGCCAGTAAGATTGCACCTAAATCAACCATTTATCGGATCATCAAGAACTTCAAGGAGAGCGGTTCAATTGTTTTGAAGAAGGCTTAAGGGCACCGAAAAAAGTCCAGCAAGCACCAGGACCGTCTCCTAAAGTTGATTCAGCTTGCTCAGTAATGGCAGCAGGCCGGTGTGAGTGCATCTGCATGCACAGTGAGGCGAAGACTTTTGGAGGATGCCTGGTGTCAAGAAGGGCAGCAAAGAAACCACTTCTCTCCAGGAAAAACATCAGGGAGAGACTAATATTCTCAAAAGGTACAGGGATTGGTCTGCTGAGGACTGGGGTAAAGTCATTTTCTCTGATGAATCCCCTTTCCGATTGTTTGGGGCATCCGGAAAAAAAGCTTGTCCGGAGAAGACAAGGTGAGAGCTACCGTCAGTCCTGTGTCATGCCAACAGTAAAGCATCCTGAGACCATTCATGTGTGGATTTGCTTCTCAGTCAAGGGAGTGGGCTCACTCACAATTTTGTCTAAGAACACAGACATGAATAAAGAATGGTACCAACACATCCTCAGAGAGCAACTTCTCAAAACCATCCAGGAACAGTTTGGTGACAAACAATGCATTTTCCATCATGATGCAGCACCTTGCCATAAGGCATAAGTGATAACTAAGTGGCTCGGGGAACAAAACGTCGATATTTTGGGTCCATGGCCAGGAAACTCCCCAGACCTTAATCCCATTGAGAACTTGTGGTCAATCCTCAAGAGGCGGGTGGACAAACAAAACCCCACAAATTCTGACAAACTCAAAGCATTGATTACACCTGATGTTTATTAACAGTGAGAATCGCAGAAAGGTGAACTTAACTAAACGACTGAGAGTTTTGACTGTGTGATATTAGATTGCTTCTTGTGTAAATATTTTCTGTCTGGATTTGAATGATTTGTACGTACAAAACACAGTCAAAACTCTCAGTCGTTTAGTTCACCATTCTGCGATTCTCACTGTTAATAAACATCAGGCGTTTCAACACAACGGCTCTTTATGTCATCATTTGATCTGGTCAGTCAACGCCAATTTTTTTTTCCTAAAGTAATCTAGTATCATTTCATTTCAGGCTGCCATCAGTCAGGATGTGGGCCAGAAGTTAATTGACATGATGCCAGGGCGGATTGCAGAGGTCTTGAAAAAGAAGGGTCAATATTGCAAATATTGACTCTTTGCATCAACTTCATGTAATTGTCAATAAAAGCCTTTGACACTTATGAAATGCTTGAAAATATACTTCAGTATTCCATAGTAACATTTGACAAAAATATTTAAAAAGACACTGAAGGAGCAAACTTTGTTGAAATTTATATTTGAGTCAGTGAAAACTTTTGGCCGCGACTGTACATTCACTAAATTGACTGTGCCTTTAAATAGCTTGGAAAATTCCAGAAAATTATGTCATGGCTTTAGAAGCTTCTGATAGGCTAATTGACATATTTGAGTCAATTGGAGGTGTACCTGTGGAAGTATTTCAAGGCCTACCTTCAAACTCAGTGCCTATTTGCTTGACATCATGGGAAAATCAAAAGAAATCAGCCAAATTCTCAATTGTAGGCCTCCAGAAATCTGGTTCATCCTTGAGAAAAATTTCCAAACGCCTAAAGGTACCACGTTTCTGCATTGTCGGAACTAGAAGCACAAGCATTTCACTACACTCGCATTAACATCTGCTAACCATGTGTATGTGACAAATAAAATTCTCAAGCAGGTTTTCATCAAAGATCTCTCTGTACTTTGCTCTGTTAATCTTTTGCTCAATCCTGACTAATCTCCCAGTCCCTGCCACTGAAAAACATCCCCAAAGCATGATGCTGCCACCACTATGCTTCACTGTAGGGATGGTGCCAGGTTTCCTCCAGACGAGACGCTCGACATTGAGTTCAATCTTGGCTTCATCAGACCAGAAGAGTCCTTTAGTTGCCTTTTGGCAAACTCCAAGCGAGCCGTCATGTGCCTTTTACTGAGGAGTGGCTTCCGCCTGGAGGAGTGTTGCAGAGACGGGATAATCTTCCAGAAGGACAACCATCTACACAGAGGAACTCTGGAGCTCTGTCAGAGTGACCATCGGGTTCTTGGTCACCTACCTGACCAAGGCCCTTCTCCCCCAATTGCTCAGTTTGGCCGGGCGGCCAGCTCTAGGAACAGTCTTGGTGGTTCCAAACTTCTTCCATTTAAGAATGATGGAGGCCACTGTGTTCTTGGGGATCTTCAATGCTGCAGACATTTTTTGGTACCCTTCCCCAGATCTGTGCCTTGACATAATCCTGTCTCGGAGCTCTACGGACAATTCCTTCTACCTCATGGCTTGGTTTTTGCTCTGACATACAGTCAACTGTGGGACCTTGTATAGACAGGTGTGTGCCTTTCCAAATCATGTCCAATCAATTCACCACAGGTGGACACCAAGTTGTAGAAGCATCTCAACAATGATCAATGGAAACAGGATGCACCTGAGCTCAATTTAGAGTCTCATAGCAAAGGGTCTGAACAGGTACTTCTGTTATTTATTCTAAAAATCTGTTTTCACTTTGTCATTAAGGGGTATCGTGTGTAGATTGATGAGGAAAAACAATTTAAGCTGTTTTAAAATAAGGCTATAACTTAACAAAATGTGGAAAAAAGGAAAGGGCCTGAATTCTTCCTGAATGCACTGTACAACCTCCCCAATCACTCGTACATTTAGCTTCTTCCTTAGCTAGAGTGACAACCAAATGACGGGGATTAATGGTACATTTACTAATGGTGACATATGTAAAAATTGAGAATCAATAAAACAATGAATGCGAAGAATTGGCGGGATACAGCTAAACCATTCTGGAGAGAGACACCTATATCGTCGCCACACACCCCTCCCCTTCTTGTCTCAACTTTTAAATGATAATAAAAAGACACATTACCTTCACAAGTATTTTAGATGCTTTTCACTGACAGCCGCAATGCAATAGTCAGCTATGCCTATTGCCACTCACGATGCCCAAATAGGCACAGGCCTACGAACTTGTACCTCCACAGCTATTTTTTTCAGGAGGCTAATGATGCTCAACTCCGCAGGCTAAGTCATGCTTTCTGATGAAGTATTTTGAATGATTTTATTTATTTCTGTATAGTAAATAATTTTATTTTGGCAAATGTATTTCCATTTACTTCCCCAATAGACCCACCACTATGCCATTTCTTTCCTGTTCTATTGGTTTTCATATCAACTTTATTTTGTTGTCCAGAAAACAAAAGCCACAATCCCATTCATATTAGCAAGCCATCTGAGTTGTTGTATCTTTAGATTCACCCTCTTTCAAAGTTTCTGACAGAGCTTTTCATCTCTGCTATCAGGTGTACTGTTTAAAATGGGGTTTTCCCGCAAATTGAATTGTGGCCAATTTTTTTAAATGATGTTTTATTGGCTGCTTCATTACGAGTTGCATCTTCTGTTAAAATGCATTACCATAATCTAAATGTGATTTCTGTCATTCTGAGAACCGTGTGTGGACGCCCTAATGGGTTATGCACACAATGCACACAATGTGTCAGGTACATTTCTCAAAATGTCCGGTCACGTTGTATGGCACAACATTTTGCCCAGCTGATGGGTTAAGCATCCTGCTCTGCTTATAATGGCCCATTACCCATTGCAGTGCATTCCAATAGGATGTGGTGAGCACTGCAAGAGCACTGAGACAGCTTTTTCACAGGCAAATTAACTTCAAGACCTCTCAAGCCCAAATAGTCAGCATCAGATAATGAGATACAGTTTTATGGGGCAGGTATTGGAGGTGGCTAACACAGACAGTACAGACACACGGGAACAATGGAGCAGAGGTCTGACACTCTTCCTCTATCTGTCTCCAAGAGGGTGAACTTGTTGTTGTATCTTGCCATACCCACACAGCCTTTAACTGAAATGCCCAGCAATACAACTGGAAGTCAGGTAGAGTAAGTCCTCCTTCTGAGTTTGGTTTGCATAAAGTTGTGAGTTTCACTCTGGGGGGGGGGGGGGGGGGGGGTGTCCCTTTCCACAGAAATGAAGAAACCTTCCTATTAAGTTGTTTGGAAAAAAACTTTTGGAATAGGAAAGGGCAAGGTTTGAAAAGGGTACAAGAATTTTGGTCATATATTTATCTTATATTTGTCCACACAATTGACCCGACCAATAAGAGAAATTTGTAAATCCCGCCATCTATCCAATTCTTCCCCAACCTTTTTGAGAAGTGGAGTATAGTTCAGTTGATATGTCTTAATAGTTTCAGAAGGAATTTGCAATCCAAGATATGTCATTTTCTGTGGTTTCCAAGAAAACGTCTGGTCTAAGATTGGGATCTGCATAGCTGCCCTGTTAAAAGGCATTAGTATACTCTTTGATAGGTTTATATTATATCCTGAAAAGGTACCATATTCTTTCAGGATGTCAACTAATGCTCGGAGTGAAATTTCTGGTTCAGTGAGGTAATGCAAAATTTCATCGGCATATAGCAAGACAAGATGTTCACACCCACCTATACGAACACCATGGATGGATGGATGAGATCTAAAAGCTTCTGCCAGTGGCTCTATAGCCAAATAAAAAAGGAGAGGACTAGCGGGACAACCCTGTCTTGTTCAACGTGAGAGAGAGAACTGTGAGGAAATGTTTCCATTAGTCAGGATCTGAGCTACCGGACATTTGTACAGTAATCTAATCAGACCAACATACTTCATTCATCCTCTGTAAAACTTCAAACAGGTAGTTCCATTCTAAACGGTCAAATGCTTTTTCCGCATCTAATGAAGTCGCCACTACAGATTCTTGGTCATTCTCTACATAATGCAAAATATTAAATAATCTGATTATCAGGAGATGAGCGGTTTCTTACAAAGCCTGTTTGGTCCATATCAACCAAGTCCGGAAGAACCTTATCCAGTATAAGAGCTATGAGTTTCGCAAAAATCTTATATGAAGTGTTCAGAGATATTGGTCTATACGACCCACAAAGCAGAGGATCTTTCCCAGGTTTTAACAAAACTGTGATCAGTGCCTGTTCAAGTGTGTCTGGGAGATTTTCTGTCTCTATGGCAAAATTAAACATACTGCAAAGAGGCTCAATTAGTTTGGGTAAAAAGGATCGATGGATTCCCTATTCAATTCTGTCTAACCCTGGTGATTTTCCCCCAGCAGTGTTGAAAATGGATTCCCTAATTTCCTCTGATGTAATCTCTTTCTCCAAGTGCTCTCTATCCTCATCAGTTAAAGTTTTTACATTGAGATTGTTCAAAAACATATGCATTGTGGCAGGGACATCCCCTTCAGACTTGTACAATGTTTCATAAAACTCCCTTAAAGACTAGATTAATTTCCTCAGGACTGTGAACAACTGTGTTATTGGGTAGCTTAATAGAGCTAATAACTCTACTAGCATCCTCTCGTCATATCTGCCAAGCAAGCAACTTTCCTGCTTTATCTCCATGTTCGCAGTAGTTTTGTTTTCCTAAGAGCATTTTCCACTTTATGGGTCATCAGGGTGTTATATTCCAATCGTTTTGAGTCTAATTTTTGTAGAGTTGAGTTGTCAAATGTTACACTGTGTTCATTTTCCAGATCACTAATTTCATTCTCCAACGAATTTACTTGAGCCTTATACATCTTACGAGCACCTGAACTAAAGGATATGATTTGCCCCCTCAGATATGCAAGGAGAGCTTCCCATAAAATTAGGGGGGAGGCAGAGTTGTTATTGGTGCTAAAGAAATATGTCTGAGTGTTCAGAAATGTTACAAATGTTGGATTATTTAGTAAGTATGTGCCAAAGTATGTGTCCATCTTGAGGGTGGCTGTGCTCTACTGACTGGTACTGAAGCCAGCAGGGCAGAATAATCTGATATACATCTACTACTACATCTACCCAGTAGTTAAACTTCCTTTGGCTGCAGGAATAAGCAGGAATAAGAGATGCTCTTATTCTCCATGGACTTTACAGTGTCCCAAAACTTTTGGGAGTTAGAGTTACAGGATGCACATTTCTGTTTGAAAAAGCTAGCCTTTGCCTTCCTGATTGACTGCGCATGTTGGCATAGCCTATTCATATACTCAGTTTAGCCTATTGTGCATATCAAAGGAAGCCGCAGCAACATTTCTAACTGTTGCTAATGGCTGAACAGTGGGCAAATGATGGACCTTCAGAAAACCAACCGCATAGATAGCTATAGCGGTTGTTTTCAAACTAATTAAGTAGCCAACAAGTTCTGGTTAACCTACTTAGCAACTGGCTATTTCGTCAACTGTAGCCTATCATTCTTGCAACAAAAAAAACGAATTGAATAGACAACGCAGTTGTAATCAACCCACAGGGATGAAAAATAGTCACCACATATCTAAAAATCACAAACAGCAGCCTGTAGCTCACCTCTTTGTAGGAGAAAGAGACTTGCTAATTGCTACCCAGTGTAACATCACCGCTCCATCCCACTGATAACATCTAGAGAGCATCATCACGCGCATCCATTGTGCTTGAACGCCAACAGAGCAATCTATGGAGATCAAGCCAAGGTGGAAAATACACAATCACTGATTTAACCGGTAAAAACAAAATAAATACTAATAAAAAATGTCATTTGTGAAAAAGTTATTACAAATCTATATTTTCAATGGCAATGGAATTGTCTCAGTGATTGCCAAGTTAAAAACACGTTCATTGTGTTTTGCAGGGAATTATTCCATCTCTGTTTATATACCATGTTACTTCATACCTACTTCATATCTTCTCTCCTGACTCATGAATTGCCCTCCACTTGTTTGGAAATCGGTTATAGTCGATTTAATATAGCTAGAATATAGCTAGGCTACTCAGCCATTTCCTCACCAAACACTTTTTCCCAGTCCCCCATCGAAACTTATTTTTTTACCGGAATGACCGGAAACAACCTGGAGGGCATTTCGGTAGTAGTAGTTCTTGTGTAAAACCGCAGCCAAGAGCATCTCAATGGCCTACTATGTGTGGTAGTCGCAAATCGAATCTGCCTTGGATTAAAAATACTTCAATACCCAGCAAGCATTGTAAGGAAAATGGTCCAAGCGCACTGTTTTAACTGTTTTCGTAATCTAAAAGCATTGATGTTCCTAAATGAAATAACGCATTACAGCTGACTGTTAAAATACAGTATTCTTTGTTTCAATGTGAGCGATGTTTAATTCAATATTTTCACATTTGTATCATCACTAAAGACCATAATAATATGCTGGTAACTGGTCTCATAGGCTTTCAGAGCAACTTGAGCACACATGGAGCATGGACAACTCTAAAGATAATGATGAGTCAAGATTGAAATATTATTATTATTTTTTTTAGGGGGGGGGGGCTAACTAGAACCATAAGGTGTTCGACGACTGTCCCTGTAGGAGAGCACATTTTTGGTTCCAGGTAGAACCCTTTTTGGGCTGGGTAGAGCCCCTTTTGGTATCAGGTAGAACCTTTTCACCAATATGAACTAAATGTGTTCTACCTTGAACCAAAAAAGGGTTATCCTACAGGGACAACTGCAGAACCTGTCTGAACCCTTTTTCTAAGAGTGTGCAGGTGTAGGCATGAGTCTTACTTTATGTCATATGTAACAAATATATAGAACGTGTCATATCAACTGTAATAGCCAAATTGTTGCCATGAATAGAACAGATATGTATTAAGTCAGTTTATCATACTGAAGATAATTTTTAGATTGAAGGTAGGATTGAAGCAAACCAAGTAGGCTACAGAATAGCTAAAGCCTGTAAACTCTCTGCAAGCTTCAGCTTCAATTTACATTGGACATACAGCCTCATCTAGTGGCTGAATGGTAGTAAATCGTTTACTTTCCCCTGAACATTCTGCTTATTTTCTTATTGTTATAGTCATACTCTAGGAATGATCTTGTGCCAGTGGGATGTGATGTGAAGGAAAGGCAGGAAGGAAGGACTAACAGAGTATGAAACAAAGGGTTGGATCAGCTGGAAACTGCGGCAGAACATTACAAATACACTACTGTTTTTATTGACCATAATAGATTTCAGGGGAATAACTTTTGGTAAAACAGAACTCATCAGTTTCCATAATCACAATTTAATGTATATATATATTTTTTGCCTAAATGCCATATTTCTTATTGGAAGGTTTATGTGAGGACACTGAATTGAAAACAGATCATAAGAGAACATGTTTTTCCATTGGTTAATTAAAAATATATAGATTTTTGCTGGACAAAGGAATGCAATGATGAATACTGAAAGCTAACATTTTAACCTTTACAACATGCACATCTGATCGAATTTAGTACTCCGTTGGTACTCTCTAATAGGTTCTCTACATCTAGAACTGAATGGAGGACATTTTTTAAAATACATATTCTTAGTATTTTGAAACCCGTTATGCACTTGACTAAATCATTGTAAATAATGTGTACAGAGCTGCCTGTCAACAGCTTTTCCACAGGGAGGAAGCATTTTTAAGTCTATAAATCTGATTCCAGCTTGATGCTTGTTCTTAGATCGAGACATTATAAAGTAATCAGGCATTGGGCAGTATTACACCTCCTTAGATATGAGCATGTGCCCTTTCCTCTGATAACATTGCCATGCCTCTCTCTGCATAACAACAAGCTTAAGTACAGTATAGTAGAGTTAGGCTCTCTACTGTATTTATTTTTTCTTCAGAACTCTGAGGTGTTGATGGAACACTGCAGCCGGATGTTTTGTCCAACATAACAAAACATGAGCTGGTTCCCAGGTGTTAGAAAAACAGAACATAGTGAAACCAGAGACAGATGTGTTGTGGGTTGTTTCAGGTTTTCTTGTGCTGTATCAGGTTGCCTTTGCATGTTATGAGACATGATTTATTCCGGTAGTCCTCCTACATACTTGTAACAATAATAGTATGCAGCGGGTAGAATGGATTAGGCCACAATCTAGGCAGGAATGTCTATGTTCGGGGGACCAGGCTAGCTGCAGAGGAATTGATCACTGGCTGCAGCTGGATAGCAGGACAACCAGGGCTGGCTCCAGGCATTAGCGATCCCTTAGGGTCCCCAGGCGTTAGGGGTCCCAAGACCCCCAAATATATATATATAGTTGGAGTCAACTTATTGTTTATATTTAGAATAGTAGAATACACAAGGTGCAATTTCGAAATTTGGTTGTGCATCAGCAGTTTCTCTCTTGTTATACCAGTCACTGACAGTCACTCAATTAGCCATGTCAGCTAACAATGTTTTGATAGGTAAATTAGTCCAGCCATCTATCTACTGTAAACTGGTAGTAATCATGTCCGAATACCGGTGGCACGCAGAACGTGATTTCCAGGGGGCCTGTCATGCCAAAAAGCGTATGTGTCCCCTCCCCTGTAGGCCTGTTGCTAGAACTTGCAAAATTCTGACCGACCTACGTAATTAATCAAAGCGTTCATTGCTATGCTGGTTGCGTGGCTCTATTTTACCCTGTAGCAGACGCGGCGGATGGAGGACGCGGGCAATTCTAGTTTTATTTCACCTCCTAAGCGCTCACTTGGTTCGCACTAATTTATTACCTCAGAATCACTCTCCAAGGATTTCCATATATTTGTCTTCATATAAGAACATATTGTTAAATAGGAATAAATAATTCAAGCTCTTTTTAGGTTGATTTTAGATTGACATTGCTAGATACTTATTTACCTCAGCCTTCCTAGTCAGCTAGCTAGCCAGACAGTTTTATTTAGCTAACGTTAGCTAGCTAACTTTTATTGTAGCTTGCACTTTAATGGCACCCCTCGAGGAGATTTGATTTTATCTTTCCAACCAGGCGAAGTACCGTGAAGACACCACTGATCTCAACAAGAGGCGCACCATTCCTAGGGTGGCAGAGAATATTACTGTCACGCTCGTCCTCTTCTTCTGACGAGTAGTAGCAAGGATCGGACCAACATGCAGCGTGGTACGTGCTCATTACGATATTTATTCAACTCAGAACACTAAAACAAAAATAACGAGAATTAAACGAAACAGTCCTGTCTGGTGACACACACGAAGACAGACGAAAAAAAAAAAAATCACCCACGAAACAATAGAAAACAGGCTCCCTAAATATGGTTCTCAATCAGGGACAACGATTGACAGCTGCCTCTGATTGAGAACCATACCAGGCCAAACACAGAAATAGCAAATCATAGAAAAACTAACATAGACAACCCACCCAACTCACGCCCTGACCATACTAAAACAAAGACATAACAAAAATAACTAACAATTACAATTCAGGGTAACGTTAAGTAAGTAGTTAAGTAGTTACTGCACCGAATTTCTGGAACAAAATTCAAAATACATGTAATCTTGATGTTCTGGTGCCATTCTGGCAATTTAAAGTACTGATGATTGGGGACTTATTTGTGGAGGAATGTAACTTTTTTTGTTGTGATCTATTATTTGTAGTTCCCATGACTGTATTTTTGTATTTTAATGTGTATATGTTTGGGTATAATGTGTATATTTATATTGTGTATAAACTGGGCACATTTTCTAAAATAAAAGGTTAAATAAAAAAATACAAATAAAATAAGAAGTTGGTAATTTACAGTACCAATCAAAAGTATGGATACACCTACTCATTCCAGGTTTTTCTTTATTTTTACCATTATCTACATTGTAGAATAATAGTGAAGACATCAAAACTATGAATGAACACATATGGAGTCGTGTAGTAACCAAAAAAGTGTTAAACAAATCAACATCTAATTTATATTTGAAATTCTTCAAAATTGCTACCCTTGATGACAGCTTTGCACACTTGGCATTCTCTCAACCAGCTTCATGAGCTGTAATGCATTTCAATTAACATATGTCCCTTGTTAAAAGTTAATTTGTGGAATGTCTTTCCTTAATGCGTTTGAGCCAATCAGTTGTGTTGGGACAAGGTAGAGGTGGTATACAGAAGATAGCCCTATTTGGTAAAATACCAAGTCCAAGTTATGGCAAGAACATCTCAAATAAGCAAAGAGAAATGATAGTCCATCATTACTTTAATAAATGAAGGTCAGTCAATACGGAAAATGTTAAGAACTTTGAACGTTTCTTCAAGTGCAGTCGCAAAAAACATCAAGCTCTATGATTAAACTGACTCATGAGGACCGCCACAGGAAAGGAAGACCCAGAGTTCATTAGAGGTACCAGTCTCAGGAGTTACCAGCCTCAGAAATTGCAGCCCAATTAAATGCTTCACAGAGTTCAAGTAACTGTAAGGACAGATGCTGGGAGATGAGAAGCAAGTACAGGGAGAGAATATTTAATGAATTAACAGACAGGAAACAAAACACAAACAGCATCTAGACAAGGGACACATAACATTAATGCTGACTCGGGAAAGAAACTGAGGAAGTGACAGATATAGGGGAGATAATTAATAATGTGATGGAGTCCAGGTGAGTCTGATGAAGTGCTGATGTGCGTAACGATGATGACAGTGTGCGTAATGATAAGCAACCTGGCGACCTCGGGTGCCAGAGAGGGGGAGTGGGACCACACGTGATAGTACCAAACACATTTCAACATCAACTGTTCAGAGGTGACTGTGTGAATCAGGCCTTCGTTGCTGCAAAGAAACCACTACTAAAGGACACCAATAAGAAGACACTTGCTTGGGCCAAGAAACATGAGCAATGGACATTAGACCGCTGGAAATCTGTTCTTGGTGTGATGAGTCCAAATTTGAGATTTTTGGTTCCAACTGCTGTGTCTTTGTGAGACGCACAGTAGGTGAACGAATGATCTCCGCATGTGTGCTTCCCGCCGTGAAGCATGGAGGAGGAGGTGTGATGGTATGGGGGTGCTTTGCTGGTGACACTGTGTGATTTATTTAGAATTCAAGGCACACTTAACCAGCATGTCTACCACATCATTCTGCAGCAATACGCCATCCCATCTGGTTTGCGCTTAGTAGGACTATCATTTGTTTTTCAACAGGACAATGACCCATCACACCTCTAGGCTGTGTAAGGACTATTTTACCAAGAAGGAGAGTGATGGAGTGCTGCATCAGATGACCTGGCATCCACAATTACCCGACCTCAATCCAATGGAGATGGTTGTGGATGAGTTGGACCGCAGAGTGAAAGATAAGCAGCCAACAAGTGCTCAGCATATGTGGGACCTCCTTCAAGACTGCTTAAAAAGCATTCCCAGTGAAGCTGGTAGAGAGAATGTCAAGAGTTTGCAAAGCTGTCATCAAGGCAAAGGGCTCTGACTCTGAAGAACCTAAAATTTAAAATATATTTAGATTTGTTTAAAAAAAAATGTGGTTACTACATGAAACCATATGTGTTTCATAGTTTTGATGTCTTCTCTATTATTCTACAATGTAGAATATAGTAAAAATACTGAAAAACCCTTGAATGAGTTGGTGTGTCCAAACTGTAGATGTGACTGGTACTGTACATGTTGCCGGCCGTCGAGCAGCAGAAAGGGGGCACAGATTGTGGGCGGTTTGCTATTGGAAACAGTCTTAGTCTCTGCAGAGGTGAGGAACCCTCCATGACACGATACCTGAAATCCATGGGGGTATTTTTCTCCCTGCTCTGCTGAGTATTTGTCTCTGCTCATACAGGCGTAATGAAGCCCTAGCGAAATAATTTGATGGGCATTTATTTTAAATATGAATACTTTTTAAAATTGTGATTCATCAGGGGTGATGCAGCAACCTTACCGCCTATGCCGGTGCAGGAGATGATGCAAGCATTTTCATGTGTCTTGTTTGTCTCATGTTGTCAATGTCCGTGAATTTGTCTGTCCATGGGGTCCGTCGTCTGTAATCTGTTTTGTCTGTTGTTTTCTCCAACCTTGTTGAGACTGCTTGGCCGGCTCCCCACCTCAAGGTGTTAGGTAATTTTCCGACATTACATCTTTTGTAAATTGCATGATATTGTAAATAACTTTAATCATGTTGTAATAATAATGTTTTCATTTCTTTAAAGATGTGTTTTCTTGCAGACATTGGCAGTGTGAAAGCTGGTAAGTTGGTTGGTAAGTATATAGCACAGGTCTTGTATTGTAAGTAACGTTTTCAAGCATGTACATATTTGTATATTTTTTTCTGTGAGTTTAATGAGTGTGCTTTCTGGTAAATATTTGAAAGAATTGGCTGCAAATGTTTTAATTTGCATAGTAAATATATTTATTGCAAGTAAAAAATATATTGACTGAAATTGACTGTTCAGTTCCCTACTGGTCCTTAAAAACCCTTCTCCCTAGCAATTAATATTTTGTGCCCAATTACAAATCAAACTTTAGGGCAGGGTTGGTTTGGAATTGGACATTGGTTTCTAGTTAATGTTTGCATATCTGGAGGTTCTAGATTTGTGTAAGTAATATGGCAGAAGTGTCCCAGAGCCCATTTCCCAGCAGGGTGGAGTCATCACCATATTGCTACACCTATCCAAGCCCCATCAGGTCAAACACTGAAATGATACAGTAGGGGGTTAGGGCCTCAATTAAACTGGATAAAAATGTTGTAATTTTATAATCCTTCTCTCGACCTGTACCTTAAAGGTCTTACTCACATTGGTTATGGAGAGCGAGATCACACAGTTGTCCGAAAAACAGCAACCAACTGGATGCCGCCTTCCTAGATGCTCTGCACTAATGACGTACCTACTGTAAATCAGCCAACAACGACACATTCACAGGGACAACACGTGCACTTGTGCAGCTACAGAAGACTTTCTACGGGGTTATTGGGGTCGCTTTGCAAAGCAGACACTTGGGGACAATAGGAGTGAGAGGCATTTATCAGGGGGAGTAGGGGGGCAAAAGTGACTGTTTGGGTTGTTGAGGAAACAGTCCCTCCTGTTTTGGACACCACCACGCAAAGGCAAAGTTACAGAGTTTGTCTGGGGTTGGATAGGAGGTGGATAGAATGGAAATAAAGAGGTCCAGCCAACTGTACTTACTGTAGGCTGTCGTGGAAATTCAGTACTGAGAGAGGGCGGCAGGGTAGCAGGGTGGCAGGCAGGGTAGCCTAGTGGTTAGAGCGTTGGGCTAGTAACCGAAGTGTTGCAAGTTCAAATCCCCGAGCTGACAAGGTCTGTCGTTCTGCCCCTGAACAAGGCAGTTAACCCACTGGCTGTTATTGAAAATAAGAATTTGTTCTTAACTGACTTGCCTAGTTAAATTAAAGGTAAAAAAAAATAAAAATTGGTCACTTCTTCAAACAATCATCTTATTATTATTGCAATAATGAGGCTGGTCGACCCACCACCCTTGAGTGTTAGACCGAGTAGTATATAGAGTAGTATATATAGCTGATACTAACCATGCTCAGTCATGGTTGGTTCAACCCCCCTCATGCAGATTGGGGCATCATAAGCCACTCTGGCTTCATCCTGTCATTATCTGCACGTGGGTTGTTGTCTTAACCCCACCCTGGCTTAGTTTCCCAGATGCAAGGATGATTTTGAGACAATGAGGGACTGTTCTACTCCTAAACTATCTCTAGTAAAAAACTTTCCTGTCTATGTAATGCAGTATTCAACTAATTTGTCAGCTCAAGCCATCTCTGGTAACCATACGCCCAGATTAGCTGCAGGGATCTAGAGTGGAGCCCATGAAAACACTAGCAGGGACAGAAATGTCTTACTATAAGCTAAATATAAATTGTTAACCATTAATATCAAATAAATCAGGTAAATATGTAATTTCTCTCACAAGGCTTCCTTATCCAAGCTTTGATAACATTATATTGGAGGATCTAAAATGAATACCAATAGTTTGTCACTGTTTTCTATCTCGTCATTGCAGTCATGAAATGTTCATTTTTCCATAATGAACCTTCATGTCACAATTTCTTTCAGAATCTTTTTATTTTAGAGAAGTCTGACTATATTATTGTCATACATTTATTTCACAATCTCTCTTTATTTCCTAACCGATATGCTAGACCCCTTTGAAAAGGACAATCTGACGTGATCGTCTATCTGACATTACTGCATATTGGAATGCTGACAAATTCTTATATCATCAGTTACAGAACTATACAGACTTTCTAAGCCTGTGTGTGTGCCCTCCTTACCTACTGTCTGCAGTGATGTGAACCATTTTGGCTTCAGTATCAAATTAGTTGTATCAAATGAATGAATGTCTCCTCAAATCAAAATGTTGAAAATAATGTCAGCTCAGTAACGTTTGAGGTAAGCTAGTAATTTGCTGATCTCAGAACGCAATGTCTTAGAATAGTCTTCAATCACTGCATTCTCTCTTCTTGTCAGTTTAGGCTAACTGGATGAACACAGGAAGGATGAATGTGATGTTAGCTTCTGCAGTTTGAAGTCTGGCTTATACAGTAGACCATTTGGAGACTTCCAGCACCATGGACAGAGTTTAGCCAGCCCAGTAAAGGCATAGCCAGATGCAAGATTCTGCTGCCAGCTGATTTAAAAGCCATGATGCAGGTTCTCATAGGAAATCACTTCACAAGGTCACAGTTCATTGTTACTGATGAATAGAATATAGAAGTGGTTTAACAGAAACTATACCCAGTGAGTGGCATGCTGTTTTCATATAAATATGGTTGGGTACTTTTGCTAACAGATCGTATTGGGGTATGACAAAGGTGCACCTTGGCAACAGCCAAACGGGGAGAAAAACATTACCTCATTATCAACCCTCCACTACTTCATAAAACTTCCTCTCATTGACCAACAACTAGCCTGCTACTTCCTGTCATTTCTCCCTCCTCAACTTTGGATGAAAAAGAATGGGAGAAAGTATCCTGTTTTTCTGTGTAGAACCAAAATGACTTTTTAGGTTGAACCTATTAAAACTCATGGATGCTTAATACAGCTCAAACTAAATATCTCCCTCAGTGACATGAATAAGAGGATAGTGCGGGTAAAGGGTAGTGCGTACAGCCCAGTACATCACTGGAGCTAAGCAGCCTGCCAACCAGGACCTCTATACCAGGCGGTGTCAGAGGCAGGCCCTACAAATTGTCAAAGACCCCAGCCACCCCAGTTGTAGACTGTTCTCTCTACTACCACATGGCAAGCGGTACTGGAGCGCCAAGTCTAGGACCAAAAGGCTATTCAACAGTTTTTACCCCCAAGCCAGAAGACTCCTGAACAGGTAATCAAATGGCTACCCGGACTATTTGCATTGTGTCCCCCCCCCCCCCCCCCCCCCCCCCCAACACCTCTTTTATGTTACTGCTACTCTCTGTTTATCATATACAGTGCCTTGCGAAAGTATTCGGCCCCCTTGAACTTTGCGACTTTTTGCCACATTTCAGGCTTCAAACATAAAGATATAAAACTGTATTTTTGTGTGAAGAATCAACAACAAGTGGGACACAATCATAAAGTGGAACAACATTTATTGGATATTTCAAACTTTTTTAACAAATCAAAAACTGAAAAATTGGGCGTGCAAAATTATTCAGCCCCTTTACTTTCAGTGCAGAAAACTCTCTCCAGAAGTTCAGTGAGGATCTCTGAATGATCCAATGTTGACCTAAATGACTAATGATGATAAATACAAACCACCTGTGTGTAATCAAGTCTCCGTATAAATGCACCTGCACTGTGATAGTCTCAGAGGTCCGTTAAAAGCGCAGAGAGCATCATGAAGAACAAGGAACACACCAGGCAGGTCCGAGATACTGTTGTGAAGAAGGTTAAAGCCGGATTTGGATACAAAAAGATTTCCCAAGCTTTAAACATCCCAAGGAGCACTGTGCAATCGATAATATTGAAATGGAAGGAGTATCAGACCACTGCAAATCTACCAAGACCTGGCCGTCCCTCTAAACTTTCAGCTCATACAAGGAGAAGACTGATCAGAGATGCAGCCAAGAGGCCCATGATCACTCTGGATGAACTGCAGAGATCTACAGCTGAGGTGGGAGACTCTGTCCATAGGACAACAATCAGTCGTATATTGCACAAATCTGGCCTTTATGGAAGAGTGGCAAGAAGAAAGCCATTTCTTAAAGATATCCATAAAAAGTATAGTTTAAAGTTTGCCACAAGCCACCTGGGAGACACACCAAACATGTGGAAGAAGGTGCTCTGGTCAGATGAAACCAAAATTGAACTTTTTGGCAACAATGCAAAACGTTATGTTTTGGGTAAAAGCAACACAGCTGAACCCACTGTCAAACATGGTGGTGGCAGCATCATGGTTTGGGCCTGCTTTTCTTCAGCAGGGACAGGGAAGATGGTTAAAATTGATGGGAAGATGGATGGAGCCAAATACAGGACCATTCTGGAAGAAAACCTGATGGAGTCTGCAAAAACCTGAGACTGGGACGGAGGTTTGTCCTCCAACAAGACAATGATCCAAAACATAAAGCAAAATCTACAATGGAATGGTTCAAAAATAAACATATCCAGGTGTTAGAATGGCCAAGTCAAAGTCCAGACCTGAATCCAATCGAGAATCTGTGGAAAGAACTGAAAACTGCTGTTCACAAATGCTCTCCATCCACCCTCACTGAGCTCGAGCTGTTTTGCAAGGAGGAATGGGAAAACATTTCAGTCTCTCGATGTGCAAAACTGATAGAGACATACCCCAAGCGACTTACAGCTGTAATCGCAGCAAAAGGTGGCGCTACAAAGTATTAACTTAAGGGGGCTGAATAATTTTGCACGCCCAATTGTTCAGTTTTTGATTTGTTAAAAAAGTTAGAAATATCCAATAAATGTCGTTCCACTTCATGATTGTGTCCCACTTGTTGTTGATTCTTCACAAAAAAATACAGTTTTATATCTTTATGTTTGAAGCCTGAAATGTGGCAAAAGGTCGCAAAGTTCAAGGGAGCCGAATACTTTCGCAAGGCACTGTATAACCCCACCCACTTTGCCAAAGCACAGCCCCCACACCACTAGAGGGATATCTTCAACCATCCTTACCATCCTGAGACAAGGCCGAGTATAACCCACAAAGTTCTCCGCCACGGCGGAGTAGGGGGTAGGGGCGCCAACCCAGACATCTAAAACATTTCCATCATTCTACGTACTAAATTTAAACCCAGATTGAAAAAACCCCACACAATAAATCCCATGGGATGAACACCAATAACAAATACTCATACCTGGTGAGTTGTGTGTGCATGCTGGTGTGGGTGTGGTAAACCATAGGTCAAAGACACACACATGACCAGGCCTTAATTATCAGGGAACTCTGTTTATGGCCTAATCTAGATACCTTTATACTTATAAAACTGCAGAATTTCACTAACTGCTCTCCCCAGACCATGTCCTCAGGAAACATTCCAAAGGGAGATAATGAAACCCCCTCTTCTGGAAAAGAAAGTGTACATTTCGTTAGCATTCACTATGCACCACAATGCCCTTCATGTTCATGTACAAAAACAAATGTTCATTTTAGGTTTGGTAACCCCAATGCTAATTTCTCGTGACCGTTCCTCCCTTTTGTCCATTCTATAAATCTATTTCAGGATAAGACGACAGAAAACGTCTCATGAGATTAAAAACACTCCCAAGGTTTTCTGAGTTTGTAAGGAGTGTTTGGCCAGATCATTTTAATTTGTTACCTCTTTAGAATCCATTCCCCTGGCATTTCGTCTAGATTATTCAACCCAAAATACTTTTTTCTTGTGACAAAGTTAGCCAATTTCTCACCATAAGGAATCTGCAATATTTAATCCCTGGCATCTATTAAAAAGTTGTGTAAAACGTGGTCTCCTACATCTCCCCTCACATAAAAAAAACAATCTCTTTGACCCACTATTCTAACAGAGGCAATGCTCTGCTATTTTCCTGTCCCGCTGCTTTCAAGGGGATTTGTTACGGCTCCTTTGAAAAAGATGCAAACGCTTGCATGGCAGCATTTCCTCCGAATGCAGCAGACTCCATTCCCACTCTACACTCATTCTTCCAATGACCAACGGCCCCACATCTAAAACAGGGATCTACCTCCCTGTCAATGGTGTATTGGAGGCGAAGTCAGGTGCAGGAGAGCAGAGTATAATGAACAGGCGTACTTTATTATAGTTCCAAATAACGAGAGCACTACATAAATCAAACGCGCTCAAAAAACGGACCATAAAAGTAAAGCGCGTAAAACTAACACCACATAACATGAAACAATTACACACAAAACATGATGGGAAACAGAGGGTTAAATACAAGTAGATTGATTGGGGAAATGAAAACCAGGTGCGTATGGAAACAAGAGAAGACAAATGGATATATGAAAAATGGAGCGGTGATGGCTAGAAAGCCGGTGACGTCGATCGCTGAACACCGCCTGAACAAGGAGAGGAGCCGACTTTTGCGGAAGTCGTGACACTCCCTACACTTTGATGTTTTTTCGCTACATTTCTTTGTCTTACCTTGGCCATTGAAACCATAGTTAGTAACTTTCACTGTGGCCATATTATTAACCCTTCGCATATATGTGAAGTGCTCAGAGCTATATTCCACTCTCAACGCATCTTGCTCTATTAGATTGGAACTTCCGTTAGCCGGGAAATGCTGACCAATTTTATCCAGTTTGCTAAATTTCTCCCATATTCGAACCAAATTGCTAGAATGCTCGTGCGCTTCTTTCAGCGCCTCCATGGCTTTACTAAAATCCTCTAGCCCTGCTTTACAGGGAGAATCGGGGTAAATCGATTGTCTCTAAGAGATTTACCCTCCACAGGAACTATCGTGCTCGGGACTTACCCTCTTTAAAGCTATGAATCTTACGTGTGCGAATGTGCGAAGGGTTAATAATATGGCCACAGTGAACTATCCTGCTAGGGACTTACCCTCTTTAAAGCTACGACCTGTCGTAATACAATTGGACTACTAAATAAGCTCAGGCTTTCTAGGTCCGTGTCCTATAATTGGTTCAGCCTATGACTTTCATCTCCCCAAGATGTCAGAATTAGTGATAACAGGTGTAGAAACTGTGCCTACCTTGTTTCTGGTGCCGGCTCCTGTTTCGCTGATTCGGAATCTCTAGTTCAACTGTAAATCGTGATGAACCCTGCTTGCAGTGCCAATTGTTAGGTTCTAAATGAACCTATTAAAACATCACGGACGCTTAATAAAGCTCAAACCAAGTTTATTCACCCATTGGGCCGATACAGCTGCATAAGACAAAAGACAGATTCACACAAGCACTGATATTTAACCTGTTCTCCTAGGCTGAGTCTCCTCCTGCACATTTGAACAGCCAATGTATCTCTGTTGCTAGACAGAACCTTAGTGATATCTGTTCTACCTCACTTCATCCGACCTGACCTCTGCCCCAAAGTGCTCACTCCTCCCCAACTCACGGCTGTCATGTTGACTCGTACCAGACTGTGTCTTTTTCCTCCCATAGGATCCCTGATGGCTAACAATAATATATCTGTACAGAATGTAAACATTATACATTCCCCTCTCTCCCTCAGTGACATTTCATATTCTTAGAACCCAACACCATTTCATAGAAAACCGAAAGGTTTACCCAGCCGATGAGTAACACTGGAAATGAAAAATCCAGGGTACATTTTAAACACTTCCTGTTAGAATTATGGAAATTAAAATTATCTGAGTTTTGCAACCCTTGTTGCCGTAGAGCAGATTTGAGCATAGCAGGTTACTTTAAATAGAGCAGGGTTTTGGCAGAGGATAGATTTCTGATGCAGAACTGTAGGTGGATTCACAATTATCTGAGTAATGTACAGTATAAGATAACATTATGGGACATGGTGTGACCTTGTTGCCCTCTGGTCTATTATTGTTGTGGTGACACGAGGAAACACGAGGACTATGCTGGGGCCTGTCTGGAGAGCCTGGCCGCAGGAGTACCTTACAGTAGATGTATGACAACAAGTATGACTGGAATTGGGCTGATTGCATCACACTGCCAAAGGGGAGATTTGATTATTTAAAAGTCATCTCATTAAAAACCCCAGTAAAGACAATTCCCAGTGTTACTCATCGTCTCAGCAATAGGCCTATGTCCTACAGGTCAGCAAGGGGTCATGATAACTAAGAATGGGTGGTGCAGGAGACTACCACAATGACACATTTGGTCATAGGAAATGTGCCAAGAGATCCTTATAACAATACAAACTGGCCTGCTTTTGAAGGGCAAATCTATTTTTTTAAATTCATTTGAGCTTTTTAATTCCTTGGCCATTTATCTACCTTGGGCCTCCGTTTGAGCAGTGTTTGCGCTGGCTTAAGAGACTGGGAGAAGGTGAAACTACTGTACAGAAATATAAAAATAATATTATATTTCTCGATTATTTGCTCCACGTGGCATACATCAGCATGTGAGAGTATTTCTCAAAACAGTTATAGTTATTAGTTTGTTTCCTAGTGAAGTGAATGGAGAATCCTAATGTATAGGTCTGTGGAGAGCTACAATTACCCATATTTACGTAACAATGCAACATTATAGCATGTTGCTCCTCACTACAGACATGTTTACATCATCAATAAGCTACTAATAAGCTAATGGTATCCTTTCAACGTTTCACATTCTGGTGAGATTCAGTGGCTTGGTGTCTCAGGACACTCTGTTCAAAGTGTGGTTCTACACCACTGCCAAATTAATAATCATATACTGTACGTTACATAGTTTAGAAATGGCCCATTCAATCTCACCTATGAGTTTTCATTAATAAGTCCACTCTTCACACAACACTAAAGTGACCTTTTGTTTTTCCACACCAACCTCATCAATTAACAGTACATATAGTATGATGTGGAGTGATAATTTATATGATTCAGTAAATTCAAAGTGCTCAGTCATTGCTTATTAGGTGTTTCCCTTTCTGTCCCAAGTATACACCAGGAAAAAACTGTTTAAATCCAGGCAACTTGAATATACTTCCTGTCTCTTATCCCACAGGCTAGATGTGCCTCCAGTATTTATGCTGCAGTAGTTTGTGTCGGGGGGCTAGGGTCAGTTTATTATATCTGGAGTACTTCTCCTGTCTTATCCGGTGTCCTGTGTGAATTTAAGTATGCTCTCTCTAATTCTCTCTTTCTTTCTCTCTCTCGGAGGACCTGAGCCCTAGGACCATGCCTCAGGACTACCTGACATGATAATTCCTTGCTGTCCCCAGTCCACCTGGCCGTGCTGCTGCTCCAGTTTCAACTGTTCTGCCTGCAGCTATGGAATCCTGACCTGTTCACCGGACGTGCTACCTGTCCCAGACCTATTATTTGACCATGCTGGTCATTTATGAACATTTGAACATTTTGGCCATGTTCTGTTATAATCTCCACCCGGCACAGCCAGAAAAGGACTGACCACCCCTCAGAGCCTGGTTCCTCTCTAGGTTTCTTCCTAAGTTTTGGCCTTTCTAGGGAGTTTTTCCTAGCCAACGTGCTTCAACACCTGCATTGCTTGCTGTTTGGGGTTTTAGGCTGTGTTTCTGTACAGCACTTTGAGATATCAGCTGATGTACGAAGGGCTATATAAATAGATTTGATTTGTTCTGTATCACACCATAAAACAACACAGGAGAATTGGCCACATGTGACTTTGGTGCAATTCCTTGTCCCTTCACATTCCCTTTATAATATGTTCGTTTGCAGGTTTATAAACCAAAGACTGACAAGTCTTCCGGCTGCACTCCTTGACCCATCAGAAAATTTGCAATGGAACTATTACACTGTGTTGTATGTAAATGTAGAGTTCATCATCTAGTCAAAGCAATCAAATAAGGAGAATAAGTCAAGTATTTTGTATAATTCAAGCATTAATTAGTTTATTATTACACACTGCTTCACACAGTCACTCAATACAGAAGTGGTCTAAATCAAAATCTCAAGAATTGAATAAATAGTCAATGATATATCATATCGTATGTTCGATGTTATGTATTTTTTACTCCCACCCACACACACATATACACTGAGTGTACAAAACTTTAAGGACACCTGCTCTTTCCATGACAAACTGACCAGGTGAATCCAGGTGAAAGCTATTATCCCTTATTGGATGTCACTTGTTAAATTCACTTCAATTATTCTAGATGAAGGGGAGGAGACAGGTTAAAGAATAATTTTTAAGATTTGACACATTTGAGACATGGATTATATATGTGTGCCAGTTAGAGGGTGAATGGGCAAGACTTAAGTGCCTTTGAACGGGGTATGGTAGTAGGTGCCAAGCTCACCGGTTTGTATCAAGAACTGTAACACTGCTGCGATTTTCACGCTCAACAGTTTCCCATGTGTATCAAGAATGGCCCACCACCCAAAAGACATCCAGTCAACTTTACAACTCAATATTAGAAATGTATTCTTAATGTTAAGTACACTAAGTGTATAATCCTAAACATTGCACCTTTAAATGACCTCAGTCATTTCCCCTGGTGAATAACCTGCATAGCAATCATAATATGTTGTTATTATACAATCAAATAATGGAGAGATTAAATATGTTGGCAAAAGAAAGAGTAAAACACTGGTTCTCTCATACATCATTTTGATGATCGTATCAGTAGCCTGTCAGTCATATTCTCCCTGTCACATTCTTTCCATCATGACAGCAATGGTCTGCCACTGTTTTGAACACAGACAACCAGCATACATACACACATCAAGTGTTCTCTCCTTTACGGCTA
The DNA here is from genome assembly GCF_045791955.1 of Oncorhynchus clarkii lewisi. Taxonomy (NCBI): domain Eukaryota; kingdom Metazoa; phylum Chordata; class Actinopteri; order Salmoniformes; family Salmonidae; genus Oncorhynchus; species Oncorhynchus clarkii. The sequence continues at coordinate 41,203,782 of NC_092149.1, read as the reverse complement.
CCTGGCCAGAGTCTGCCAGTAGCATGGACCACCCTTGTCCCTCCTGCCCCTAACATAAATATTTTGCTGCACAAATAGCCTGTATGCATCATGCCTGATCCATCCCTCAAGATAGATCTAGCATCTATTCTCTGTCTTCAGGCCTCTGTCACATTTTGTTTTCCAACCTCTTTTTATGGGTACAAACCGACAAACAAACAGGCAGTCCCACCGGTCTGTGGCCTTCCTGCATGTGACACATCTCTCTACCAGCAGCCCTTTTTCTGCTCCTCTCCATGTTAGAGTAGTGTAATTTGTTCTGGTACTCGCTCTTCTCTTCTCACTCTGTCTGCCATGCCATGTCGTTTAGCGCTCATCAAGCCCAGGGGCCCTGGTTGCTTCCTTCCTGGGTGGGAAGGCCCATCCCCTGGTTCTCTCAGAGGCTCTGACCATAGATCTATGGAGGAAAGAGACACTGGTCAGCAACAATATCACAAAGGTCATCTTGTGGTACTAAATTAAATCATTATGTGTACAGCCTATGCTTAATTTGATAACCAGAATAGCAAACAGCTGTTCCAGGATTTATTTTAAGCTCACCTAAGGAAAGTCAACAGGTTGGCACGGGAGCTCTTAATGGCAGTCTGGGGTGAAGAGTTATCTGAGCTGCACACAAGAGAGAGAGATGGGGCAGACATTTTGAACATGACATCATAAAACGGTGATCAGTGAAAGAGTTCTCCAAAAGCTATGGAATAAACCATAAAATGACACAGCAATTTGCCTCAGTGTTGCGAACCTTGAATTTTGGTGGAATTTTACTGTTGTGAAAACAAAGATGCAGTGCCTTCAGAAAGTATTCACACACTATTTCCACATTTTGTTGTGTTACAGCCTGAATTTACAACCCCTCTTTTACTCTACTGCTACTCTCTGTTTATCGTACTGTATATGCATAGTCATTTTAACCATACCTAGATGTACATACTGCTTCAATTAGCCCGACTAAACGGTGCCTGTATATAGCCTCGCTACTGTTATTGCCTCGCTACTGTTATAGCCTCGCTACTGTTACTTTTCACTGTTGTTTTTATTTCTTTACGCATCTATTGTTCACCTAATACCTATTATTTACTTCAGTTGCACTGTTGGTTAGGGCCTGTAAGTAAGCATTTCACTGTAAGTTACCTGTTGTATTCTGCGCATGTGACAAATAAACTTTGATTTGATTTAAAAATGTATTAAATTTAGTTTTTTTTTGGTCACTGGCCTACACACAATACCTAATAATACCTAATAACATAATGTTGAAATTAATTTAGTTTTTCTACATTTTCACAAATTATAAAAAAAAATTAAAAGCTGAAATGTTTTGAGTCAATAAGTATTTAATCATTTTGTTATGGCAAGCCTAAATAAGTTCAGGAATAAAAGCGTTTTTGTCACATAATAAGGTGCATGGACTCGGATGGTGTGTAATAATAGAGTTTAACATGATTTTGAAATGACTACCTCATCTCTGTACCACACACAGTGTGAATTTCAAACACAGATTCAACCACAAAGACCAGGGAGGTTTTCCAATGCCTCTCAAAGAAGGGCACCTATTGGTAGATGGGTACAATAAAAATAAAAAAGCAGATATAGAATATCGCTTTGAGCATGGTGAAGTTATTAATTACACTTTGGATGGTGTATCAATGGATGGTGTATCACCCAATGGTGTACACCCAGTTACTACAAAGATACAGGCGTCTTGTCACGCCCTGACCATAGAGAGCCTTTTTATTCTCTATTTTGGTTAGGGTGTAACTAGGGGGGGGGGGGGGGGGGGAATCATATTTAGGCAGACATTTTGTGGGATCTTGTTTTTGTGCTGTTGCCTGTGAGCTCTCCAGAACGTCACGTTTCGTTCAATCTTTATTGTTTCTTTTGTGCGTTTCACTCAATAAACATATGGAACCCAGATCACGTCTGGTCTGAATGTGATTACGACGAGCGTGACACGTCTATCCTAATTCAGTTGCTGGAGAGAAAGGAAACTGCTCAGGGATTTCACCATGAGGCCAATGGTGATTTTAAAACAGTTACAGAGTTTAATGGCTGTGATAGGAGAAAACGAATGATGGATGTACAACATTGTAGTTACTTCACAATACTAACCTAATTGACAGGAAGTTGTGAAGTTGGTACAGAATAAAAATATTCCAAAACATGCATCCTGTTTGCAACAAGGCACTAAAGTAATGCTGCAAAAAAATTTGCCAAAGCAATTAACTTTTTGTCCTGAATACAAAGTGTTATGTTTGAAGCAAATTCAATACAACACATTACGGAGTACCATTCTCCATATTTTCAAGCATCATGTTATAGATATGCTTGTTATCGTTAAAGGACTGGGGAGTAAAATAACAATAGCGAGACTATATACGTGGGGGTACCGATATAGAGTCAATGTGCGGGGATACCGGTTAGTTGAGGTAGTATGTACATGTAGGTAGAGTCATTAAAGTGACTATGCATGGATGACGACAGACAGTAGCAGTGGTGTAAAGAGGGGGAGAGGGGGGGCAATGCAAATAGTCTGGGTTGCCATTTGACTAGATGGTCAGGAATCTTATGGCTTGGGGGTAGAAGCTGTTTAGAAGCCTCTTGGACCTAGACTTTGTGCTTCGGTACAGTTTGCTGTGGGTGGCTGGAGTCTTTGACAATTTTTAGGGCCTTCCTCTGACACTACCTGGTATAGAGGTCCTGGATGGCAGGAAGCTTGCCAACAGTGATGTGTGTAGATGGGTGAGAAAATGTTTCTATTTAATCCATTTTGAATTCAGGCTGTAACACAACAAAAAGTAGATTAGGTCAAGGGGTATGAATACTTTCTGAAGGCACTGTAGATACCCCTCAAACAAACTCATATCAGTGAATTCTCACAATACCTTTGATCAAAGAATCAGGTGTGTAAACTGTTGCCTCTTTTTTTGTGCCAATTTGGTAATCTAAAGACAACTTTATTGTACTTTATTGTACACTAAAAGTTTTACTGACATCTTTGCAAGGTCATAGACCAAACAATAATGTATTTACAATATAATATCTAAGGGCTCTATCCAATCTGGATTGCTGAAGCGTTACAGACTGCGTGCTAGAAATGTCAAGGTCATTTGGATTTGAGCCGACATACTGTATGCAGCGTTTACTGTGAATGCAGTCTCCGCTAACGCGGGAACATTGTCTTTCAATTTCAATCCAGTTGTAACGTAACGGATTGAATAGAGCCCTATCTGTCCCTAAGTGGAAAAACAGCCCCTGTTTGTCTCCCAATGAGGAACAATGAGTGCAATGAGTCTCTGGGTGTCTCTAGGTGCATGTATTTGTTTCTCTTTCATCCTTAGGAACCATTAATCCTTAACTCAGCCTTTCAATGCTTGAGACTCCTACACACTTCACTCCCCTGTCCCCTCAGCCAATCAAAACATGCAGTGGGGATGCTAGAGCAGCCTGGGATTACACTGCCCCCTCGGGCACTCCGTAACATTGTGGTGCAGATTCATTCCACCATGAGAGGGAACGCCTGTGTGATACACACAATAACACTTGGTCAAGCTAATAATAGCATCCCAGAGAAGTGAGCTATGCTCTCAGACTACCACGCCTTGTGCACCTTGAAGAGCTCCAACGGGGAGTCCCTATTGTTCTGTGTACTCAAATGGCTGACTAATAAAAGTAATTACATTCCACAGTGACTGAGTATCTGTCTGTCTGCGGTGGTGGTGTGTGTGAAGGTGTCTTGGCCATTGTTTTGACCCCAACTCACCTGTCCAGACAGAAGCTGGTGCAGGTGTGGTCGTCAGAGTCCGCACACACACAGGGACCGGCAGACTTACGGCGACGTGACAGAGGGCTGCCCAAGCCGTAAACAGTGGTCTTACTGCAGAAGGGGAAAGAAAGAAAGGGAATATCAGTTTTATCAGTCACCCTAAAAATATAACCACAATGTTTATAGACTTTGTTCCTTGGCATTAATAAAATGAAAATGTAGTGATGCCAGACAGGGAGGATTGCCAGAATAATGGCATATTGATAATAGTGATGCACAGCTAAAATAAAAAACGATGCAAATATTAACGTTGATCGATAATGTTGATATCATCACACAGGGATGTAATTGACCCACATAAGTTAATTTCTCAAGTATATGTCTGCAAAGCTGAGTAGGTATTTGTTTGACGTACTTGGTGTGTAGTGTAAGTAAGTGTATGTGCATGTGTTTCGCTCTAGAAATGCATATTTTTCTGTGAGGTATGTGTGCCCACCTTGGTGTGTTGACCCAGATAATGTCAAGATGGCAAAAGTAGTGGCATTCAGAGTCCAGCTGGTTGTTGCAGGCACAGCGTTTGGTCCGCACTCTGTGAGGTGGAGCCAGATCACTGGACTTAGGCCTCTCTGACAGTGGATGTCCAAAACCTACATGACAGACAAGGATATAGCTTAGAAACCAATCCTGGTGCATCAAGACCATACGATCCACCATCCGTTACAGTTACTAGTTACCTGTCCAAAATTGTAATCAGTAACGTAACTTTTGTATTACCCAAACTCAGTAACGTAATCTGATTACTTTCCGTTACTTTTAGATTACTTTCCTCTTAAGAGACATTAGAAGAAGACAAAAATGCATGTTACCAATTGAACAACATCTATTGCAGGATAAATCTATGTTAAAGTTTATAAGGATGTTAAATTTTACTTTATGGTTTGATTATGTAGAATTCTTCTAACCCATCTCTTTCAAATACATATAATAATACGATTAAATTATAATTTTACAAACCAAAGTCTATCAGAATTCCAGTCAAAAATATGGAAGTATTGATTAGCCAAATTGTTTTACCTGAGCACAAACCCAAAACTAAGGACGTATTAGCGAGCCTCACTCTGTTGTTCATGATTTTGTTGTCATGGAGTACTGATTGTGCTCATTGATTCGAGTTGAAAAATAAATGCTGCTCTCATTAAATGGTATGTTTTGGGCACTACTGAAAAGTACTATATACATGTGAAAAATGAATGCAATATGCTGCATTTGCTATATGCGTATTGTTTACCTTTTTGTTGTTGACACTTTGATATCTTGATAATATGCAGCTGTTTAAAGGGCAAATCCACAGATGAAACAATAACCAAACAAATCGCCCCGCCTCTGTTTTGGTAAAAAACTGAGGGATGGGCCTGGAGAAATGTAACCACTCTCAGATTAATAGACAGAGCTATGGATGCAAGGACTGACCAATCATGATATAAAAAGTATTGTTTTAACCATATGTAGGCTATACAGTGTTTGATTACATTTACAATGGAGAAAAACAAGCTTATCTTTTGGGTTGAGTGTGACATTTGAACTAAGCTCATGAGGCATTTATAAGTTATATTCTTCAAGAATCAATGGATATATATATATATATATATATATATCATTTATAAATCCAAAAATGGATGTAGCAACTACAGATTGCCCCTTTAGGTCTATTCAAAAGTGTGTGAGTTTGAGCATGTGTCCATTAGGCCTATGGATTTTTAGTTTTTTTATCAGCGTGAATTAGATTGAGCAATAAAAGCCCCACTTTTATTCCGTAGGCTGGGATCCGCACTATGGGGCTGTTGCACATTTTTCACAAGCTGGTTTCAAAAACAATGATTGACAGGCAGCTTCATCCTTACCTCCAAGCGTTTATTCAAGTTGGATAATCTTTGAATGCTGACAACAATCGCATTATTGGAAAGCTTAGACTGTAGCCTACAAAACCCTATTCGTTCTCTTTTCCCACGATCCATCAAACACATTTGGTGCGTCATCATAGTGGTCTCTGACTTGTGGTCAGACTCACTCAGGTGGAACAAATTTAAATTTGCGCCTTTTTTCAATGCTGATTTGAATGTCATTGAGAAAACAGAAGTGTCAAATATTTTTTTTCCCGCAAACATCCTTTCTGAATTTAAAAGTAATCCTCAAAGTAATCATCTAGTTTTTCAAAAGTATCTGTAATCTGATTACGTTATTTAAAAATGCTGGTAATGTAATGGATTACAGTTTAAAAAAAATTGTCGTAATCCCTTACTCCCCAACCCAGCCAACAGCATAAAGCGACACTATACAAGTGTATTATTACCAGTACTCAGCTATTTTCCTTGATCTATCACAACAGTCTGTCTAATCAATCATTTCCGTGGAAAGCTAGTAATCATCTGTAATCTCTGTCATCTGTCTGTTCAAACATTCAAATAGTGAAGGGCAGACATTTAGAGGAAACTTCACCTCTTTATTGACTCAGTGGAGTCATATCATCTCATTTGTCCCTATACAGAGATGACCAGAGTATGATGATACAGCCTCTGGTATTTTCTGACTGTACAATGACAAGTCTACAAACAGCAAGCAAACATTGTCATGCTCTCACAAGTTCAAGTTTAAGGTGCTTTTGACAACCAAGATCACTCAAATACAAGATCATTAATTTGTTGTGTGAGATGAAGAGTTTCTCCAGATAATCAACATTTGAGAATGTGTACCCCTGAGCTAGTCAGCAAGGTTGAAGTGAGATTCAACATTGGTTTTAATGTGTTAACGATAAATCTTCATTGATGACGTGACAGTTGGAACGGGGCTTGCTGAAACGTGTCTCTTTGTTGCTTTGTATATCTTGTCACTGAATTTAATGAGTGTGCTTATGAGTAAGTCTTTACATTGCTCTAGACAATGAAAACATGTAGTCAATGCTGCACCATGTCACCATTTTATAGGGCTAATAATTAGTTTAAATGGAAAGTCAGCTAGTGTTTTATTGATGCAAGACAGTAGCATAGAACCTCAATATAATGTCATATTTTTTTTGTATAGTTCGTCATTCCAAAATAATATTTTTGGGATATTTTGTATTAAGTTATGCATTCAGAAAATGATCAGTGGAAGACACGACCATTATTTTTCAATGCTTCAATGACATGATTAAGTCTATGTTTGCTTGTGGAGGAAATAACAAATCCTAAATCCTATTATAATAATAGCGCTGTAGTACTTACCTTCCTGCATGGACACACACACGGTGATGAGAAGGAGCAGGCTGGCGTGTGCTGACATGGTTGCTGTTGGTCTGTTTGTAGAGCTCATGGTGAAGTATAATATCCTTAAATGCGCTTTGGCAAATTATCCCAGCTGTCTTCTGCTTTGCTGCTTGCTTGTTTGTCTGCAGGTGTCTGAGTCGTAGCCTTCAATTTATAGTGCTCTTTCCCCATGATGTCACACTGGAAGCCCTGCCCCCTGCTGCTACAATGTTACACAACTCCTCCAGAGGGTTTGAGCCTCTGCTGAAAATTTCAGGAATCTACAGGTATGTTCACTCCACCCCACCACAACTCCCCAACCTGCAGGTCACTGGACAGACAACAGTTCACTTATCACCTGTAGCATGTTGCATTCACTTTCCACATGCAATTTGGTTGTGTGACATATACTTTCTCTGTCATATTTTGAGTGATGTTTGACATTTTGCGAGAGCCTTGAGGGGGAGGGTAGGAGGGAAGGAGAGAGAGGAAGGGAGTGGAAGACCATGAGGAAAAGGAGAGAGATGGCTCCTGATTGCCTGCTTTACATGGAGTCTGCAAGAGAAGGCCAGGGTGCCGTGGAAACAATGCTCAGGGGGAACGTTATCCAATAATGGGGAGTTGGCAGATGGTGGTGGCATGTGGTGATGGCGCAGATGTGCAGATGTGCATTGGGTGACAATTGACTCAATTCGGGATTGATTGACAGATCAAATTAATTCCCCCATGGGGTGTTGACCGAACAATATTATTTAAGTGTAATTCCACCCTCCATACGCTACTAATTTTCTCAAGCTGTATTTATAGTCTAGACAGTGCAGAAGATTGCAGTTGTAACATGTACTGTTTGAATACTGCTGGAAGTGTTACCACTAGGCCATGCGTGCACCACAGAATAAGATTTTCACTCATACACAGTTTTGGGTCTACAGTGCCTTCGGAAAGTATTCAAAACCCTTTACTTTTTCCACATTTGGTTACATTACAGTCTTATTCTAAAATGTATTAAATTGTTTTTTTCCCCTCAAGCTTTCACACAATACCCCATAATGACAAGGCAAAAACAGTTTTTAGAAATGTTTGATAATATATATATATATATTTTTACATAAGTATCCAGACCCTTTACTCAGTACTGTGTCGAAGCACCTTTGGCAGCGATTACAGCATTGAGTCTTATTGGATATGACACTGCAAGCTTGGCACAACTGTATTTGGGGAGTTTCTCCCATTCTTCTCTGCAGATTCTCTCAAGCTCTGTCAGGTTGAATGGGGAGCATTGCTGCACAGGCATCTTCAGGTCTATCCAGAGATGTTGGATTGAGTTCAAGTCCTGGCTCTGGCTGGGCCACTCAAGGACATTCAGAGACTTGTCCCGAAGCCACTCCTGCGTTGTTTTGGCTGTGTGCTTAGGGTCGTTGTCCTGTTGGAAGGTAAACTGTCGTCCCAGTCTGAGGTCCTGAGGGCTCTGGAGCAGATTTTCATCAAGAATCTCTCTGTACTTTGCTCCATTCAATTTTTCCTCAAACCTGACTACTCTCCTAGTCCCTGCCGCTGAAAAACATCCCCACAGCATGATGCTGCCACCACCGTGCTTCACCGTAGGGATGGTGGCAGGTTTCTTCCAGACGTGACACTTGGCATTCAGGCCAAATAGTTCAATCTTGGTTTCATCAGACCAGATAATCTTGTTTCTCATGGTCTGAGAGTCTTTAGGTGCCTTTTGGAAAACTCCAAGCGGGCTGTCATGTGCCTTTTACTGTGGAGTGGCTTCCATCTCTTCACTCTACCAGAAAGGCCTGATTGGTGGTGCTGCAGAGATTGTTGTCCTTCTGGAAGGTTCTCCCATCTCCACAGAGGAACTCTTGAGCTTTGTCAGAGTGACCATCAGAGTCACCTCCCTGACCAAGGCCCTTCTTCCCCGATTGCTCAGTTTAGCTGGGCGGCCAGCCCTTGGAAGAGTTTTGGTGGTTCCAAACTTCTTCCATTTAAGAATGATGGAGGCCACTGTGTTCTTGGGGATATTAAATTATATTCAATGCATACATTTTTTGGTACCCTTTACAAGATCTGTGCCTCGACACAATCCTGTCTCGGAGCTCTGTGGACAATTCCTTCGACCTCATGGCTTGGTTTTTGCTCTGACATGCACTGTCATCTTTGGGACCTTATATAGACAGGTGTGTGCCTTTCCAAATAATGTCTAATTGATTTAATTTACCACAGGTGGACTCCCAATCAAGTTGTGGAAACATCTCAAGTATAATCAATGGAAACAGGATGCACCTGCACTCAATTTAGAATCTCATAGTAAAGGGTCTGAGTACTTATGTAAATAAGGTATGTTTTTTTTATTGCTAAAAATGGCTAAAAACCTGTTGATGATTTGACGTTATGGGGTCGTTATGGGTATTGTGTGTAGATTGCTGAGGAAAATGTTTTATGTAATCCATTAGAATAATGCTGTAACCTAACAAAATGTGTAAAAAGTCAAGGGGTCTGAATACTTTCCAAAGGCACTGAACATTAAATAATTCAGGCAAGATGTGTTTTGAGAACATGATGCGTAATTTTGAGGTCTGTGAGTATTACGTGCATCTGATTAGTCATTGAACAAGATAAATGGGGGAAATTGAAGACCAGTATGGAAATAAGCTCTGGGCTTTGTTTTTTAATCCTCTATCATTTTTGATGTATTGAATGTTGTCTCCAGCTGGAGCAACTTACTACTTTTAATTATACAACCAATTCAGTCAATTAATCTAAAGGATGTGGTTATGATGAACACTTCACCTAATAATGGTAATTGGGTTGAAGAGAGTTAAAGACAATAGATGTGAGGCTAAGGCCAAGGTACAATACTCACAGTAAATCATAAGACAACCCTTATGACACACTACCTCAAAGTCAGCAACGTACCACACAAAACATCTCATGCAATACAGAAGCAGTGTTTTGAAAATGAAGGCTACAGACCAACAGCAATATCTCTACTTCCATTGCCAGCTATTACATTGTCGTTGTTTTGACAACTGCACTGTCACAGAAGTAGCTAAACTGTTTCCGGAATTACATTTGACCAAAATATTCTTGGTGCATTCCCGAGAACAAATATCCCTTTATCTCTTGTTCTGTGATGGCTGGAATTAGCCCATGCACAGATAAACCGACAGCTCTCTTCCCTGCCTGAGGGTAGTGGTGCCCCCAGTGCATTGTGCCACCCACACAGTGCGCGGTGAGTGACTGGCCCAGGAGCCAAGGGGGAATCTTACCACTGCCATGCAGATAGCCAAATGCTAGCACTCACTCATGCAAATGAACTGTGGCGTTAATCTCCCCACACACTCAGATTAGCCAGGTTAATCAATAGGGATTTTATCGCTAACTCCATAAAGTAACTTAGGTGTTCGTTAAAGCCACCGGGGCATGGCCGATGAATAGATGGTCAATTATCTGATAGGAAAATATGGCTAATGTGTATGGAAATGCTGTGTGGATACAGCTGTCAGTCATCAGCATCAGTGTGGGCTGTGATGAGCTCTGTCAGATGTAGATACTGGGGGCCACGTGTCTCGACAACACACACACACATCTAGAGTATGATGAAAGAGAAAAAGAGTTGAGTGTGTTTTTCATCCAGGCATGTGTAAATCTGAATCAGTTTTACTTGTGTAATGTATGACCATAGGAGTCTCGACGCTCTTCTGAACATTGCTGATCATTTATGATAATAATATACGTATACTATACTGTGGTTCTTGTGGATGTGAATAAATGTATGTTATCTTTTTCAAATGGTCTATTCTTCACCAGTACTGTATCTAGTATGCAGTCTGTTGACAAATATAACATGACATAACACACATACACATTCAGAGGAGCACATGGTCAGCCACAGTATAGTGCAGAGATTCGAACCCGCAACCCTCCGCCTCTAACATCTAGGCTACATACTGCCTCACCTAATTGTGCAAATATTCCTAGATATGTTCCCAGAGTCAAAGGGATGGCAACTCTCTGTGAGTACTACATGTACTTTGTTTTGGTGAAATTGTGTGTGCCTGCTGGGAAATTACTTCAGTGAGAATTGGCACCTTAAGATGGAATATAACAGAGTACAAGTTCTTTAAACTGGTACTTTTCCTACACAAGGATGCTTGGCATCTTTTGCATTAGACAAATTGTCCATGAAGACATGTATTATGCCACAACAGACAACATTTCCTGGGTAAACTAAAGACATATATCAAGTATGACATTCACATTAATGAGACATAAACAATGTTTGGTACTATTCTAATTGTAGAATTTACAATCATGGAAGAATAATGGGGTGAATCATGAGATCCAAATGCTAGACTGTTGGGAATTAGAGATTAACAGATTTATCTATCAGGATCTCATAGTATCAACTGTCAGAGCTAATCTATATCTACCAGAGGAAACAAGAAAAAACACTACCTCCTCTATTCCCCCCTCTATTATCCTGGCAAGTGTCTTCACTGACATTTTCAATCTCTCCCTGTCTGATTATGAAATACCAACACGTTTCAAGCAGACCACCATTGTCCCTGTGCCCAAGAACACTAAGGTAACGTGCCTAAATGACTACCGACCCGTAGCACTCACGTCTGTAGCCATGAAATGTTTTGAAAGGCTGGTCATGGCTCACATCAACACCATTATCCCAGAAACCCTAGACCCATTCCAAATTGCATACCGCACCAACAGATCCACAGATGATGGAATCTCTATTGCACTCCACACTGCCCATTCACACCTGGACAAAAGGAACACGTATGTGGAATGCTATTCATTGACTACAGCTCAGCGTTCAACACCATAGCACCCTCAAAGCTCAACACTAAGCTAAGGACCCTGGGACTAAATGCCTCCCTCTGCAACTGGATCCTAGACTTCCTGACAGGCCTCCACCAGGTGGTAAAGGTAGGTAACAACACATCCGCCACGCTGATCCTCAACATGGGTCCCCACAGGGGTGCGTGCTCAGTCCCCTCCTGTACTCCCTGTTTACTCATGACTGCACGGCCAGGTACAACTCCGACACCATCATTAAGTTTGCTGATGACACAACAGTGGTAGGCCTGATCACCGACAACGATGAGACAACCTATAGGGAGGAGGTTAGAGAGCTGGCTGTGTGGTGCAAAGACAACAACCTCTCCCTCAACGTGATCAAGACCAAGGAGATGCTTGTGGACTACAGGAAACTGAGCTGTAGTGGAGCAGGTTGAGAGCTTCAAGATCCTTGGTGTCCACAGCAAACCAAAATGGTCCAAGCACACCATGACAGTCGTAAAGAGGGCACGACAAAACCTATTCCCCCTCAGAAGACTGAAAAGATTTGGCATGGGTCCTCAGATCCTCAAAAGGTTTTGCAGCTGCACCATCGAGAGCATCCTCTGGTTGCATCACCGCCTGGTATGGCATGCTCTCATGCATGTGCTGTTAGTAGAATAATCTATGTGTCAATGAAATCTGTTGCTGTATTTTTTATTTTTTTGTATTATCTGTGATCGTTTTGTTTGTCTTGTTTAGTTTTTTAATCATTGTACCTAAACTGTATGTGTAAACATGTATATGCAGGGCCCAGCTGTAAAAGAGACCTTGGTCTCAGTCTGTGTTCCTTGTTGAATTGTTTTATTTTTTTAACTGCTCGGCCTCCGACCACAAAGCACTACAGAGGGTAGTGCGTACGGCCCAGTACATCACCGGGGCCAAGCTTCGTGCCATCCAGGACCTCTATACCAGGCGATGTCAGAAGAAGGCCATACAAATTGTCAAATACTCCAGCCACCCTAGTCATAGACTGTTCTCTCTGCGTACGCACAGAAAGTGGTATCGGAGCGCCAAGTCTAGGTCCAAGAGGCTTCTAAACAGCTTCGACCCCCAAGCCATAAGACTCCTGAACAGCTAATCAAATGGCTACCCAGACTATTTGCACCCCCCATGCTGCTGCTACTCTCTGCTTTCATCTATGCATTGCCACTTAACCCTACCTGCGTGTACATAATTACCTCAACTAACTTTTTGTATTTTCTTAAAACTGCATTGCTGGTTATGGGCTTGAAAGTAAGCATTTCGCTCACCTATTTTATTCGGGGCTTGTGATTTGATTCCACCACAAACCAAATGCATGCTTTTCAACCGTTCTTGACCGAGGCACTGGATGCGCACTGGAGGTCTCGAGCAATGAGCCTGCACAACATGTCCTTGCCGGGCTACAGGGAGTATCCAGCAAGTGCGGCGGGTTGGAACAGACCGCACTGGGCTGTGCTGGCGAACCGGGGACACCAAGTGCGTAGGGCTGGTGCCCTATAACCCGGGACGAGGAGACGCACTGGAGACCAGATGCGCTGAGCCGGCTTCATCCCTCCTGGCTCGATGCCCACTCTAGCCCGGCCGATTCGAGGAGCTGCGATGTAGCGCACCGGGCTATGCGTGCGCACTGGGGACACTGTGCGCCTCACTGCATGCCCGGTCACTCTCTCGCCACGGTAAGCACGGGGAGTTGGCTCAGGTCTCCTACCTGAGTTTGCCAATCTCCCCGTGTGCCTCCTCCCCCCAAAAATTCTGGGGCTGCCTCTCGTGTACGATACCTCGAGCCAATTCCTCGTAGTGTCACCGCTCCACTTTAGCTGCCACCAGCTCCGCTTTCGGATGGCGATACTCTCCCGGCTGTGCCCAGGGTCCCTTGCCATCCAAGATTTCCTCCCATGTCCAGGAGTCCACTCCACACTGCTTGGTTCTTTTTGTGGTGGGTAGTTCTGTAACGATGTTCGTCTGAGGAAGAAGGAGTAGACCAAAGCACAGCGTGGTACGTGTTCATATTTCCTTTAATTAACTGAACACTAAATACAAAATAACAAGAGAATACATGAAAACCGAAACAGTCCCATATGGTACAAATGGAAAACAACTACCCACAACCCATATTTGAAAAACAGGGTGCTTAAGTATGGTTCTCAATCAGAGACAACGATTGACAGCTGCCTCTGATTGGGAACCATACCAGGCCAAACACCTAGAAATATAACACACAGAACCAAAACATAGAATGCCCACCCCAACTCACACCCTGACCAAACTAAAATAGAGACATCAAAAAGGAAATAAGGTCAGGACGTGACATCTGCACGGTTCTGACTTATAATATGTGGACAACTACAAAGACCTAGGTGTCTGGCTAGACTGTAAACTCTCCTTCCAGACTCATTTTAAACATCTCCAATCCAAAATGAAATCTAGAATCGGCTTCCTATTTTGCAACAAAGCCTTCTTCACTCACGTCCCCAAACATACCCTCGTAAACTGACTTTCCTACCGATCCTCGACTTTGGCGATGTCATTTACAAAATAGTTTCCAACACTCTACTCAGCAAACTGGATGCAGCCTATCACAGTGCCATCCGTTTTGTCACCAAAGCCCCTTATACCACCCACCACTGCGACCTGTATGCTCTCGTCAGCTGGCCCTCAGTACATATTTGTCGCCAGACCCACTGGCTCCAGGTCATCTATAAGTCTATGCTAGGTAAAGCTCTGCCTTATCTCAGCTCACTGGTCACGATAACAACACCCATCTGTAGCACGCGCTCCAGCAGGTATATCTCACTGGTCATCCCCAAAGTCAACACCTCCTCTGGCCGCCTTTCCTTCCAGTTCACTGCTGCCAATGACGGGAACAAAATTGCAAAAATCGCTGAAGCTGGAGACTTATATTTCCCTCACTAACTTTAAACATCAGCTATCTGAGCAGATAACCGATCGCTGCAGCTGTAAATAGCCCATCTGTAAATAGCCCACCTACCTACCTCATCCACATATTGTTTTTATTTACTTTTCTGCTCTTTTGTACACCAGTATCTCTACTTGCACATCATCATCTGCTCATCTATCTCTCCAGTGTTCATTTGCTAAACTGTAATTACTTCGCTACTATGGCCTATTTATTGCCTTACTTCCTCATGCCATTTGCACACACTGTATACAGACTTTCTTTCTTTTTCTATTGTGCTATTGATTGTACGCTTGTTTATTCCATGTGTAACTCTTGGTTGTTGTTTGTGTCGCACTGCTTTGCTTTATCTTGGCCAGTTGTAAATGAGAACTTGTTCTCAACTAGCTTACCTGGTTAAATAAAGGTGAAATATATATATATTTAAATAAAACATTCCTGGATCAGACAGACAGCTGCGTCATGCCCATAGGGGGCACCAAGTCACATGCCCCCTGAGATTGTCCAGTTTAAAAATTTCAGATGTTACATCTTTTACTAAACTTGTATTTTCTTAGTCAAAGTAAAGTGAAATAGAGTGGTCATAATGCTTCAGGACAGTGTCATAAAGTGTATTTTAAATATGATGAAAAAAAACATGTTCGTAAAGAATTCATTACAACAACAAAGGATTTAAGAAACAAATGTCATAATATGTAATAACAGCTGACATAACTTGTCGTAACCTGTCATAATATGGTCATAACACTGTCATGATCTATATATTTACACCTGTTGTGACACATATTGCGTTATTTTATGGCTGCTTATGACACCCATGTAAGTGTCAAAACCCACATTTAGTTTTTTTGGCATAAAAAACTGTCATCCCAGGATGTCTGACCCTAACTGGGCTCAGGGGCGGTCCTCTGATTTAGTTAAAATCCAATTCCCTTTGAGTTTTCCTTCATTAAACAGTCCAAAAATCACATTGTGAAATTGTGTAAACAGTATCATACTCATTCATTCATCTTATACAACAATTAGATGTAAACCTCATATCTGAGGCTATTATATAAACAGCGTTATGGCAATGTGGCCACACCGTCTCCCATGAGCTTCCCAAGTTGTGACAAACAGACCAGTTCGTAGCTGGATTCTTCATCGATCTTTTACACTTTCTCCGGAACATGAAATTTGTTCGTACCTCAAGTTCTGTGAGGTGGAAGGATTTCCTTTGTCCTCTATGAAAGTTTACCCTATCTCTAATACTGTGTGGCCATGAGGCAGGGTCTTCTGATGAATTTACGACCTCTGACCACAGCAGCATAGTTGAAGGAGGAAAGGGGGGAGGCAGGGAGAGGTCGATGGGGTTGCTATACTCAGAGGCCAACGTCATGACAGCATGTTAATATTGTATCTGAATTATTAATATTCGGCTCCCCTACTTCTTAATACATTTTAACACCTACTTTACCTAAAACCTCTGGGTGACTGCTTGTTCTCTGCTAAAGCAGGACCACTAGATGTCACTAATGATTCACATAGAGATAAGAGATGTTTGCACTTCACATTTCTAGCTACAGTTGTTTGCAATTTGTACAGCAGCAAGCGTCTGTCTGAGCTGGGCTGTTTTACTTCGAGAAGAGACACCTCATGGTTTGGTTTTTATCTAAGTGTAAAAGCACAGTAGAGCAGAGGTCACTAGAGCTCCTCATCTGCCTTGTCAAAAGGAGATTATGCTTGTCATCCCAGAGCCATAAAGAGCCTTCAAGATTTAAGTAACAGAATAATACATGTCAGTATCTCTGTTAGTTTATGGGTAAAGTGCAGTACACTAGAGCTGGGTGACATCTCCAGTAATGTTTTATTATGTCATACTTTTCTATCACTCTGTCTAAAAATTAACACTTCCATCACTGTAGCAAATATCTGACATGACAATAATTTAAAAATGCATTTCTAAATGTAGTAATTGCACTGATTTGTAAACCATTTATCATTACATGCTATTTTCAGGAATATAAAACAATGTTTATATTCACATAAAACTGTGCCTTTCCCACAGTGGTGGAAAAAGTACCCAATTGTCCTACTTGAGTAAAAGTAAAGATTAATTAACCTTAATAGAAAATGACTCAGGTCAAATTAAAAGTTGCAAAGTAAAATACTACTTGAGTAAAAGTATTTGGTTTTAAATATACTTATACTTAAGTATCAAAAGTAAATGTATTTCTCTAAAATGTATATGTCACGACTTCCTCTGAAGTCGGTCCCTCTCCTTGTTCGGGCGCCGTTCGGCAGTCGACGTCACCGGTCTTCTAGCCATCGCCGATCCACCTTTCATTTTCCATTTGTTTTGTCTTCCCACACACCTGGTTTCAATTCCATCAATTACATGTTGTGTATTTAATCCTCTGTTCCCCACATGTCCTTGTCCGGTATTGTTTATTTTAGGTGCTTGTGCACGCTATGTCTGGTGTGTGTCGGGTTTTGTACCCATTTATATATTGTCCTGTTTTCCGGTGGTTTTTATTATTAAACTGCCGTTGAAAACACAGTTTTTGCTCTAATGAGTCTGACTTCTCTGCAACCAGTACGCACCCCTTACAGTACAAGTAAAAATGATTTCTAATTGCTTATATTAAGCAAAGCAGATACCCACATTTTAATTTTTTTACTGATGACCAGAGCCTCAATCCAATACTCAGACATAATTACAAACAAAGCATGTGTTTAGTGAGTCCACCAGAACAGAGGCAGTAGGGACGACCAGAGATGTTCTCTTGATAAGTGTGTGAATTAGACCATTTTCCTGTCCTGCTAAGTATTCAAAATGTAACGAGTACTTTGGGGTGTCAGGGAAAATGTATGGAGTAATAAGTACATCATTTTCTTTAGGAATTTTAGTGAAGTAAAAGTAAAATTTGTCAAAAATATAATAGCAAAGTAATGTACAGATACCAAAAAACAGCTTAAGTAGTACTTGAAAGTATTTTGACTAAAGTACTTTACACCACTGCTTGCCCACCCAACCCCTGTTGTCCCTGTTAGCAGTTGATGTTACTCTTCAATAACACAAAACCCAAAGAAAATCAGAGGTAGGAAAATAGGTTTATTCAAAGAGGAGAAACCATAGATGCTATGCTGAGAGGTAGATGGTCATTCTCCCCTGTCATCACTGATGCTCTCTCAGTGGTTTTCTATTTCAGAAGACATATTCCTCCCATGTCTCTGAACCATTGATCAATAATTCCCTATTACAGAAGAAAGAACACTATTTCCATTTATCGTTAGTACTCTATTGACTCTCATCATCTTGACCTCTCGTCCTCTGTCTCTGCGTTGTGTATTTATCTACATCCCCAACTGTATCCATCCACTCTTCATGATGGTCACTCACAAATCTACATAGAGACATCAGTAGGGTTATCTACACTTCAAACAGACTGTGGGCAGTCAGAGCACATCAAAGGGAAAAAATGGGAATACTTTAGTGACTTGCACACAAAACATCTGAAGACACCCTATTTTGTAAGTTTCATGTCCCAAATAGAAGTATAGAGGAAGTGATTTGGAATTACTCCATACCTCCTACACGGCAGTGTGCAGAGGAGGTGAAAGTTCAGAGACCGACAGGGAAGCAGGGGATGTTGGGTTGTGGAGTTTATTAAAGATTAGTAATTGTGCATGGGGGTGTGGTAGCAAATTAAAAACAAAATACCAACAGCAAGGAGCGAAGACTATTCAGAGACTCAGCCCTCTACTCTACTTTCTAAACAGAAGGGGGTTAGTGTATAAACTGCTTATCTTGCTTTTCCCTGACTTGCAGACACTCCATTGTTATTGATATGAAGTCGGCTGCTGCCTTTTGGCATGTGTTGTGGTGTGTTGCTGCTGCTTCTGCTGCAGAGACTGAGAGGGGTTGTGCTCCTCATGGGATGAACTCATAACCTCTGTCTGCAGAGGTGTCATGCCCCCTCAGATTTTTCATTTTAAATTCATTACTTCAATTACTCAACTTCATTTCTAAGCCCACGTTGTATCATAATTCTTTATAATTTTATTTTTTATTTTTATTTCACCTTTATTTAACCAGGTAGGCTAGTTGAGAACAAGTTCTCATTTGCAACTGCGACCTGGCCAAGATAAAGCATAGCAGTGTGAACAGACAACACAGAGTTACACATGGAGTAAACAATTAACAAGTCAATAACACAGTAGAAAAAAAAGGAGAGTCTATATACATTGTGTGCAAAAGGCATGAGGAGGTAGGCAAATAATTACAATTTTGCAGATTAACACTGGAGTGATAAATGATCAGATGGTCATGTACAGGTAGAGATATTGGTGTGCAAAAGAGCAGAAAAGTAAATAAATAAAAACAGTATGGGGATGAGGTAGGTAAAAATGGGTGGGCTATTTACGATCGGTTAGCTGCTCAGAGAGCAGATGTTTGAAGTTGGTGAGGGAGATAAAAGTCTCCAACTTCAGCGATTTTTGCAATTCGTTCCAGTCACAGGCAGCAGAGAACTGGAACGAAAGGCGGCCAAATGAGGTGTTGGCTTTAGGGATGATCAGTGAGATACACCTGCTGGAGCGCGTGTTACGGGTGGGTGTTGCCATCGTGACCAGTGAACTGAGATAAGGCGGAGCTTTACCTAGCATGGACTTGTAGATGACCTGGAGCCAGTGGGTCTGGCGACGAATATGTAGCGAGGGCCAGCCGACTAGAGCATACAGGTCGCAGTGGTGGGTGGTATAAGGTGCTTTAGTGACAAAACGGATGGCACTGTGATAGGCTGCATCCAGTTTGCTGAGTAGAGTGTTGGAAGCAATTTTGTAGATGACATCGCCGAAGTCGAGGATCGGTAGGATAGTCAGTTTTACTAGGGTAAGTTTGGCGGCGTGAGTGAAGGAGGCTTTGTTGCGGAATAGAAAGCCGACTCTAGATTTGATTTTCGATTGGAGATGTTTGATATGAGTCTGGAAGGAGAGTTTACAGTCTAGCCAGACACCTAGGTACTTATAGATGTCCACATATTCAAGGTCGGAACCATCCAGGGTGGTGATGCTAGTCAGGCGTGCGGGTGCAGGCAGCGAACGGTTGAAAAGCATGCATTTGGTTTTACTAGCGTTTAAGAGCAGTTGGAGGCCACGGAAGGAGTGTTGTATGGCATTGAAGCTCGTTTGGAGGTTAGATAGCACAGTGTCCAAGGACGGGCCGGAAGTATATAGAATGGTGTCGTCTGCGTAGAGGTGGATCAGGGAATCGCCCGCAGCAAGAGCAACATCATTGATATATACAGAGAAAAGAGTCGGCCCGAGAATTGAACCCTGTGGCACCCCCATAGAGACTGCCAGAGAACCGGACAGCATGCCCTCCGATTTGTCACACTGAACTCTGTCTGCAAAGTAGTTGGTGAACCAGGCAAGGCAGTCATCAGAAAAACCGAGGCTACTGAGTCTGCCGATAAGAATATGGTGATTGACAGAGTCGAAAGCCTTGGCAAGGTCGATGAAGACGGCTGCACAGGACTGTCTTTTATCGATGGCGGTTATGATATCATTTAGTACCTTGAGCGTGGCTGAGGTGCACCCGTGACCGGCTCGGAAACCAGATTGCACAGCGGAGAAGGTACGGTGGGATTCGAGATGGTCAGTGACCTGTTTGTTGACTTGGCTATAGAAGACCTTAGATAGGCAGGGCAGGATGGATATAGGTCTGTAACAGTTTGGGTCCAGGGTGTCCCCCCCTTTGAAGAGGGGGATGACTGCGGCAGCTTTCCAATCCTTGGGGATCTCAGACGATATGAAAGAGAGGTTGAACAGGCTGGTAATAGGGGTTGCGACAATGGCGGCGGATAGTTTCAGAAATAGAGGGTCCAGATTGTCAAGCCCAGCTGATTTGTACGGGTCCAGGTTTTGCAGCTCTTTCAGAACATCTGCTATCTGGATTTGGGTAAAGGAGAACCTGGAGAGGCTTGGGCGAGTAGCTACGGGGGGGGCGGAGCTGTTGGCCGAGGTTGGAGTAGCCAGGCGGAAGGCATGGCCAGCCGTTGAGAAATGCTTGTTGAAGTTTTCGATAATCATGGATTTATCGGTGGTGACCGTGTTACCAGTGCAGTGGGCAGCTGGGAGGAGGTGCTCTTGTTCTCCATGGACTTCACAGTGTCCCAGAACTTTTTGGAGTTGGAGCTACAGGATGCAAATTTCTGCCTGAAGAAGCTGGCCTTAGCTTTCCTGACTGACTGCGTGTATTGGTCCCTGACTTCCCTGAACAGTTGCATATTGCGGGGACTATTCGATGCTATTGCAGTCCGCCACAGGATGTTTTTGTGCTGGTCGAGGGCAGTCAGGTCTGGAGTGAACCAAGGGCTATATCTGTTCTTAGTTCTGCATTTTTTGAACGGAGCATGCTTATCTAAAATGGTGAGGAAGTTACTTTTAAAGAATGACCAGGCATCCTCAACTGACGGGATGAGGTCAATGTCCTTCCAGGATACCCGGGCCAGGTCGATTAGAAAGGCCTGCTCACATAAGTGTTTTAGGGAGCTAGCCAGGTGGTCGTTTGACTGCGGCTCCGTAGCGGATACAGGCAGTGAGGCAGTGATCGCTGAGATCCTGGTTGAAGACAGCGGAGGTGTATTTGGAGGGCCAGTTGGTCAGGATGACGTCTATGAGGGTGCCCTTGTTTACAGATTTAGGGTTGTACCTGGTGGGTTCCTTGATGATTTGTGTGAGATTGAGGGCATCTAGCTTAGATTGTAGGACTGCCGGGGTGTTAAGCATATCCCAGTTTAGGTCACCTAACAGAACAAACTCTGAAGCTAGATGGGGGGCGATCAATTCACAAATGGTGTCCAGGGCACAGCTGGGAGCTGAGGGGGGTCGGTAGCAGGCAGAAACAGTGAGAGACTTATTTCTGGAGAGAGTAATTTTTTAAATTAGTAGTTCGAACTGTTTGGGTATGGACCTGGAAAGTAAGCCTGCAAAGTAATGTCAATCTCTGCAGTAGACTGCAACTCCTCCCCCTTTGGCAGTTCTATCTTGACGGAAAATGTTATAGTTGGGTATGGAAATCTCAGAATTTTTGGTGGCCTTCCTGAGCCAGGATTCAGACACGGCAAGGACATCAGGGTTAGCAGAGTGTGCTAAAGCAGTGAGTAAAACAAACTTTAGGGAAGAGGCTTCTGATGTTGACATGCATGAAACCAAGGCTTTTTCGATCACAGAAGTCAACAAATGAGGGTGCCTGGGGACATGCAGGGCCTGGGTTTACCTTCACATCACAGAGGAGGAGTAGTATGAGGGTGCGGCTAAAGGCTATCAAAACTGGTCTCCTAGAGCGTTGGGGACAGAGAATAAAAGGAGCAGATTTCTGGGCATGGTAGAATATATTCAGGGCATAATGCGCAGACAGGGGTATGGTGGGGTGCGGGTACACCGGAGGTAAGCCCAGGCACTGGGTGATGATGAGAGAGGTTGTATCTCTGGACATGCTGGTTGTAATGGGTGAGGTCACCGCATGTGTGGGAGGTGGGACAAAGGAGGTATCAGGGGTATGAAGAGTGGATAAAAAGATCTGTCAGTTGTATTTTGCGGAGGGGGCACACTGACTGGACCAGGCAAAGAGGACCCATCCCTTGTTCTCCCTAGTAAGTGGTTCCTTCCAAGGTGCACCAAGCAACAGAGACACACATCGTTTGATTTGATTTTAGCTGCCGGTGATGGGCTGGACAAAAATGTACTATTGTTTCTCTGTCATACTAGCCAGCTAGCCATTTTATGAAGTTGACTTTAGCTATCCATCAAGATAGGGAACCTATCTCTCAACTCGTATCACTAGCTACAACCATTCCCTCAACGTGATCAAGACAAAGGAGA
This sequence comes from Oncorhynchus clarkii lewisi, assembly GCF_045791955.1. Taxonomy (NCBI): domain Eukaryota; kingdom Metazoa; phylum Chordata; class Actinopteri; order Salmoniformes; family Salmonidae; genus Oncorhynchus; species Oncorhynchus clarkii. The sequence continues at coordinate 41,181,080 of NC_092149.1, read as the reverse complement.
TGATTGTGGACTACAGAAAAAGGAGGACAGAGAACGCTCCAATTCTCATCGACGTGGCTGTAGTGGAGCAGGTTGAGAGCTTCAAGATCCTTGGTGTCCATATCACCAACAAACTATCATGATCCAAACACACCAAGACAGTTGTGAAGAGGGCACGACAACGTTTATTCCCCCTCAGGAGACTGAAATGATTTGGCATGGGTCCTCAGATCCTCAAAAGGTTCTACAGCTGCAGATGCTGCAGACAGCATCCTGAATGGTTGCATCGCCGCCTGGTATGGCAACTACTCGGCCTCTGACCGCAAAGCACTACAGAGGGTATTACGTACGGCCCAGTACATCACTGGGGCCAAGCTTCCTGCCATCCAGGACCTCTATACCAGGCGGTGTCCGTGGAAGGCCCAACAAATTGCCAAGGACTCAATCCACCCTAGTCATAGACTGTGCTGTCTGCTACCGCACGGCAAGTGGTACCGGAGCGCCACGTCTAGGTCAAAAAGGCTTCTTAACAGCTTCTACCCCCAAGTCATAAGACTCTTGAACAGTTAATAAAATGGCTACCCGGACGATTTGTATTGTCCCCACCCCCCATTTTTACACTACTGCTATTCTCTGTTTATTATCCATGCATAGTCACTTTACCTCTACCTACATTTACATATTACCTCGACTATATGGAAGATGGCACCGTTTTTTAGATGGCACCGGAGAAGAAGGCAGGCATTTTCCGTGCCCCCAGCCGATTGTGTTTTATGTTTGTTTATTTGAAATATATTTTTTTTACTTATTTTGTACATAATGTTGCTGCTACCGTCTCTTATGACCCAAAATAACTTTTAGACATCAGGAATGCGATTACTCACCACGGACTAGCAGAATCCATTTCTTCTTTCACGACTGACGAGTCTGATGCAAAGGATATACTGCCTCCTCGGGAACAGGCCTCGATCCCCGTGATTTGCGTGAAGAGGAGGTGGAGAAAGAGGGACCGAAGAGCGGGCTGCCCTCTGAGAATTTGTAGGAGATCGACTAAACCCCCCACTTCCCTCCATTCTGCTTGCAAATGTGCAATCCTTGGAGAATAAAATCGATGAGTTAAGCGAAAGATTAAACTACCAACGGGACATTAAAAACTGTAACATCTTATGCTCCACAGAGTCGTGGCTGAACAACGACAATATCAACATACAGCTGGTTGGTTAGACGATGTACCGGCAGGATAGAACAGTGGCGTCTGGTAAGACAAGGGGCAGCGGACTATGTATGTTTGTAAATAACAGCTGGTGCACGATATTTAAGGAAGTCTCGAGCTATTGCTCACCTGAAGTAGAATATCTCACGACAAACTGTAGACCACACTACCTACCGAGAGAGTTTTCATTCATCGTAGCTGTTTACATACCACCACAGTTTACATACCATAAGACAGCATTGAATGAGCTGTATTCCCCCATACGCAAACAAGAAAATGCCCACCCAGTGGCGATGCTCCTAGTAGCCGGGGACTTGAATGCAGGGAAATTTAAATCCGTTTTACAAAATTTCTATCAGCATGTTAAATGTGCAACCAGAGGAAAAACTAACTCTGGACCACCTATACTCCACACACAGAGACGCATACAAAGTTCTCCCTCACACTCCATTTGGCATATCTGACCATAATTCTATCCTCCTGATTCCTGCTTACAAGCAAAAATTAAAGCAGGAAGCCACAGTGACTACCTCAATAAAAAAGTGGTCAGATGAAGTAGATGCTAAGCTACAGGACTGTTTTGCTAGCACAGACTGGAACATGTTCTGGGATTCTTCAGGTGGCATTGAGGACTACACCACATCTGTCATTGGCTTCATCAATAAGTGCATCGAGGACGTCGTCCCCACAGTGACTGTACGTATAAACCCCAACCAGAAGCCGCGGATTACAGGCAGCATCCGCACTGAGCTAAAGGGTAGAGCTGCCGCTTTCAAGGAGCGGGACTCTAACCTGGAAGCTTATAAGAAATAGCACTATGCCCTCCGACGAACCATCAAACAGGCAAAGCGTCAATACAGGACTAAGATCGAATCGTAGTACACAGGCTACGATGCTCGTCAGATGTGGCAGGGCTTGCAAACCCTTACAGGCTACAAAGGGAAGCACAGCCGAGAACTGCCCAGTGACACGACAAGCTAAACTACTTCTATGCTCGCTTCGAGGCAAATAACACTGAAACATGCGTGAGAGCAGCAGCTGTTCCGGAAGACTGTGTGATCATGCTGTCCGCAGCCTACATTCACAAGCCCACAGGGCCAGACGGATTACCAGGACGTGTCCTGCGATCATGCGCTGACCAACTGGCAAGTGTCTTCACTGACATTTTCAACCTCTCCCTGTCCGAGTCTGTAATACCAACATGTTTTAAGCAGACCATCATATTGCCCGTGCCCAAGAACACTAAGGTAAGGTGCCTAAATGAATACCGATCCGTACTACTCACGTCTGTAGCCATGAAGTGCTTTGAAAGGCTGGTCATGGCTCACATCAACACCATCAGCCCAGAAACCCTAGACACACTCCAATTTTCATACCGCCCCACCAGATGATGCAATCTCTATTGCACTCCACACTGCCCTTTCCCACCTGGACAATGATATTCATTGACTACAGATGGGCGACAACAAGTTACAACTTTTATCATTACAACCACAACAATCTCTTCATTCAATCAAAACAACTGCAAATCTCATTCAACACATCTAACACTACAGTCTTAAACTGCCCTGGCGGCACCAGGGAATCAAGATGCAAGGAGATCTGCAGGCTATTCCAAGAATGGGGGGCATTAAAAGGCACTGTTTTATGTGAATATAGTTTTATATAAATATGGTTTTACATTCCCGCAAATAACATGGAATGATAAATGGTTTACAAAACCAGTTCACAGTCACTGCATTTAGAAATGCCTTTTTAAATGACTGTCATATCAGATATTAGCTACAGTGATGAGTGTTAATTTTTAGACAGAGTGATAGACATAATGATAGACATGTGTTGACATAATAAAACACAAATGGAGATGGCACCCAGCTCTCATGCACTGCACATTACCCATACACTAACAGAGATACTGAGATGTATTATTCTGTTAAATCTTGAATGTTTTTTATGGCTCAGGGATGACAAGCATAATCTCCTTTTGACGGCAGATTGAAGGTAGATGAGGAGCCCTAGTGAGCTCTGTTCTACTGTGCTCCTGCACTTCGATAAAAATCGAACTATAAGGTGTCTCTTTCGAAGTAAAACAGCCCAACTCAGACAGACCCATGCCAGATTGCAAAAAAGGCAGCTAGAAATGTGAAGTGCAACCATCTCTTATCTTTATGTGAATCAGTAGTGACATCTAGAGGTACCGCTTTATCAGAGAACAACAGTCACCCAGAGGTTATAGGTAAATTAAAAAATGTAGTAAGACATAGGGGAGTAGAATATTAATATTGAAGGTGCAGTGTGCAGAAATTGCTCCATTTCCTGGTTGCTAAAATTCTAATAGTTCACCTAATTGTATGTGACAAAACAAGCAACAAGTGTACCATCTAAACCACTGTGAAATATATTTTTAAGAAGAATAAATATAGCATTTTTCAGCTGTTTTAAACTAGTGTACAAATCTGAAAGTAAGCAAAAACAAAACTTAAGAATGGGAAGCACCTTTCTGCCTATCGAATCATACCGCTTGAGATGTCTGTATCCTCCTGACAAGTGGTTTTAATAAAACTAAATATGTTTCTCTGCATCTCTGCTAAAAATCTGGGTAAAATATTTAAATGAATGGAAGTCTTATTCAATACATGTAGATATTGCTTGCTTTTCTAAAGTCTAGCAACCTTGCCAGCAGGCTTGCCAGCTATGATAGTTAGACAAGCTACTCTAACTTGATTGATAGCTTGAAATGTCTTGGTAGCTAGTTATGAGGTTGGGAGATTGGGAATTTATCTAGCTGGCTAGCTAAAGCCAACTTCATAAAATTGCTAGGTGGCTAGTTTTACAGAGAAACAAAACATTTTTGTTTTATTTATTCATCAAGAAGAAATAAAAAGCTACATAGCTTAATCAAAATGAATTTGCAAACATACTTCCTGCCCATTACCAGCTGCTAAAATCGAATTAAACACTGAGTGTATATTTGTCTGTTTATTTTGATCCCCATTAGCCTTTCCAGAAGCAGCAGCTACTCTTGCTGGAGTCCACCAAAAAAACACAAAACATGACAAGCAACAAAATTGTCACTCTCTCTCCTCCTCCTCCTCCTTACCTCAATAGACCAGTCATTTCCATTTCTATTTTGTTGCCAACCTTACTTTGCTACCTGACAACTTTACGGTTTTTACTTTTTAATTACCGTTTATATTTTTTAGTTTTTCCTTCACTCAACTTTTTTTCATTCAACATTTTCACTCCGGACGCATTATCTGGACATGGTTCGTCAAGACTTCAAACAGCCGAAGCTAAGTACTAACATTAACATGGTGCCTTCTAATTGCAGTCGCTGTACTCATAATATACAGGAGAACGATCGCCTTACATCGAGGATAGATGTGCTGCAAGCCCAGCTTCAGATGCAATCGTTAGGCAAGGGTAATTTCAGTGTAGGAAATGATGAAACGGCATCTGTGCCACCAGTAAGTACAGATAGTAGTACAAATCCCCTCGCACGTTTTCATGGCTTCTGGAGGGAAATGCTGTAGGAATGCTGAACCAGTGTCGATCATTCAGCAGACAGAAACTTTCAACCGGTTTTCCACATTAAGCAGCGAGTAGGAGTCAGAGGCCGAGCCTTCTCTTGTCTCTACTCCTCCCGTTACGGGGTCTGAGACACCGAAGCTTTCCACCATTAGGTCTGACAAATTGAAAACCCTAGTCATTGGCGACTCCATTACCCACAGTATTAGATTTAAAACGAATCATCCAGCGATCATACACTTTGTCCCAGGGGGCAGGGCTAACGACGTTAAGGCTAATTTGAAGATGGTGCTGGCTAAAGCTAAAACTGGCGAGTGTAGAGAGTATAGAGATATTGTTATCCACGTCAGCACCAACGATGTTAGGATGAAACAGTCAGAGGTCACCAAGCGCAACATAGCTTCAGCCTGTAAATCAGCTAGAAAGATGTGTCGGCATCGAGTAATTGTCTTGAGTAATTGAGTGATGAGCTCTACAACAGAGTCTCACAACTCAATTGCTGGTTGAAAACTGTTTTCTGCCCCTCCCAAAAGATAGAATTTGTAGATAATTGTCCCTCTTTCTGGGACTCATTCACAAACAGGACCAAGCCTGGCCTGTTGAGGAGTGACAGACTCCCTCCTTGCTGGAGGGGTGCTCTCATCTTATCTACCAACATAGACAGGGCTCTAACTCATCTAGCTCCACAATGAAATAGGGTGCAGGCCAGACAGCAGGCTGTTAGCCAGCCTGCCAGCATAGTGGAGTCTGCCACTAGCACAGTCAGTGTAGTCAGCTCAGCTTTGCCCATTGAGACTGTCTGTGCCTCGACCTAGGTTGGGCAAAACTAAACATGGCGGTGTTCGCCTTTGCAATCTCACTAGAATAAAGACCTCCTCCCTTCCTGCCATTATTGAAAGAGATTGTGATACCTCACATCTCAAAATAGGGCTACTTAATGTTAGATCCCTCACTTCAAAGGCAGTTATAGTTAATGAACTAATCACTGATCATAATATTGATGTGATTGGCCTGACTGAAACATGGCTTAAGCCTGATGAATTTACTGTGTTAAATGAGTCCTCACCTCCTGGTTACACTAGTGACCATATCCCCCGTGCATCCCGCAAAGGCGGAGGTGTTGCTAACATTTATGATGTCACATTTCAATTTACAAAAAAAAAAAAACGTTTTCGTCTTTTGAGCTTCTAGTCATGAAATCTATGCAGCCTACTCAGTCACTTTTTATAGCTACTGTTTCCAGGCCTCCTGGGCCATATACAGCGTTCCTCACTGAACCTTGTAATTATAGCAGATAATGGGTTTTGTCAAATTTGTCTCCGGACCTACTCATTGCCACAGTCATACTCTGGATCTAGTTTTGTCCCATGACATAAATATTGTGTATCTAAATGTTTTTCCTCATAATCCTGGACTATCGGCCCACCCTCTTATTACGTTTGCAATCGCAACAAATAATCTGCTCAGACCCCAACCAAGGAGCATCAAAAGTCGTGCTATAAATTCTCAGACAACCCAAAGATTCCTTGATGTCCTTCCAGACTCCCTCTGCCTACCCAAGGACGCCAGAGGACAAAAATCAGTTAACCACCTAACTGAGGAACTCAATTTAACCTTGCGCAATACCCTAGATGCAATTGCAACCCCTAAAAACTAAATACATTTGTCATAAGAAACTAGCTCCCTGGTATACAGAAAATAACCAAGCTTATTAATGGTGTTGGAGTCGTGTTTGACCACGCAGTCGTGGGTGAAAAGGGAATAATAGGAGGGGACTAAGCACGCACCCGAGGGGCCTCAGTGTCGAGGATCAGCGTGGCAGATGTGTTGAACGCTGAGCTGTAGGCAATGAACTGCATTCTCACATAGGTTTCCTTTTGTCCAGGTGGGAAAGGGCAGTTTTGGAGTGTGATTGAGATTGCGTCATCTGTGGATCTGCTGGTGCGGTATGCAAATTGGAGTGCGTCTAGGTTTTCCGGGATGAGGGTGTTGATGTGAGCACTTCATGGCTACCAACATGAGTGCTATGGGGGGTAATAATTTAGGCAGGGAGGTTGCAGGATCGGATGGAAGACAGAGGCGTCATACCCATAGGGGGCACAAGGGCACGTGCCCCCTCAGATTTGTCCTGTTTAAAAAAAAAAATTCAGATGTTAAATTAATTACTAAACAGAATTTCTAAGCCCACTTTTTATCATAATTATTTATAAAAAAGACCTGTCAATAATATTTTGCAGAGGGGGCACACTGACTGGACCAGTCAGGAGGATACAGATAGCTCAAGAGGTTTAAATGTAATCTAGCACCTAATGATAATATCATATTTGTGTATTAATTATGATTTGATTTATTTAACTGTTATTTAGTTAAGGGAAACCCATTGAGACCAGCGTCTTATTTTCAAAGGTGCCCTGAGCACGGCTATACAACTATACAACAATACAAAATTATCACTTTAACAAAAAAACTACAAGTTACAGTATACCATTCAACATTGCAACCACAAAATTCTCTTATTTTAATCAAACCAACTGCAATTCTCATTCAACACATATAAAGTAATACTAGTCTTAAATTGCCCGGGCTTCCTCTGGGATTCAAGATGCAAGGATTTCTGCAGGCTATTCCAGGAATGGGGGGCATTAAAACTGAAAGCGATCTACCTAGATCGGTATGGATTAGCGGAACCTCGAGAGTTATCTATCCCTGTGAACGGGTTTGGTGTCTTATTTTAACAGTGAAGTATGTTGGAAGCTTTTTCAGCAGAACTTTGTAAACAAAAAAGGAGTAATGAAGTGATCTACAAGACTTTAGTGATGGCCAGCTGACCTTCTGATACAGGATGCAGTGATGAGTATTAAACCTGTCACCTGTGATAAAGCAAAGTGCGCTATGGTAGACTGCATCCAAGGGTTTTAGAGTGATCCTGCTGCATTTTTATAAATAGTGTCATCATAGTCCAAAACTGGAAGGAATGTTGATTGTACAATCTGCTTCCTGCTGTTTAGAGAGAGGCAAGATCTATTTCTAAAAAAAAATCTTAGCTTTTTAACAAGCTCTTCTCCAAATGTCCAGATGAGTAAACATGTAGTTCATCAAATAAATTATTTTGTGAATTAGAGAACATACAGTATATTTAGTTTTGCCCGCATTAAGTACACATTGTAAATCAACAAGGGCATTCTGTAATGTAACAAAATCAGATTGCAGCTCTAACATAGCTTGGTCAACAGTTGGTGCAATGGCATACATAACCGTATCGTCTGCATACTGATTAATATTACATTGGTCTATCTATATTAATAGATAGACCAATATTATTTATATGAATAGTAAAGATAACAGGTCTCAAAACAGACCCCTGCAATATCATAATGCCATGATATGTGCCTGTGTTGATGATGTGTGGTATTGTCCCATGTACTGTTGTAATTTGGATGTAATATTCTAGACATGTTAGTGCAGTATGAGATGTGTGGATGACAACAGTCAGAATGACACCCTCATTAAAATGCAATTTAACAGGTAAAGAGGTATGCTTACATAAACCACCACCTGTCCCCCCCCCATCCATCATAACATACTTCGTGCCCCCTCTAAAACAATGGGTGATTGACACGCTTGGAAAGCATGTTCGGTCTGTAGTCTTTTTCTTCCTCACAAATATTGTATTTAATTCACCAGAATATGTTACATCTTCATCCCATAAATATTGAAGGCAGTACAATGTTACAGCTACCTTTAGACATATAGCCAGTAGGCCTACCCCCCACCTGAGGTATATAATTAACCCACCCAAACTAGGCCTATCTGAAATATGTAAATTATCAAAGACATTGCCAGGTAGCTGTCAAAGATGCCTTCGTAACAGATTGCTAAACTGCATTTTATATGGATAATTTGAACGGTTTTTGCCAGGCAAAACCGGAGAAAATGAAACAAGCACTTTTTGGTCTAATCTGGATCTAATCTAATCTGGATATGTGCACCCACCTTCGCAAGCCAATTTGTCAAGACGCGCAAATATTTGGTTCTGATGAAACAAAAATAGAAGTTTGGCCATAATGACCAATGTTATGTTTGGAGGAAAAAGGGGGAGGCTTGCAAGCCCAAGAACACTATCCCAACCGTGAAGAACAGGGGTGGCAGCACCATGTTGTGGGGGTGCTTTGCTGCAGGAAGGACTGGTGCACTTCACAAAATAGATGGCATCATGAGGGGGGGAAATTTGGTGGATATATCGAAGCAACATCTCAAGACATCAGTCGGGAAGTAAAAGCTTGTTCGCAAATGGGTCTTCCAAATGGACAATGAAACCAAAGCATACTTCCATAGTTGTGGCAAAATGGCTTAAGGACAACCAAGTCAAGGTATTGGAGTGGCCATCACAAAGCCCTGACCTCTATCCTATTGAAAATGTGTGGGCAGAACTGAAAAAGTGTGTGCAAGCAAGGAGGCCTACAAATCTGACTCAGTTAACCTGCTCTGTCAGGAGGAATGGGCCAAAATTCACCCAACTTATTGTGGAAAGCTTGTGGAAGGCTACCCAAAACGTTTGACCCGAGTTAAACAATTTAAAGGCAATGCTACCAAATACTAATTTAGTGTATGTAAACTTCTGACCCACTGGAAATATGATGAAAGAAATAAAAACTGAAATAAATAATTATTCCAACATGTCACATTCTTAAAATAAAGTGGTGATCCTAACTAACCTAATACAGGGAATTTTTACTAGGTTAAATGTCAGTAATTGTGAAAAACTGAGTGTAAATGTAAGGTGTATGTAAACTTCCAACTTCAACTGTATACTTGATGTAATATAGGAGAAACTTGGAGAGGGTGGGGGCCTTCAGGTTCCTTGGGGTATACTTTGACACTAGACTGACATGGGCAGAACACATTGAGAAAGTGGTGGGAAAGTGTAAGAAGGTGATAAATGTGATGCTCTGTCTGACGGGGAAGGGGTGGGGGGCTGGGCATTCCTCATTGAGGACCATGTATGTTGCATTGATCCGATCTGTAATAGACTACGGCAGTATGGTTATGGTGTATGGTTCGGCAGCCCGGACATCATTGGAAAGGCTAGATGTCATACAGGGACAAGGATTCAGAATATGTTGTGGGGCATTTCGGACGTCCTCAATGGCTGCACTACAGGTGGAGATTGGGGATATGCCATTGCAGATTAGGAGACAGCAGCTGGTAATTCATTATTGGGTCAACCTACAGGGACATGGGGTGTCTAATCCTGCAAAAGGGATTTTACAGGAATGCCGGGAACATGAGTGAAGACAGAACATGAGCTTGGGTGGGTTACTGGCCCAACGCTCTAACCACTAGGCTACCTGCCGCCCCCCTGTTCAGTCCTAACATCTTAACATGGTGTCAGAAATGAACAAACCTCACCAAATATAGAATTGGAGCAAAGTCAGTGTTGACTGGAATGTTTATTTTGCAGAAAATAATGATGTAAAGTGAGATTAGAGAGTTTAAAGCTAGCTAAAGCTAGCCCTCTCGTCATGGTGGATTTCCACATAGCACGATAGTTCGGATAGCCACTCTAGCTTTGCCCTCATGTTGGTGCTAGGAAGCAGGCTAGGCAGTGCTAGGTATCAACAGCCAACCCACTCGTGGCTGGAAGCTATATTGAGCTTCGATTGATCAATAGTGTCGAGTATTTGCATATTCAGCTTTCCCCAACTTTTGTCCAACCTTGTTCACGCTCTTTTGTCCCGCCCTGTTCACGATTTCCCATTTAGTGCTAAAGACTCCAACACCATCATTAAGTTTGCTGATGACATGACGTTGGTAGGTCTGAACACAGACGACGATGAGACTATAATAGGGAGGTCAGAGACCTGGCATTGTGGTGCCAGGACAACAACCTCTCCCTCAACGTGAGCAAGACAAAAAGGAGCTGATCGTGGACTACAGGAAACGAAGGTCCGGGCACACCCCCATCGACGGGGCTGTAGTGGAGCGGGTCGAGAGCTTCAAGTTCCTCGGTGTCCACAACACTAAGGAATTAAGATGGTCACACACACCAACACAGTCACAAAGAAGGCACGGCAACTCCTCTTCCCCCTTAGGAGTTTGAAAAGATTTGGCATGGACCCTCAGATCCTCAAAAAATTATACATCTGAACCATTGAGACCATTTTGACTGGTTGCATCGTCGCCTTGGTATGGCAAATGCGTGGCATCCGACTGCAAGGCGCAACAGAAGGGTAGTGCGTACGGCCCTACACATCACTGGGGCAGAGCTTCCTGCCATCCAGGACCTCTACACCAGGCGGTGCCAGAAGGCGGCCTTAAAAATTTGACTCCAGCCACCCAAATCATAGACTGTTCTCTCTGCTACTGCATTGCAAGCGGTACCAATGCACCAAGTCTGGAACCAATAGGACCCTAAACAACTACCCCCAAGCCATAAGAATGCTAAATAGTTAAACAAATAGCTTCCGAGGCTATCTGCATTGATCTTTTTTGCAATAACTATTTTGCCTAATTAAATATGCTGATGCTACTGTTAATTATCTATCTTGTTGCCTAGTTACTTTACCCCTATCTACACTCAGTGACCAGTTTATTAGTTACCCGGTTGGAACCCCTTTGTTTCAAAGAACAACCCAAATTATTCAGGGAATGTAAAACATTGCACAATTGGTATCAAAGGACCTAACCGTTGACACCAGGCAGGAGGGGCCAAATCCTGACTCTGCCATCAGCATGACGCAACAGGAACCGGGATTTGTCGGACCAGGCGATTCCACTCCTCAATTATCCAATGTTGGTGATCGCACAACATACTGGAGACTATTCGTCTTGTTTTTAACTGATAGGAGTGGAACCCGGTGTGGTCATCTGCTGCAATAGCCCATCTGTGACAAGGGCCGATGAGTTGTGTGTTCCGAAATGGCGTTCTGTACACCACTGTTGGACTGCGCCATTATTTGCCTGTTTGTTGCCCGCCTGTTAGCTTGCAAGATTCTTGCCATTCTCCTTTGACTTCTCATCCATCAACGAGCTGTATGTTTTTTGTTTGTCGCACCATTCTTGGTGAACTCTAAACACTGCCGTGCGTGAAAAGCTTGTTTGCCCATTCTAACATTCAACTGAACAGTAACTGAATACCTCAATGCCTGTCTGCCTGCTTTATATAGCAAGCTACAGTCATGTGACTCACTGTCTGTAGGAGAGAACCATTTTCATGAACAGGGTGGTGTACCTAATAAACTGGCCTCTGAGTGTATATGTACTAATCTACCTCAATTACCTCGTACCCCTGACTCGTTGACTCAGTGTCACAATCGTCATCAAGGAAATGACTGGACCAAGGTGCAGCGTGGTAAGCGTACATTCTTTTATTTTAAATGTCACCAACAAAAACAAATAACAAAACGAACGTGAAACTCTGTAAGGCTATACATGCTACTAACAAAGACAACAACGCACAAATGAGAAAAGGAAAAAAGTCTGCCTAAGTATGATTCCCAATCAGAGACAACGATAGACAGCTGTGACTGGACCAAGGTGCAGCGTGGTAAGCGTACATTATTTTATTTTAAATGTCACCATACCCGGCCAAAAACAAAGAACCAGAAAGCATCGACTTTCCTCACCCGAGTCACACCCTGACCAAACAAACAGAGAATAAAAGGATCTCTACGGTCAGGGCGTGACAGTACCCCCCCCCCTCCCAAAGGTGCGGACTCTGGCCGCAAACCTGACACTATAGGGGAGGGTCCGGGTGGGCATCTATCTTGGTGGCGGCTCCGGTGCGGGACACAACCCCGCTCCACCTCTGGCTCGCCCCACTTTGGTGGCGCCTCTGGTGCGGGGACCCTCGCTGCAGGCCCCCGACTGGGGACCCTCGCTGCAGGCCCCCGACTGGGGACCCTCGCTGCAGGCCCCCGACTGGCGACCCTCACTGCAGGCCCCCGACTGGCGATCCTCGCTGCAGGCCCCCGACTGGCGACCCTCGCTGCAGGCCCCCGACTGGCGACCCTCGCTGCAGGCCCCCGACTGGGGACCCTCGCTGCAGGCCCCCGACTGGGGACCCTCGCTGCAGGCCCCCGACTGGGGACTCTCGCTGCAGCCCACCGACAAGGGGACCGTCGCTGCAGGCCCCGGACTGGGGACCGTCGCTGCAGGCTCCGGACTGGGGACCGTCGCTGCAGGCTCCTTGTCATGGATCGTCCTACAGGCTCCGAGCCATGGATCATCACTGGAGTCTCCGGGGCATGGATCATCACTGGAGGCTTCGGGCCATGGATTATCACTGGAGGCTTCGTGCCATGGATCATCACTACAGGCTTCGTGCCATGGATCATCACTGGAGGCTTCTTACGTGGAGCCAGAACGGGTCTCACCGGACTGAGGAGACGTACTGGAAGCCTGGTGCGTGGAGCTGCCACAGGGCTTACCAGGCTGGGGAGACATACTGGAGGCCTGGTATGTGGAACCGGATCAGGTCTCACTGGACTGGGGAGATGCACTGGAAGCCTGGGGCGTGGAGCAGGCACCGGATACACTGAGCCATGGAGGCGCACTGGAGGTCTCAAGCGTAGAGCTGGCACAACCCGTCCTGGCTGGATGGTTATCTTCGCCCGGCAAATGCGGGGCGCTAGCACAGGATGCACTGGGCTGTGCAGATGCACTGGAGACACAGTGTGCAGAGCCGGCGCGGGATACCCTGGGCCGAAGAGATGCACTAGAGGCCATGAGCGCTGAGGTGGCACAATCCATCCTGGCTGGATGCCCACTCTAGACCGGCCAATGCGAGGAGCTGGAATATAGCGCACAGAGCTGTGAACGCGCACTGGAGACAATGTGCACTTCACCGCACAACATGGTGCCTGACCAGTACCACGCTCCCTACCGGGAGCATGGGGAGTTAGCTCCGCCAACCTCCCCGTATGCCACCCCAATTTTTGGGGGAGTGGCCTCCCGATCTTCCTTGCCAGCCGTGACCCTGTGTAACACTGGGCCCCTTTACTAGCTGCTTCCGCCTTCCCCGCTGCTTCCACACGGCAGGCGATCCTTTCCAGCCAGGATCTCCTCCCATGTCCAGGATCCCTTTCCTTCCAATGTCTTCCCATGTCCACTTTGTCTGCTCCTCCCGGCCACGCCGCTTGGTCCGTTTGTGGTGGGTTGTTCTGTCACGATCGTCGTCAAGGAAATGACCGGACCAAGGTGCAGAGTGGTAAGCGTACATTATTTTATTTTAAATGTCGCCAACAAAAACAATAAACAACAAAACAAACGTGAAGCTCTGTAAGGCTATACATGCCACTAACAAAGACAACAACCCACAAATGAGAAAAGGAAAAAAGGCTGCCTAAGTATGATTCCCAATCAGAGACAACGATAGACAGCTGTCCCTGATTGAGAATCATACCCAGCCAAAAACAAAGAACCAGAAAGCATAGACTTTCCCAATCGAGTCACACCCTGACTAAACAAACATAGAGAATAAAAGGATCTCTACGATCAGGACTTGACACTCAGTACTGGTACCCCATGTATATAACCAAGTTATCATTACTCATTATGTATTTATTCCTTGTGTTATAATTTGATTCTATTATTTTTATCTACATTGTTGGGAAGGGCCCTTAAGTAAGTATTTCACTGTTAGTTTACACCTGTTGTTTTCGAAGCAAGTGACAAATAACAATTTATTGAATTTTGTTGATATTAACTCCAGTTGTTATTTTGTGGAATTCAAACAGAAGCATTCTATATGTATTAATCAATCAGTATTGTGGTTGACCTATTAAAAAAATTATGACATTTTTTAAAAACAAGAAAACAAAACAAGTAAAATAGCCTCACAGAAGTCTGGTGCAATTTTTATTGGTTCAGAGAAAAAAAAATGTCCTGTGTGAAAATCTTTTGGGCACTTGTTCCATATCCAATCTTAAAAGAGAACTTCCTCTCCATCTCAAGTCTTTTGAGAACATTATGAAAAAGACAGACACATGACTAAATAAAAATGGCATGTTTTTTTCCTCCAAAAATGTCAAGTAAAAAAACTTAAAGAATAACTTACATAGTTTAACAAAATAATAAATATGGAGCACTCTTCTCTGTACAGAGACATAACATTGACTATCTTTTTATAAAAAATATGACTTCAGTGCATTTTCTTTGCAAAGCGCTCACTGTTCCTTCAATATACCACCTCATATTCCATATTTTAGAATACCCTGACATCAATGCAATGGCCTTAAAGGGATAGTTTGGTGTTTTGGCAATTAATTATTATGTCTCTGCATCCAGTATGAAGGAAGGTAGAGGTGCTGTAGTTTTGTGAGCCAATGCTAACAAGCTTAGTGCAAAGACTGGAAGTCTTCGGGTACAGCTAGTTAGCATTGGCTCACGAAACTACCTCTAACCCCAAATCAAATCAAATCAAATTTTATTTGTCACATACACATGGTTAGCAGATGTTAATGCGAGTGTAGCGAAATGCTTGTGCTTCTAGTAAACTATCCCAAACTATCCCTTTAAGGATACAAACAATCAATCATCACGCCACACAGGAACCCCCTTCCTGGAAACACAGAGTGTAAATCAAAACTTCACAGCCAGGGCTCTGGACCAATCTGCCCTTTACTTGGTGTTCCTATCCTCTCCTGTACGGGGAGCAATTACCTCATCATTACTTCACACAGTAGAACAAAACACTGAACATGTTTTCACATTGCCTTTGGCTAAACTGGGCTTCCAATGCAGATTTTAAAACACAGTGGAGGGGAGCAAGCAAGACGCAACCACAGGCATTAAACACCATCAGCCGCCAGCCTGATGATAGGAATGATAAGTGTTGCATAGTTATGTATTTAGGTCTCTGCTATTCTCATATAGTGAGTGTTAGCTTAGTACCAAAAGGGAAATTACTCTGCAATAAGATGTGTTTACTACTGACCATTACTGACAATGTAGTTATGTGGAGGGATGGCTAATTACATCTCATTTTGTAACTGACAAAACTACAGGATCACCAAGTGAATTATATACATAACTTACCATTGAACCCACCTGTCTGCGATCGCTGGCCATCATACTGGGGATGTCCCATGGCAAACGACTGGGAGACCTGCGAGGTCTATGTTGCACCCCCAGGGACGAGGGAGAGGCCCGGGCCCACAACACCCGATACTGGCTAGGGGACAGAGGCCGCAGGGGGTACAGGGGGGATAGAGCTCTGATGGGGGATAGAGCTCTGATGGGGGATGGTTCTCTCTTGGAAGAGGGCGAGAGGTGTCGGTTGGGGGAGGCCAGCTCCAGTCTGGGGGAAAGGCTTCGGATGGGAGAGCAGCTCCCACTGCTAGGGGAGGCGTCCCAGAACAGTGCCCTCCGGCTTTCTGGAGAGGAAGCACGCCCGCTGGGCCACAGTCTATGGGTGGGAGAGGGCTCCTGGCTGAGGCAGGAATCTGGCTGGGGTTCTGGGGCTGAGGGGTCAGACGTGCCCTGCTGGGACCGTCTTCCGCTGCTGGAGTGCCCCCATGTGGACAGACGGCGGTCGGGTGAGGAGGACGGCTCGTTGTGAGATGAGTACTCCTCTTCATCATCCTCGTCATCGTCCTCCTCTGAATCATCCACGTCAGAGAACTGGTGCTCATCCTGGTCCTCGGAGCCAGATAAATGCTCTTCAATATCTCCTGATGAGAAAAGGGGAAAACTTACACTAAGCCTAATTCTCCAAACTCCAGTCCTCCAGAATGCACCTAAATTAACACAGTTGTGTTCAGTAGTCACGAAATGGAAGAAAGCAGTCAGAAACAGAGTGAAACGGGGAGGTACTATCTGAACTTGTCCAATACGGAACACTTGGTCTAAACTAGTTCCAGATTGAAAGGCAAGACTGAAAACCAGCAGACAATGCAGCTCTACAGAAACTGAGTTCACCTAAGTCATTATGGACTTACAGTGAGCTCCAAAAGTATTGGGACACTGACACATTTGTTGTTGTTTTGGCTCTGTACTCCAGCACTTTGGATTGGACTACGAGCTTCAATAAAAATACAATATGTTTATAAACACTTCTACATAAATGTGGATGATACCATGATTACAGATAGTCCTGAATGAATCGTGAATAATGAAGAGAAAGAGAAAGTTACAGAAAGTTAGACACACAAATATGCTAACCTCCAGTGCTATTGTGAGAGGTTAACATGTTTTTGGGGTATAATATTTGTGCATCTAACTTTCTCACTGATCATTATTCACGATTCATTCAGGACTATCCCTAATCATGGTAGCATCCACATTCATGTAGAAGTGTTTAGAAACTGCTATTCTTATTCACAATAAAAGTGACTCCAAAATGACACAATACATTATTTACCATTCCTTACTACTGGGCAAAATAAATTCTGACCACAACTAAAACAAACAGAAAATGCATCCAACAAGTTTGTAGTCACAAGTTTGTAGTCACACCAGTCACAAGCCTGATGTAATCATTGCATGCTAGGTACATGGGTCCAAATACTAAACTTTTGACTACTTTAAAATACATAAGTCAATTTGTCCCAATACTTTTGGTCCCTGAAAATGGGGGGGGGGGGGGACTATTTACAAAAAGGGCTGTAATTTTTAAACGGTTCACCCTATTTGGATAAAATGACCCTCAAATTAAAGTTGACAGTCTGCACTTTAACCTCATAGTCATTGTATCATTTCAAACCCAAAGTGATGGAGTACAGAGCCAAAACATAAAAAAATTGGGCACTACACCCCAATACCTTTGTATATAAACACACACAAACACATGAAATGGGCACAAGGACCAGGACAGGGTGACTTCCTACCCAACATAACATTCTATCAACCTGATGCTATAAATAGCGAGCAGATTGGCAAGGTTTGATTTAATGGAATCGTGCTGCTGTTCCCATTCATGAAGTCTAACAGCTGGCATTTGAATGGAAGGGTTGTTTGAATGGGCTGTCCTTGGCTCAGTGTTGAGTGCAGTCTGCTACCGGGAGGGATGGAGAGAGGGATGGGTGGCATTGAGCCTGCACAGAGAGGGGGTGGATGTGAGTGTCTGGAATGCTGTTCTTTATAGGCCAGGACTGCCGCCTTGAAAACAACACTGTACATCTCTCCCATCCTGCACCAGAAACAGACTCTATGGAATGTATTTGGCCATGTATTCTTCATGTATTAATTTAATATTTGTAATTTCTCTTCAGCACAAGAGTAAGGAGAATAGCAACATATAGCCTTACATATAGCTTACATATAGATACAAGGTTAGCTATCGTGTCAGGTTTGAGGAAAGATGTTTGATGAGTGAAGTTTCCTCCCGATGGTATTGTACCTGCTTCCTCGGTCTCCGGCTCGTCCAGTGAAGACCCAGACGTTCCCATTGACTGGCACTTATTCCCATGAGCCTTGGACTTCATGTGCTTGGTAAGATTCCCTATGAAGACAAGGAAAACAAGAACAGCAAAGCCACATTAGACTGAACCAGAGCAGGGTAGATGAGGAATAATTGATGGTGGGGAGAGAGACCGGAGTACAACCAAATAGCCGAGCATAACTAGGTTTGCAAAATTCTGGGAACTTTCAATAAATCCCCTGTTTTTTCCAAAATCTTGGTTGGAAGATTCCCGGAATCAGGAGGGAATAAGCAGGAAATCCAGAAACCTCCAACCAGGATTTCTGTAAAACCAGGGAATTTATTGAAAGTTACCTGCATTTTGCAACACTAAGTCCGAGTCGTTTTTAGACAGAACATCACAGCCCGCCGATGGGGAAAACCACCTGTTGTTACCTAGGTTACCTACCCCCTTTGGCTCACAGGAAAAAAACTTGACCTTTTTCAAACTGAATTTTCTTGTCGGCTTGTTTTAGTCAATTACAAAACTACATTTAAGAAAAGTACAACATGTCTAAAGATTACTTTTCAACATTGCCTACTCCTAAGCATTCTCATTACTAAAAGTAATATTGTAGGACATCCCTCATGCCCCTTTTCATGACTCAGGAGGCATTTTGCCTTCTGGTAGGCCGTCATTGTAAATAAGAATTTGTTCTTAACTGACTGTTATTTGCCTTGTTAAATAAAGGTTAAATAAATCAAACATTTGGGGAAAAAATGACGGTGCTAGCAGCCAAGTTAGTGAGTACTAGCTACCTACTGACCGGAACATTATAAGCTAGCAAAAACCAACAGAAACAAACAGACAATACAGTTACAAGTAGTGAGTGGAGTTACAAACAGACTATACTAAGCAAGTTTAATGTCTTAAATGTGATTAAATGTTTTTCACACACACATAGCTACAGTGCATTCGGAAAGTATTCAGACCCATTGACTTTTTCCACATTTTATTTACATTACAGCCTTATGACTTGGAAAAGCACACACCTGTCTATATACGGTCTCACAGTTGACAGTGCACGTCAGAGCAAAAACCAAGCCATGAGGTCAAAGGAATTGTCCGTAGAGCTCCGAGACAGGATTGTGTTGAGGCACAGATCTGGGGAAGGATACCAAAACATTTCTGCAGCATTGAAGGTCCCCAAGAACACACTGGCCTCCATCATTCTTAAATGGAAGAAGTTTGGAACCACCAAGATTCTTTCTAGAGCTGGCCGCCCAGGGAGGTGACCAAGAACCCGATGTTCACTCGGACAGAGCTCCTCTGTGGAGATGGGAGAATCTTCCAGAAGGACGACCATGCAGCACTTCACCAATCAGGCCTTTATGATAGAGTGGCCAGACGGAAGACACTCTTCAGTAAAAGGCACATGACGGCCCGCTTGGAGTGTGCCAAAAGGCACCTAAAGGACTCTCAGACCATGAGAAACAAGATTATCTGGTCTGATGAAACAAAGATTGAACTCTTTGACCTGAATGCCAAGTGTCATGTCTGGAGGAAACCTGGCACCATCCCTACAGTAAAGCATGGTGGTGGCAGTATCATGCTATGGGGATGTTTTTCAGCGGCAGGGACTGGGAGACAAAGTACAAAGAGATCCTTGATAAAAAAAACCTGCTCCAGAGCATTCAGGACCTCAAACCTTAGCACACAGCCAAGACAACGCAGAAGTTGCTTCGGGACAAGTCTTTGAATGTCCTTGAGTGGCCCAGCCAAAGCCCGGACATGAACCCAATCGAACATCTCTGGAGAGACCTGAAAATAGCTGTGCAGCGACGCTCCCCATCTAACCTGACAGAGCTTGAGAGGATCTGAAGAGAAGAATGGGAGAAACTCCCCAAATACAGGTGTGCCAAGCTTGTAGCGTCATACCCAAGAAGACTCAAGGCTATAACCATTGCCAAAGGTGCTTCAAAAAAGTACTGAGTAAAGGGTCTGAATTCTTATGTAAAATGTGATAACAGTTTAAACTTTTATTTTATAAATTGTTTTTGCTTTATCATTATTGGGTATTGTGTGTAGAATGATGAGGAGAATTTCTGAATACTGAATACTTTCTGAATGCACTGTACATGTCGCCTACTTGGGAACCAGACCCCATATTTTCCACGCCAAATTGCCTGAAGCCACAGGGCTCTTCTCGCAGGCTCCATTTCCTTATGTTGGAGCATTGCGAACCGCAGTTCGGGATTTTTTACCAGGTTATATGTATATTGAACAACACAGCAGTTTTCCAGCATGTTTTGTTATTTCTGTATAATAATACAATTGACAGTTGGCTCTTTTACAATGGGGGTCAATGGGGAAAATTTTTTGTTTTCCCCAATTTGTGGGCATGGTCAAGAGGAATTCCTTCTTATGATGTGAATATCAACTTGGAGTATAGCTAAACTGCTCAACCATATACAAAGACAGAGCGACACTGATGCTGTATGACTTGGGTCCTATTTAGAAAGGTCACACCTCCTCCTCCTCTTCCTCACCTTTGGTTTTGAAGGCAAAGTTGCAGTGTTTGCAGACGTAGGGCCGGACGTCTGTGTGTGTTCGAATGTGCTTCCTTAGCATGCTGGGCTTCTTACAGCGGATCCCGCACTCTCCGCACACATACTTTCCTCGGCCACGACCCCGCACATACACATACTCCTCATTAGACTTGTATCTGATGGGAAAGAGGGGGAGAGGGACAGAGAGAGGAAGTGGGGGGAGAGGGAATGAGAAAAGAAAAACAAAATACATAGAGTTAAAAGTAGGTAAAGATTGCTCCCTGGGCCTACTCTACACAAGGCACTCTTTACATCAGAGCGGGGTAGCCCCACCAAACCCCTGCTTCCTCTAAGTCCCCTTGTAGTTCTCTCTCTCCAGCCTGTCTATGCCCGTGGCAGGCAGGCAGGCAGGTAGGTAGAGAACCCAACCTTTATCCTAAGTTTGGGTGGCTTGGCCAACAACATCAGTAGCTACAGAGAGGGAAGCCTGGCTTTAGCCAAATAGACAATACATACAAAATCCACCTCTACATTTAGCTCTACTACTCTATAAAAGACTAGTTTATATTTTGTTTTTAAAACTTACGGAAATACTATGCACTACCCAACCTGATGTACACTTATCTTTAAATACAGAATTTGTTATACAGTATACTTAATCAACATGAATAAAGATCAGAATTCGCATTGAGCTCCAATGAGGCAACAACAGTACTTTGAACTAGAGGTCAACCGATTATGATTTTTCAACGCCGATACCGATTTATTGGAGGACCAAAAAAAGCCGATACCGATTAATCGGCTGATTTTTATATATATATATATTTGTAATGATGACAATTACAACAATACTGAATTAACACTTTTATTTGAACTTAATATAATACATAAAAAAATATATTTAGTCTCAAATAAATAATGAAACATGTTCAATTTGGTTTAAATAATGCAAAAACACTGTGTTGGAGAAGATAGTAAAAGTGCAATATGTGCCATGTAAAAAAGTTCACGTTTAAGTTCCTTGCTCAGAACATGAGAACATAGGAAAGCTGGTGATTCCTTTTAACATGAGTCTTCAATATTCCTAGTTAATAAGTTTTAGGTTAGACAATACATACTATTGGATGTTCTTATAGGCACTATAGTATTGCCAGCCTAATCTCGGGAGTTAGGCTTGACGTCATAAACAGCGCAATGCTTGAAGCACAGCGAAGAGCTGCTGGCAAACGCAGGAAAGTGTTGTTTGAATGAATGCTTACGAGCCTACCACCACTCAGTCAGACTGCTCTATCAAATATCAAATCATAGACTTGATTATAATATAATAAACACACAGAAATACGAGCCTTAGGTCATTAATATGGTCAAATCAAAGCAGCAACAACTGATTGTGATAATGTCATTGATGGAATGCAACAGCGTTTTGAGTCACTATTGTGAGTGCAGGCACACGGCATACACCCAGCAGGAGAAACTGGACAAAATGTGTTAAAATTACATCACACTGACAATTTCAATCTGTTTCTGGTTGTGATGATGCTGGGCATGAATGTGACTACGAATTATGGTACTTATTTTCCACCATAATTTGCAAATAAATTCATAAAAAATTCTACAATGTGATTATCTGGATTTTTTTTCTCATTTTGTCTGTCATCGTTGAAGTGTACCTATGATGAAAATTACAGGCCTCTCTCATCTTTTTAAGTGGGAGAACTTGCACAATTGGTGGCAGACTAAATACTTTTTTGCCCCACTGTATAACATTCTATTAGTTGCAAGAATATTGTATAGTAATTTAAATTGAAGAGGAATCCGGCGTTGTTTTGCGTATCAATTCATAAACCATGTGCCATGGAATCTCTTCCCAACTATTTTGCAATTTATATGGCACAGCTGTCAGTTTTTTGGTCCTTAAATGAAATTGGTATATGTTTTTATTTATCACACTTTTCTTTAAACATTTATGTTCTTTAATACAGGGCCGATATACAAGTTCCTTACTTTTTTCCCCTTCTACTTGCCTCTTCCATTTTTGTGGTAATGCTGCAATTAATTGGTTGTAATTTTGGGTAGAGCAGACCTTTCCATACGTCTGTGTTAGCTGCATGTGTGACATAACTCCACCAGTCCTATTTATGATATCATTCACTAAAATATACCTTTTTAAACATTTATTCAATAAATACAGTTTTTTTTAATCAATTAGTATATTTGAATTTAACCACAATATTTGTTGTACTATTTGTTCCGTCCTTTTAGGTGGATTTAACTGAAATTGCAACCAACTTTCTAAGGCTTGTTAAAAAAATAAAGATATTTTGGAGATTATTTATTTTTTCAAACAACCGAAAGTGAGCAGGTGTAATCTGAATAAAGGGGAAAAGGCCCTTCCTGAATATAGGATGAGACATTCGTACCAATTGACTAGAGAACCAGTTTGGATTTAACTATAACTTTTGTATGACTGATGCCTTTAGTGAGAGGTCTAATGCTTTAATATTTAATCATTTCTGCCCACCGAATTCATATTCATTATATAAATAGGCCCTTTTAATTTTATCTGGCTTGCCGTTCCAAATAAAACTGAATATTTTTTGTTCATATAATTTCAAAAGCAGGGTCACCAGGTGTAGGCAAAACCATAAGCAAATAGGTAAACAGATAGGTACTCTGTGATTAACTAAAGAGTTAATCAGGGTGATTTCTCCACAAATAGACATGTATTTTCCTTTCCATGGTAGCAAGATCTTATCTATTTTTGCTAACTTTCTATAAACATTTATTGGAGTGAGATCATTTCTTTCTTTTTGGATTTGTATACCGAGTATGTCCACATCTCCGTCAGACCATTTAATTGGTAAACTACATGGTAATGTAAAATGTGCATTTTTTAGTGATCCAGTATGGTACATTTATCATAATTTGGTCTTAATTCAGAGAGGATAGCAAAAGTATCTAGAGCCTCTAAGAGGCCGTGGAGAGACTCTAATTGTGGTTTGAAAAGAAAACATGAATCATCAGCATACAATGACACCTTCGTTTTTAAGCCACGGATTTCTAATCCCTTAATATTATTGTTTGATCTAATCTTAGCAGGTAACATTTCGATGGCAATAATAAATAGATATGCCGATAGTGGACAACCTTGTTTTACTCCTCTAGATAGTTTAAAACTTTCTGAGATGTAGCCATTATTTACTATTTTACACCTAGGGTTACTATACAGAACCTTAACCCATTTTATAAGAGATTCCCCCAAATTGAAATGTTCTAGGCATTTATATATAAACTCCAGTTGTACTTTATCAAAAGCCTTTTCAAAACCAGCAATGAAAACCAGGCCTGGTGTCCCCTCTCCTCCATGTTTGTTTGTGTTGCAAAATATTACCGTAAAGACTGATTTGCAACAACAAAATAAACGATAGAGCATAATATGAAACGATAGACGTTTTTCGATCGTCACACGATATATATCGTCATATCGCCCAGCCCTAGTCCAGACCTCATGAAAGTGCCCAGTATACCCTTAATCCTGTAATAAATCAAATCTGGTGATACATAACTTGATATTTCTGCCATCCATTGTGACATTCCAATTAATGGCAATGCATTTCTTAGCCGCTATAAATGATTGGTTACAGTTTCTTTTGTTAAGTATCAAGTATCAACATTTCCAAGCAAACAAAAACAGGGAGAAGGGAGAATCTGTAGACATGCTGAGATAAAACAGCCTTCATAATAAGACCATAATGAGTTTCTAGAGTTGCATAACATATGAGTTTCCGATAGCAGCTGCCAATGTTCAGCTATTGGTTGGGAGACGACTCCTTGCCCGTCGACTCCCATTTCTGGGTGTCAAGCTTAGAATATACTCCTCGACTCCTAAGATTCAGTATTTTTGCAACGGAGGAAACATTTTTTTTGTAGTGTACTAAGAGAACATAAACTCTCGCATCTTTCACAGAAAAGAAAGAGCGAGCTACTGAGGGAGAGAGAAAGGGATGGAAGTTGCACAGCCAGGCATAGGTAGGCATGTCGGCTACCAGGCAGACAGTCAGAAGCGTGCAGGTGATCAAAATCTGTCGGCTATAGGCATGCTGTATTTCGCAATTCCTTGGCTTGCAATGTCTTGTGCAAGTTCACCAAAGTAGGGGCTATCAATAAGTAAGCTGAGCTATTCTACACACAACAACTGAAGACCAAACACATACTAGCATTTTCATAGCGAAGAGAAAGAGGAGCAAGTGAGGGAGAGAAGTTTGAGGCAGGCAGACAGCCAGTCAGAACTGTGCGCATAGGCTATACCTTGGCAATCTGTATTTAGCAATGCCTCATATATTCACCAAAAGTATATTCAAGTATATATTAGGCTATCAATGAGTACGGCTAAGATATTCTTCATAGTGGAAGTGAATTGAAGTTGAACATCGCCAAATGCATAAATTCAATTAGGCAATAAAAAGTATTATTATTTAATGAAACCCTGGCTGGCTATTGATGTCCTAGATCAGGGCTCTCCAACCCTGTTCCTGGAGAACTATCTTCCTGTAGGTTTTCGCTCCAAACCCAGTTGTAACTAACCTGATTCAGCTTATCAACTAGCTAACTATTGAATCAGATGCGCAAGATTAGTGTTGGAGTGAAAACCTACAGGATGGTAGCTCTCCACGAACAGGGCTGAAGAGTCCTGTCTTAGGAAATAGATCGCAAAACAGAATCCCCACTAAACTTTTTGGAAATGGCAAGTTCACTTTTTCATCCATAAACACGGTCAAGTGCAAATATGATTCAGCAGCTCAAATCAGCAGGATTGCTATTAGGAAGGAAGTCACCATAGATGGATCGCTAAAATAATGATTACGATCACAATTCATACATTGAATTATTATTGGAAGACCTATACATTTGGAAGCCAACCACATTTGGAAGCCTAGCACGAGTTATCAGTATAGCCTATTATCGTCTGGACATGACTTTGTAATATCTTCACGCCAAAAATAAAAAAAACTCCAGGCTTCCGTCATAAGAGTCGATTCAATTAGAAAAATTAAGAATTACAGGGGGCAGTTTTGAAAAAATGAATCCTGTGTGAATTCCTCTGGAGTAAAGCACATGCTTTGATAATAACTACAAAACCAACGTATCTAGTAATATCCGTTCGAATAGGGCAATAACATGGCAAAGAATAAAGTTATGAGCAGAGCGCACCGCATCATCCCATGGGATCAGTCAAGGCGGTGCACAACAGAAATATCACAGAAATATTCGAGTTCCTACACATCACCTTCTATATTCAAACAAAATAGCCCTTTTATAGGCAAATGGGCAGAATCATGCTCATGTCAGTCCTCTAGAATACAAATGTAGTCTTTCCAGTAGGACTCTGCAACAATGAGGTGTATGTGTGTGCGCATCTGTTTCAGCGTGTTTTGGGAGTCGAGCAAGGGTCGACTCCTATGACTCCAAACACGACTCCTACAACCCCAAAAATCCTGGAGTCTTGCACCAGTATGTTCAACTCTCCCGTGCTGGTCCAGCCAGCCCTCCAGAAGCTTTGCCTTCACACAGCCTGTCCGTCCGCTTTGTGGCGTCGGCGCGATCCTAAATCCAGCCAAACAGCCTACCCACCTATTATGCGTGGGAATACTTGGGAACAGATTACCAAAATTAAAATCACTTGAAGCTGATTTCCTTGTGTTTTTACAGTCTTTCATGCCCTCCCAAAAATATATTATTTATTTTCCTCAGACAAATTGGTTGATCATATAAAACCACCGCCAGTTGGGGAACCCTGATTTTATCTGTATGCATTAAACGCATAACTTATTTTTATTATATTTAATGGATTCATTCCTTTTATATTCCAAAACTGTGTGATCATGCCTCAAAAAACATGCTAACCTCTCACCATTACCAATAACAGGGGAGGTTAGCATTTTCAGGGGGGTATGATATTTACTCTATGCCTCTAACTTTCATTACTCATTATTCATGATTCATTCATGTAGATGTGTTCGGAACCAACTATATGGAATTCTAATTTTTCAGATTTGCTAATTATAACAAAGCAAGCTCTCTATATTTGAAAATGATATGGTGATTTGTGGAAAGCTCTACTCCTATATATTATTTTGGCTGGAATTATCATTCTTCACAAATGTTATAATAAATCAATGTATAAGTAACAATATTATGAGAAATCATTATTAATATCCTAAAAGTGTCAATAATTAGATCACAAACAGCATTGTATAAGCTTAAATCACTCACCCCCCACCCCTCCGCCCACACACACCTCTTATGTTGTCCATCTGTCATTCGTTGTAAAAATTCTCTATCACACATCTTTCTATCAACACCTATCGGTTTGTATTTCTGTCTCCATCTCTTTCGCACACATGCATGTATGTCCTTGTCTGTCATAAGGAAACTAAATGTTTAATGTTTCCTTCTATATTTCCCTCTATCCACCATTTCCCCTCCATCTTTCCCTTTCAATTCCATCTCTATCACACTATCTTTTACTGTGCTCTTGGCAGATCACGATCTGTTGGCTAGACTGCAGAAGCTGCCACAGGAAAAGGCAGCTTTGTGAGCTGCGATCAGAAGCAACAGTGAGAGCATATTCTGCAGTGGGAAGACTCTCACACACCTCACAGCAATTAGTCGTGTTCAATACCCACACCCAATTATTGCCTTTACTCAAGAGACTTTAGGTGATTTCTTTCCTACATATGTATGTACAGTACAGCAGCTAAACTTCAGTTGCTCTTGTGTCATTGAGAGGAAGGTATACCAACACCCATGAGAATCTCATAAAACACATCTGGTGAGATGCTTTCTGCTTGTCTGCTGCACCGCACAAATCCCAACCCCATTCAACACTCTACATTTTCTACCAGCTGTGAATGGGAAAGGCTCTGCTGTCGGTATAAATGAAGTCCCTGGGGGCTAGCTCACCTGTTTCTCTGTTATTCTGGAAGACTGAAGTGTAAAACATTCTCCATTGTTACTGCTTTGTTTCCCCTTATAATGTGTCATTTATATTTTGAGACTCAGCATTTGGTGGCAACTCTGTGCTTTCTGGTACTGCTACCGTATCTGAATACAATGACTCACATCTACTGTATTGCTACATCTCTACTGCCTTTATCTGTCAGTAACGTTGAATATCTGCATGATTAATTTTGCAGAAAAATCTATCTGCTCATAGAAAACTCCACTAGTATTAGTTGATCAGGGCTTACCCGCCCTCGAAAATTTGGACACGGAGAGGTTCGCTCTGTTTGGAGGTGGAGGGCCCTTGCACCTCTCTCTTCTCCTCCTTCTCAGGCTGCTGTGGTGGCTCCTTCACTTCGACAGGGGTGCTGGGTGGGGTAGCATGTACCTACACTCAAAGACAGATACGGGCAAATTCACCAACATCTTGGTTGGCATTGATGATATACAGTACATTGGAACAACAATTCATGTCAAACATTTCATGTATTGGTTGTGTATAATCTAACAGCATAGTGTCTGGTAATTTCCAGCTGTGAAGTTGTGGGGTATGCATTATTCTATATAATTCATAACTAAAACTGAATCAGCGGTTTTGGTAGTTTTGGTCTAATTTGTGCCCATGCTGTGGTTTGCTACATATTGAATATTGCTGTTATATTTACCTCTGAAATGTGGGGCTTTCTACTGCTGGCAGGGACCACCTTGCCTGTCGCCGGGGTTAGAGCTGTGGCCATGGTGTAGGTCTCTAAGCTGTGTTTCTGCTTAGAGTGCAGCAGGGACAGGGCCAGCTTGGTGGACAGGCCTGGCAGGTTGGGGTTGTGCACGCTGATGCTCCAGGAGGTGTAAACGGAGGTTTGTGGCTCCCTCTGGGCAGAAGGGTTGGGCTTCGCGTAGTTCAAGTAGCACCAGCTGACTGAGGTGGTGGTGTGGAGGCTGGGATACAAGGGGGCTTTGACTCGCTCAGGACTCTGGGGTACAAAGGACGCACTCACTCCCTGGCCCTCATTCCCCTTTTCTTTCTTAGGTCCAGCCTTCCCTTGCATCTCCCTCTCTTCCCTGTGCCCTTCTGTGTCCCGTACATTCTCTTCCTCCTCGACTTTCACAGTTACTACTCCTATCTGGGCCCTTTCCGGCTCTTTCTTTTTGTCTTCCCTGACTTCCAGTTTTCTCCCAGAACCCGTATTTTCCTCTTCCTCTCCCACCTTCTCTCCCTCCTCCTCTTCCTCCTTCACTCGTTTCTGCTGGCGCTGGGCCTCTGTGCTGAGCTCCAGACTGGCTGCAGGAGAGAGCATGCGTTTGCTCCCTCCAGCCCCCAGTGGCTCATAGCCCTCTCCGGACACAGAGCCCAGCTCCAGGGGTAGAGACAGGGGCAGGTAGCTCTTGAAGTCCGGGGTGGGGATCTTCAGGTAGGACCTCTGCACCTTTTCCTGCTCCAGCTGGCCCATGATGACCATGGCCATGCAGCAGATGGGCTCCTGGGAGCGGGCTGACGCCAGGATCTGGGAGAGGGTGGTGTACAGGGCACTGGCGTAGGTGATCATGTTGGTCTGGAGGCGCACTGGCACCATCAGTGACACGACTGGCGTCAGCTGTGCCAGGCACGTTGCGATGACAAGCGGGGGATGGTGGCAGGGCAGAGGGACTAAGGACTGAGGAGCTGGGGTAGGGAGAACTACGGTGGAGGGCATGGGGGGCTGTGTGGGGACTTGGATGGTGAGCCCAGGAGAAACAGGGAGGTACACAGCCTGGCCAGCCCCAGTGGGGTACTGCAGGGAAAGCAGAGCTGAAATAGGATGGAGGGGCAGGCCTAGGCGTTCTGCCATGTGAAGCTGCCCTGGGTGAACTTGTATGGTTGGAGGGGAAGGGTGTGTGTGTAAGAAGGCTCTGTGGATGATGTGGGTGGAGAGGACATCTGAGATGGCAGTGGTGACCGGATGGAGCTGGGCTAACTGGCCAAGAGGGAACCGATCATGCCCAGTTGGTCGCATGGGGAATGGGAGTATCCGGGGCTGGTGGAACAGCTGTACGGTCTTCCCTATGGCCTCCAGGCTGAGCTTCGAGGTGCTGGCTTCAGCTGGGTGGAAGGAAGGGTGGCTGGTGTAGGACGGGTCCGGCTTGGTGCTCCCTGGTCGGCCTGAGTGGCTAGCCACGGCCCCTTCCTCGTGGTCTGGCTCACCGAGGGTGGTGTGCTTTACCAGTAGGCACTTCCTCCTCTCCCTCCAGGCTGAAGCAGACTCCTGCGGGGATAGGGAACCGTAGTCAAAGGATTTGCTCCTGGTCTCCACGATCTCATCCGTGTGCTGGGGGCTGACCGGGGCCTGCTCCGAGGCTGAGCGCCGCATCTCTCTTTGGGGTTGGTATTGTTGGTGGGGGCCCGAGGGCACTGTTAGCATGTGGGAGCCCTGGGTGCTGCTGGAGCCCCAGGGGGAAGGCTCAGCAGGTTTTCCCCCCATGTCTTCAAAGAAGGCAGAGCGGCTGGGTGAATGGGAAATGCTGCTCTCCTGGCTGGGGCTCTGGGTCCCCAGCGATACCGACTCAAAGCTGGACTCTCTAGAAGACTGGGCAGCAGCCTCGGCTAGACGGAGACGCTTCTTCTTTGGTGGCAGCTTCTCGGCGGGGAGCTGAGCCATACTCTGGCTGCGCTGAGGCCACTGGAACTCCTCTACCACTCTCTCTGGCTCCTTGGATGAGGATGCCGCCGCCATGGGCGACACTGACACCATATCAGCGTCAGGCTCCACCGTCACTAGGATCTCTGGCACTTGGATGTTGTGCTGGCGGACCAGGCGGGACATGGAGGGAGATGATTTTGGCTGCGGCTGTTTTTGCGGTGTTAACTGGCTCTCTCTGAGCTCTATAGACTCCTGGCTCTCCATGGATATACTTTTCTGCTTCTCGAAGGAGCTGGTGTGCTGGATGACCGAGATGCCCTTCCTGTCTTGCTGCTGCTGCTCAGCCTGTGAGGGAGCACCTGAGAAGGCCTCACTCTGCTGCACCCGGTTTGGCACTGCAGTGGTGGTTGCAGGGCTGCAGGTCACAACAGCTGTAGGCCTGGGGCTGGGAGGATCCTCCTCCAGACTATCCTCTTTCCTCCTCTTCCTCACTGCCATGGCCAGTGCCCGGAATTTATAGTGCATCATCTGGGGGCGGTCATCCCGGAACGCCCCATCCACCTCTCCTCTCTCCAGCTCCTTTATTGGCTTGCCTGTGCAGAAACCCCTGTGGGCCTCGTAACTTTCCCTTTGTTTACAGCGGATGCCGCAGGTCTCGCACTCATACAGCCTTGGACCTTTGCGTTGCTGCTTCCTGGTTAGGCCAATTTCTGTAGCTGCGGAGGAGGAGGGGCCAGCCTCCTCCAGGCTTAGCTCAGCCCCGAGGGGCAACTCGATGGCGGGCTGGCGCCTCAGCAAACGGTACTGCCCGCCCACCCTCATCTTGGCCACCACGGCCTGCTGCTCATCAAAGGAGTGGCTCAGACCAGAGAACCCCCAGGGAGAGGTGGTGGAGTGGTTTCCCTGGCCTGCTGAGGTGGGCATGGAGTGGCTTCTCAGCAGAGGCAATGAGGAGGAGGACTTCTGGACCCCCGATGGGCCCACGTCTTGGATATGGGGATGGAATGATTGGCCTGTCATACTGGGACCTGGGCTTTCTCCCTTAGGCTCAAACACATAGGGGTCTTTGGGGGAGAAGAACTTGGGTGACTCCAGACTACTCTTCCTGGAGAGCGAGGAGCGCCTGGGCTTGACGCTGTCGATCTCGCTGGTGTCCACAACCGCCTTGTTGATGGTGATGAGTTTGGTGATGTGCTCGATGACCTGCGTCTTGGGCATGCTGAAGGGCATGCTGCTCTTCTCCTCCATCCCCGATGAAGAAGAGTGGGCGCGCTGCTGATGGGGACCGCGCTGCTGCCCTCCAAGCCGCCCATACTTGCCCAGGATGATCTCGGCATAGGTTTTGGCATTGGGAGGGCTTACCTGGGAGTCAGCTCGGCTCATCTCAGAGCTCCTCGAAAGGGAGAAGTAGCCTGACTCTTGGCTGCCTTTACTGCTGGGGCCCAGTGAGGAGGAGGTGGAGGGAGGGTCGTCCGGGGAGGCCATGGGGCCACGCTTCCTCTCGCTCAGCCTCATGGCCAGTCTCTGCTTCACGGCCTGGGAGTCGTCAGACCTTTGGCCCTCCTCTTGCCCTGACAGCGCCAAACTGCTGCTGCTCTTCTGCTTGCTCAGCCTCTCCTTCCTGTACTGACCCGTCTCCTCCTCAGAGTCTGTGCTCTCCCCCTCCGTGGGCTCCTCGGGATCCTCTCCCAGGGCGCTCATCTCGGGTCCGCTCAGGCTCAGCTCGTCCCGGCTGGATGCCAGGCCTGCCTTGATGCGGTGGGCGTGGGACTTGCGGTGCTTGTACAGGTTACTCTTGGTCTTGAAGGAGAAGCCACAGGGGACGCAAGGATAAGGCCTCTCCCCTGTGTGAGAGCGGATGTGTTTCAGGAGAACGCTGGGTTTGGCACATGGACGGCCGCAGTAAGTGCACACGTACTTCCCCGGTTTCTGGAGCTTCCTCTCGCCTCTTTTAGATGGGCTGCCCTCTAGGACTTCCTGGTTGGGCTGGGACTGCACCCCCTGAGTGTTGTGGCCTTGGGTAGAGGAGGATTGTAGGGATAAGGTGGAGGGGGAGGAGAAGCTGCCTCCTGAAGGACCTGGGGTGTCTGTTGAGAGCTGACATGCTGCTTGGGTCTTGTGCTGATGCTGAAGCCTGAGAAGCAGGTCGCTACGTTTAGGCTTGCGGTGGTGGAGACATCCCAGGCCACCGTGGACGGGGCGGGGGTTGGATGACGGTTGCTGTGGCTGAGTTGGACGGGACCCTGTGGGGGGCTCAGCGGCCCCAGGAGAAAGAGGCTGCTGTTGCCTTCCGGATCGCTCCCCATCAGCAGGGTGGCTGGGCTCCGCCTCCATAGAGTGGGGAGGAGGCCTTACAGACACACAGGGATTGCCTCAGGGAGCAGTGCGCCACACAGCCTCATGGGGCTAGCCACAGTGCCGCAGAGATGCCTGGGACGAGGGAACATCTAACAGAGTACCTTTTTTATGAGCAGGCCAAAAGTCATTCAAGAGGACCAAATAAGACATAATTAAAAAGTGCCCCAGAGCAGCATAGAGGATGTAGGTAAACATAGATTTGCTCTCATCACAGAGTAAGTCTGAGCCATTTTGATAGGTCTTCACTGTGGATTGGGAGCTAGATGAGGGTCTGGCTTGGCATACTGCTGGACAGTTCTGACACCTGTGGCTCTGGTGAGTAGAAACCTCTGGGTCTTCTCTTGTTCCTCTTAGGCCGTCTCTGGTCAAACCTAGTACCTCACTGGATCTGCAGAAACACAGAAATAAGCAGAAGTGAATCACAGAGCTTAGGCAGACCTGACAAAATACACCTCGGCATTAGTTTCATCATTATTAGTTAGTGACACTATCAATGACTAGGTGGCCAGTCCCTAAAGACCCCCAAAACAGACTGTCATGGGGTTTAGGCCTAGTCAAAGCCCTGTGACCAAACACTGACTCTCACGTTGATATTGCTGCCACAAATCATACCCTGACAAATAAGGCCACATTTCCTTGGCCTGATGAGTGGAGGAAGTGCTCTAATGATCACATTAGCGAGGTAATTGCGGTAACACCGTGTTATTGCTCTGATCTATTCTTGCTCTACCTGTATGCTGGAGTCTCTGCCACATACAGAAACGGTCTATTTCAGTGTACTTCTACCCTGTAATGTTGTAACGTGCAACATCCAACATAATACCTCCTGGTTCCAAAAAGAGCTCAGACACAGTGAGAGAGAAAACTCTACCACACCACTGTGTATCTATCTACAAACCATCTGGCTAGAGCAGTCTGCACGAGACACCACTGCTCTGAGAAGGCCAAGCCAGGTCAACATCCAGGGCAGCAGCGCCAACAGAGAGGGTAAAAGTGTGACTCAAGTCAAAACAAACATTTTAAATTTAGCCTGAGCTTATTCAATCTTGTTCTCAAGCTGGGGGAAGAGGGGCTATCTTCTTGTAATGAGTAAAGATGAGATGACAGCAACAGGCCTTCAGCGTCTCCCCCTGTGTTGCACTGTCATGTACAGCCACTAGGGTGCAGCATGGCAGGGATGAGATGCCAGGTGAAGTAGTTGAAGATAGAAAAAAAGACTGTAGGAAGATGGGGAAGTGTACCTCCCCTCTTTTATCAAGACATATCTGATGTTATATTTCCCACTTTAGGAAAAACCTAGGTCTCAACTCCACACACAGAATTATTGTACTGCAGCCAATTAAAACACATTCTGGGAGCAGCCAGGGCCAATGAAAAAATGTCACTGAGCTGTCGTAGCCAATTGCTGACAGTCCGAGCTGAGGCCCATCCACTGACATCCATCATCAGAACAGAGCCATCAACACACACGTCTCAGTAAATCATACTTCAGAATACCACTTTTCAGGGAGAGAATAGATGTAGGGGTTATAAGCTAGTGCATTTAACACTGTCTCCCTCCCACCTTCCCTAGGTAAGGCAAAAGCAGTGGCAGGTAGAGACTGATAAGTTGACAGGGTGAGTGAGTGTGCGAGCGAGAGAGAGAGAGAGAGATTACTCTCAGAGAGAGGCTGTGTGGAGTCATTCAGTGTCCCAGCGGCTGGCTAAACAGGCCTAGCAGAAGACTAGTCTGACTGACTCCAGCTGGGGCAGCGGTGACAGGTTTTTTAATGAGCCCGGGTTTCACTCGTTCTCCATATGTTCCTGAAAAACAGCACAGTCTGGCTTCTTAACAGTGGAAAATAAAACAGAGAATAACACTTCCTTTTTGGAAGTGAATTGACAGATTCTCGGCTCCATTTCCATGTTCCCCTACATCTGATGATCATACATTTAGTCTGTTTCCCCCGAACAGAAGTTAACCCTTGTGTTGTTTCAAGGGTCAAACATGACCCGACACTGTTTAATAGCAGAGAAAACCCCCTAAATTATATTTTTTCAACTTTAAATCTGATGACTTTTCCGGCAGGGTAGCCTAGTGGTTAGAGCGTTGGACTAGTAACCAAAAGGTTGCAAGTTCATATCCCCGAGCTGACAAGGTACAAATCTGTCGTTCTGCCCCTGAACAGGCAGTTAACCCCCTGTTCCTAGGCCGTCATTGAAAATAAGAATTTGTTCTTAACTGACTTGCCTAGTTAAATAAAGGTAAAATAAAATATATAATAATTTAAAAAAAATGAAAGCTGTACACCACCAGGGTACAAACATTTTCTTAGGGTGGTTAACCAGCAGTTATAAAATAATTTACACACCACAAAAAAAACACACACAATGAGAAATTGAGATTGTGTGCTACTGATTGAACTCAGACAAAACAAAAACGTTATTGTGCATGTGCAGCATCTCCCCTCCACAACCCCACACATGACTCAAGTTCACAGACAAAACAAAAACAATTTCAGACAAAATACATTTATTGAAAGCATTGTTTACTAATGGGAAATGCAGTCAGAGGCTATAAAGGTGATGCAGATGACAGTCCCCCCCAGTTCTCTCTTTGCTGAAGCCATGAGTGCACTTTTCAGTGCACAACAGGTCGTAGATCTGATTTTTTCAGATGCCCAGGAGGAACAAGAGATCAATTATTTAGAAGGAGGAGGTATATGAAGAAGAAGATGGGGAAGAATACAACCCAGAGCACAATGCATCATCTTCAGATGAAGAAGAAATCCCCCAAACTGAAAGAGAGACATTTTTGTCAAAGAACAGCTAAATAACATGGTCCTTGTCACCATATGATAACCAAGGCAGAATGGCAGCACAAAATGTCATAAGGATGACCCCAGGGCCCACAAGACATGCAGTTTCCCATGCTCAGGACATCGCCTCAACATTCTACATGTTCATCACACCAGCCATCAAGAAAATCATCCTGGAGATGACAAATTTGGAGGGTTTCTGTAAATATAGAGAAACCTGGAAAAGGGTGGATGAGATTGACTTGCGTACCTTCATAGGGCTGCTAATCTTAGCGGGTGTGTATAGGTCCCGAGGCAAGGCTACATGTAGTCTCTGGGATGCAGAGAGGGAGGGAAGTCTTCTCATCAACAAGGGGCAGAGAGGACTTCTCATCAAAGTTTGCCAGCCATCATCCTGGACTACAACCACAACAAAGGAGGCGTGGACAACCTGGTCAAGGTGATTGGAACTTACAGCTGCAGGAGGATGACTGCCCGCTGGCCCCTGGTCATCTTCCATAACATCATTGATGTGTCCTCATACAATGCCTTCGTGATACGGAACAAGATCAACCCTACCTGGATGCTTGATAAGCGGAACAAGAGGAGGGTGTTCCTGGAGCAGCTGGGAAAGGTACTTGTAACCCCACACATTCAAATAAGGGAGCGCCTACCCCGCACAGCAGCCTCTGCAGCGCTTGTGAAAGCTGTTCAGGGGGGTGAATCTTGTCCTGATCCACCTGAGGCTGCAGTTGGGGCAGGCAAGAGGAGGAGATGCATATTCTGCCCACCCAAAGAATGACTGTAAAACAAATACTATGTGCTGCACATGTGAGAAATACATCTGCAAAGTCCATGCACACACACTTGCATACTGTCCTACATGTGCTAATTAGAGTTGCTTGATTTATGTTCTTCACATTTTTGTTTTGTATCTATTATCTTATTTTTTTCTTATTTATTGTTGTTGTTGATACACCTTGTGGGTGGGGGCAATGGTTAAAAAATGTGAGAAGACTAGTATTTTGTAGTTGAATTCCTCATTGTACAGTATATAAGAATATATCGCTATGTTGCCAAAAAAGTTCAAGACTGTCATTGTTTCCCTTCAATAAAATGCAATCAAAACTACTTTCTGCACATTTCTGCTACTTTCTTAGGCTATACAAGTGCTATCTCTTGCGAGAAAATGTATGTTTACACCTATGCAGGACCTTTAGCAATAATAATAATAATAACAATAATAATAAACCTTTACTTTAGTAAAGGAAACAATTATGATAGGTGTGTTGTAATAAAAACGAGTGGTGGGTGTCCACTGATTAAATGCAGTCTTTCTACATTGTGAAGAAGGGAAAACACAGATATTCAATGTTTGTGATGAATGACAGGTTGTTTCTTCATGCAAAATAGATTTGGGCTTTAAAATTCAATTAAGCTGCTTTATTTTAGTGGTGTAGTGAAGGCGGGTCATTTTTTTACCCTTAGGACAAGGGGAGTATAGGATGTTAAGACTACACAAGGGTTAACTTTGTTTACAGCAGAGTACTATTAGCAGTAGCAATTATTAAGAATAACAGACATTAAAATGAACTCAAACGCCTCACAGTAAGAGAGGCAGACGAGAAAATGTTCTGAGCTGTCCAGCTACATTGTGGTGTTTGCCTTGGGAATTAGCTAGAATAGTTAGAAAAGGGATTGGTTTTATACTGTAGCTAGGTCATGTACCAAAGTGGTCTCCTCACACACAATTCCCAAGAAAGAAAAGTGAGGGTGAGAATACTACAGGAGTGTGAGACTGAGAAATAAAAAAGGCATGAGTGGGAGAGACAGGAAAAGACAGGTAAAGAGTGAGAAGATGAATGGGGAGAAAAAATAAGGCACTATGAAGTCAGAGTGCGTAGGAGGGCGATACATACTGTATATAGAAATATACCGGTGAGAGGAAGAATGAAGATAAAGAGAGGGGAGGAAAAACATTGAGAGAGAGAGAGAGAGAGAGAGAAAAAAAAGAAGAAAGGAAAGTGTCTTCCCCCGTCCTACTTGTGTTGTTTGACCTGAGCACAAGTTGGCCATCACAGTGTAAGGCTTAATAATCTCTGGCATAGTACTTATGCAATCTTTAACCAGAGTGATTAGGCGGTTTTAGGGTGGGGGAGAGATCCGTCTGAATTATGCATAGCAGTGCAGTCTAGACTCTAGCTCAGAGCAGGGAAACACGCATTAGGGCTTTGCAAGGAAGTTAAGGGGAAAGCCTGCCAGAGTGAGCAAGCACATCATAATCTCTCACACAAGCACACACATTTAAACAAGCATGCATACAGTATGTATGTGCACACACACACACACACACACACACACACACACACTAAAGCATGTGTACACACTCGTTATCTACTAATGAATAGTCGTGGAGAGTCTACTCCTTGACCACAAGCGTTGGAGTTGACTCCAAAAATTATGGAGTTATACAAAAAAGGCTGACGTAGGCTACCGATTAGCTTTCAATATTTTGGTCAGTAGATTGTCAGACAGCTACATATGCATTGCTAATCAATCACCCAGTTCATTAGCGTGCAAGCACACACACTGACAATTTTTGCAAATTTTTGTCAGTTTGGTCAAATTGGAAGTCGGCTTCGAGAGAGAGATTCGACTACAACGACGATAGCAGGAGACGGAGTCGACTCCCAAAATCCTGGACAAATTTGGAGAGTGAAAGAGAGAGCATGGGTCCTTTCCCACTAGCAGGAGGGGGCCAAGGGAGACTAGGCAGCCCAGATAGAGTTCTCTGATGGGGAAAGAGAGGCAGATAGGGGCACAACAGGTTAAGTTGCCATGGTAAAAATTGGAATATACTAAAACATCTAAAAGTAAACAGAATGTATGTCACAAAGCAACATAATGACTTCACATACACTACAGTTCAAAAGTTTGGTGTCACTAAGAAATGTCCTTGTTTTTGAAAGAAAAGCAAATTTTTTGTCCATTAAAATAACATCAAATTGATCAGAAATACAGTGTAGACATTGTTAATGTTGTAAATGACTATTGTAGCTGGAAACGGCTGTTTTTTTATGGAATATCTACACAGACGTACAGAGGCCCATTATCAGCAACCATCACTCCTGTGTTCCAATGGCATGTTGTGTTAGCTAATCCAAGTTTATAATTTTAAAAGGCTAATTGATCATTAGAAAACCCTTTTGCAATTATGAAAACTGTTATTCTGATTAAAGAAGTAATAAAACTGGCCTTCTTTAGACTAGCTGAGTATCTGGAGCATAAGCATTTGTGGGTTCGATTACAGGCTCAAAATGGCCAGAAAGAACTTTTTGAAACTCATCAGTCTAGTCTATTCTTGTTCTGAGAAATGAAGGCTATTCCATGCGAGAAATTGCCAAGAAACTGAAGATCTTGTACAACGCTGTGTACTACTCCCTTCACAGAACAGTGCAAATTGGCTCTAACCAGAATAGAAAGAGTAGTGGGAGGCCCCGGTGCACAACTGAGCAAGAGGACAAGTACAGTAGAGTGTCTAGTTTGAGAAACAGACGCCTCACAAGTCCTCAACTGGCAGCTTCATTAAATAGTACCCGCAAAATACCAGTCTCAACGCCAACAGTGAAGAGGCAACTCTGCCTAGAAGGCCAGAATCCCGGAGCTGCCTTTTCACTGTTGACGTTGAGATTGCTGTTTTGCGTGTACTATTTAATGAAGCTGCCAGTTGAGGACTTGTGAAATTTCTAATTGACCCCACACTTTTGAACTGTAGTGTACATCACAAGAGAAGGAAGTTTGGATTGCCATAGATACCAGCAATAACATTCTATAATTCTAAACACAGATTCCCCTCTACCTTAGCATACTCTCACCTACAGAGATAGCAAGCTTTTAAATCCTTTGTTGA
This sequence comes from Oncorhynchus clarkii lewisi, assembly GCF_045791955.1. NCBI lineage: Eukaryota > Metazoa > Chordata > Actinopteri > Salmoniformes > Salmonidae > Oncorhynchus > Oncorhynchus clarkii. Next base: position 41,141,809 of record NC_092149.1, on the reverse strand, counting down.
CAGCATTTAACTTAAAAAATGTCAGCGTACAACTTGAGTCTGACTGAGAATGGCAACTTTTACTTTCAACTTTCAAAAGATCAGTCCGGTGATGAGGCATTCTAATGGTGCATAAGCTCAACAACCATACTGCCAATGGCTACTAGTCAGGCAGGCACACCATTGGAGAGGCAATGAATCACCTGGAAACTCATCTCAATTGGCTCAAATATATGGTTGGTTAGAGCTTGGAACTCCATTTGGTTACTGCTGTTCAACAAGAGATGAATCAAACAACTAATCCTATACAGACTGAGTTAATTAAATGTATTAATAACATTCATTTAATTTGGCTACATTGTATTCCTTTCACAATTATTTGAGATAGGGATAGGAAACTACACTGTTTAGAAATAATAGGCTAATTCCTAATGGTTGTGCTACACACAGAACAATCACCTTGGGTAGGGGAGATATGGTTATTGGTCATGCTATTTTCTTGAAACACATGCACGCACCAACTCGCTCACACGTTACACTGCCCAGAACCCCCTCCTCTGTAGCCTGTCGGTCTCAAATCCATTCTGACTGTCAGATCAGGTATAGAGATCCTGCCATTCCCCAGTGGCTCTAGTTGCTCTCAACGTTTCCTCCTGTTGTTTCACAAAGGCTTTTCCTTCCCACGGACCCCCTTACCTTACATTAATGCTTTACGATAACCAGGTAGAAGGAACCATATGAAGGAAGTGAGACTAAAAATTTACAGCAGTTGAAGGCTGACAGTCCAAACACTTCAATGCTGGATCCTCAGGATGGTAATTAGAAGTATACTGTGGATGAATGCAGATGGGGAAAGGTTGCTGATTCACTCATTCACAAAGATCTATTTATAGTCTATGGGGTGTGAATGTACTGTTAGTGAAGCCGATGATGCAGCTCTGTTCTCTTTTCTTATAGTGACACATTCCTTTGATAGGAGTTGTCACAAGCAAAACTCCAGAGCTAATAATAGTATCAGGAAATGAAACGGCTAATCCTGTACTCTGCAGAATCAGGTCCTTCCGTATGGGAACCTGTAATGGGACACACCTCTCTGCTTAGTGTCTATCTTTAACCTTTGTCTGTACAGTACATTCCTTTGCTGTCATCAGTTGGACACAGTACCAAGTAGACTTGGGGTGTGGTGTGAGTGTCTTTTTATGTCTGTGTGTGTGTGCATGCGTGTGAGGCGTGCATTTCATGGTGTGAAAGGGATTGCCTAGCTCCTGCCTAGCGCAAACTAGGAAGAGAGGAGAGGGGGTGTGGGTGGAGGAGGGGGAGTGTGAGTGCGGTGCACCGTCAGCAGAAACACAAACAGTGGTGAAGGTACCCAGGGGAAAGGAGACCCAGGAAGAAGCTTTCTGAGACTCCCTCTCTTATTTATTCCATGGAACACTTGCAGTGAGTCTGCAGAGACATACAGTATTTAAATGCAGGGCAAGTTAAATATCCCTTCACTCTGGATATGTGTCATGCCTTAAAATGTCCTCACAAAGACCTGAGGGGTTACCCCTGAATTTCCAGGAATTTCATCAACACAAAAGATAGAAGCTTCGTAGGGCATCAGCCTTATCAACATGGCAGCCACGAAGTTAGGGCTCAGCTTACATGTATCAGAGCATTATTATTCAGTACTGATAACAGAAGCACTTTGCTTGATACCTTGCTTCATGTCTTGAGGAGGAGATTAAAACAGATAAAATAGACTGACACCTGACTAGATTTATTTTCCTAGACATTTCCAAGTGAAAGGAATGTTGTTGATAAAACTGCTAGGAAATGTTGTTAAAATTATTTTAACACGTTGATCGTAAGTGGTTGTAATGTGTGGACGACATGAGAGGAACAGCGCTGACTATTTAAGCAAAATGTTCACTCAGGCTCCAATCTAATGTTCTAACCCTTCTTTAGACAGCAAGATTATTCTGACATTGGTGGGATGTTTGTAAAAGACAGAGGAAACCTGATCATGCCAATGACAGCTCGCAACATTGCGATTACATTGTAAGAGTTCTTTGAGCAACCGGGTCTGCTGCAAGTCCTGCTATGTTAACCTTGACATCTGAAGATTGAGACACAGCAACAAATCTTGATATACTGTAACTTTGATAAGTTGAGGTCACATAACATGGGGCATCATCACAATCACCATTCAGTCACTCAATATGAATATACAAAAAGCTGCACTAGTACAATATCAGAACTGTTTTTCATATTAATATGAATAGACACCAAGAATACAGAGCAGT